>NC_090449.1:140199947-140505585 GCF_031143425.1 Pleurodeles waltl
ACAAATCTGATGCTAATGTTCTTCTTTCTAGGACTCAGAATCTTTCATGACTCAGCAATGCAGTCCTCCTGTCACCTTTTCAATAACCAGTTCAGCCAAGCCACAAAGGTCACCCAATTACTAGAAGCGTGTAGTGGTACCAGCTAGATGTCATCCATTAATCTGGCACTGAGCGAATCTGTTTCTTAACTGCTGGAGGACAAACGGCCAGATGTACGTAGGTAAGCCTGTGCAATTACCAAACAGCAAATTATTGGGATCTGCTATTTGGTAATTGCAAACAATCAATTTACAAATGTGTGTATGCACATTTTGCGATTCCCATTGGGTTGCAAATAGACCTACCCCATGCATATTAATGAGGTAGATCTCGCTTTGCGGCCCATTGGGAATCACTAAAATTACAGGGATGGCAGCCTGCTGGCGTCAGCAGACCATCATGCCTGTGATTGCTTTTAAATAAAGCAATGTATTTATTTTTTAAATGCAGCCCATTCTCCTGGAAGGAAAATAGGATGCGTTTCAAACAAAACATGAAACGTTTTCTGTTCATTTTTTAAGACAATGCAGCGGCCCACGAGACTACTGCCTGCTCTTAAAACATGTTTTACATTCACAAAGGGTAAGTGGTCCCATGGGGACCCCTTCCCATTTGCAAATGGATTACCATCTATTTGAAGTATGTGGTAAAATACAAATATTTTGTAACTGCATTTCGATTGCAAAACATTCACACCCCACTGCAATGCGGTATTAGGAAGGGACACCCTTACCATGCCCCTTCCTAATTCCGAATTGCAAACCTAATTTGAGATTCAGTGATAGGTTACCAAATCGCGAATAGGGCTTTGTACATTTAAAAAAGCCTTTTTGAGTTCACAAAAGGCTGATTCTGCGAGTCAGCCCATTTGCAAACACAAAACGCTTTGCACATATGGCTACTGATCTATTAAGGTACCAAACAAGTTCTGCGTGACCAAAAAGGAAGGTTGATGACTTTCTTAGGTGTCTCTAGGAGAACGTTTCAAGACTTAAGCCACTGCTGCTGATGAATGTATGTATACGTGGGGGCTCATTTTCCTGGCAGCAGTGTCAATGAGATCCAAGGGTAACAGCTGCTGCTCAAGTGGCTTAGGTACAGCACACACATACACCTGGTCGAGACAGCACCTTGTGAGGGGCAGGTCTTTATGGTGTCTGGTGCCAGGGTCAAGTTCCCAGAAGCATCTCTTCCTGGGGAGAAGTATGGGTGCCTTACAAGAATATCACTGATCTGTGAAAGCTCTGTAGACCAGCAGGGAGCAAGTCATAGACTGGTATTTGGATTGGAACCAGCATACCAATATAAACAGGAGCCTGCTCCCCTGGGCTGATCGCGTAGTGAAGCAAGCTTCACCATGGGATCCTATCATGGAAATCAACACTACCCCAAGTAGAGGATGTGCCTGAGTAGACTCGGTATTCCGGATTTAGCTGATCCACAGTCTGACCTGTGCAGCGTGAGGGTTCACCTCCATGAGAGGGTCAAAAGCCAGAGGAAAGCCATTAAAAACAGACAGAGTCGAAGGTCCAGATCCCCAGGCCTTTGGATGCACCAGGAAGACTGTGCAAGTATTACCCCTCCAAGAACTGGATGGGGAGGCATGATGGGAACACAGACTCCCATTTCCGGTGTGCATATGGCGTTGGGGAAGCCTGCTAAAAGACTGCTGACTTCTTCGTTAGGCAGGAGGAATCAGTGTGGTTCTCAAACCAACTAAGTTGCAACTTCCCTCTCAACAAACAACAGCACAGTCGGAACTGGTTTAATCACAGAGTAAAAGCGCATCAGGAGAAGGATCTGCTGATGGAACTGTGACAGAGAACTCAGACATGAGGATCTGGCCCCTGATGTCTTGCAACCAAGTGAGAGATGGCCCACCTGGGAACTAGGGACTGATACTTGAAGATTCTCTAAAACAGGTCTGCAGCACCACACCCAGAAGAGACTTGCCCTATGCCGTGGGGCATCAGTGGCTTGAGACCAGATTGACATAGCTGAAGTTCATCAGAGAGTCCCAAAAGATTCCACAGAGATGATCAGAGGCTTCTCCGCAAAAAGATCTTACTCCTGGGAGCTTGGTGTCTAGTGACAGGCAAACAATTGTTGTGCATCCCAGTGCTTAAATATTAACTGGGGTTACTTGCACTACCTGATCTAGGCCAGTCAGTGTAACAATCATACTAGAGTGTCATTTGCCAAGGTGCCTGCTCGTTCACTGGCAGAAAGAGTGCTTGAGACTGCTCGAGGTGGCTGAAATTCTCTAATCCCCTCCTAATTCTTCCAAAGGATAAAATCAAACATCTAGAAACGGAGCAGGGCTCCCTTACAAATTGCGAGGCAGGAAGTTCTGGAATGACTGTATAGAAGGTAGCATAAAGAGTGCAGGGCTTACACTGACCAAGAGCGTCTGGGGCTGTGTAGGTCACCAGCTATAAACTTAAGGTTGATGACAGAAGTGAATGCCTTAAAGCTGGAGCAAGGCAGCATAAACTACATGAACGGAAGGAATTTGGCTGGAGAAACATCAAAAATGATGTACGGAGACATGCGGTGTACTACCTTGCAAAGCCCTCACTGAGCAGCATCTGAAGAAGTTTCAGGTCTCTCTACTAAGGAAGAATCACTACCAAAAGCAGAGATTCTCAGCAGTTCAGAATACGAGAGAGCCAAAATGTGAGACTAACAACGCCATCTAAATTCACATTTACTGCACTGTCCGCTTTCTTTCTCTCCCTCAACCTCTCAAAATACATTGTCTGGAGAAATCGTCAAACACGGCCAAAGAAATGTTCACACTTTGAGCTTGAATACCTATTTTATTAGTCACTTAGTTATAAATATATCCAAACCAATACCCCTTTATAAAATCAGATGGTGAAATTTGGGTGTACAAGAACAAAAAAAAATAAAAAATAAAAAATAAAAAATAAAGTTCAAAATTACAGCGGGATGTTGATGGGCCGCACTGACACAGCGTTGTAGTTATTTCAAAGGGCAGTGCAATCATTCACATGTCGACATTGGGAAAGCTGCTAGAGGAAGTATTGGCCGGGTTGGCATGCTAAGAATACTGGCTTATCCACCTGAAAACTAGCTTTTATCCATGGTACTAAGAAATTCATTATTACTATCAAGATGTTACAAAAAAAACGCTTGACCATGAAAATCAAAAGCTTTCGGAGAATCATGTTTCCTGAGAAGGCGGGCGAGGATGTGTATCAGCCTGGAGGCAGAGTACTCACCTTTGAAATATAGTGAACATTTCAAATCACGTCATCAGAGATGGTTTGGTGCATGTAATCTAATATATTGGTGGGTCTTTTCTTTGCCATTAGCCACAGCTTACATATTTGATTTCACGTCTTTTTCCTCCTGCCCCCACTTCCAATCATTTCACATGCAAGTCCATGATCTAAGCGGAAATCTGATTCAAGAAAAGATGACCTAATTTCAAAAACATGTCAATCTGTGACTGCTGCCTTGGCCTTCACAGTGCAGTGACTGACCTCAACTTCCCGTAAACTGGAAAGGTTTACAGCACAAGGGGAGTTTACTTGCAGCCGTTCCTGATCCCCCTCTATGGAGCAGAAGAATTCTGAACAATTTACAGCCTCTCAGGAAAGTCAGACTTTGATCACGGTTCTGCTTAATGCCAAAGCAAATCGAGCGATGCCATGTACAATATCTGGATTACTGATTTGTGGGGGATGCATGATTCATCTCATGTTTCTCGCCAAGAATCTTTTGCAGGGCGTGCTGAAGGGGGTCACCCTCACATTACAGCAGAATGGAAAGACCCCCTTTGCGTCTCATACTTCCTGCATGGGTATAACATGGCCCCTTTCAGGTGCTTAATTATGGACCAGGATGATAGAAACCCTCCTGTTCCAGCTGGATTTACTCTTTCGACTGAAAGAGTGGTGCATTTCAGCCAACTTGATATGTTCTAGATAAGCCAATCGCATTGGCCAAAACGATTTGCATCCTCTATGGGAAAATGCCACAAAACAACCCGTGGGGCATGGCGGCAAGGGCAATCTATATCAAATCAAATCAAATCATTAACATTTATAAAGCGCGCTACTCACCCGTGCGGGTCTCAAGGCGCTAGGGGAAAAAGGGGGGGGGGTTATCGCTGTTCGAACAGCCAGGTCTTTAGGAGTCTCCGGAAAGCGGAGTGGTCCTGGGTGGTCCTGAGGCTGGTGGGGAGGGAGTTCCAGGTCTTGGCCGCCAGGAAGGAGAAAGATCTCCCACCCGCCGTGGAGCGGCGGATGCGAGGGACAGCAGCGAGTGCGAGGCCAGAGGAGCGGAGGAGGCGGGTGGGGACGTAGAAGCTGAGGCGACGGTTGAGATATTCCAGTCCCTTGTCGTGGAGGGCTTTGTGTGCGTGGGTGAGAAGTCGGAAGGTGATCCTTTTGCTGACTGGGAGCCAATGCAGGTGTCTCAGGTGTGCGGAGATGTGGCTGTTGCGGGGTACGTCGAGGATAAGGCGTGCCGATGCGTTTTGAATGCGTTGCAGGCGATTTTGGAGTTTGGCTGTGGTCCCGGCGTAGAGGGTGTTGCCGTAGTCCAGGCGGCTCGTGACGAGGGTCACGGTTTTTCTTGTGTCGGCGGGGATCCAGCGGAAGATCTTGCGGAGCATGCGGAGGGTGAGGAAGCAGGCGGAGGACACGGCGTTGAATTGCTTGGTCATGGTGAGAAGAGGGTCCAAGATGAAGCCGAGGTTGCGGGCGTGGTCTGTGGGGGTCGGTGCGGTGCCGAGGGCTGTGGGCCACCAGGAGTCGTCCCAGGCGGACGGGGTGTTGCCGAGGATGAGGACTTCCGTTTTTTCAGAGTTCAGCTTTAGGCGGCTGAGCCTTATCCAATCTGCGACGTCCTTCATACCCTCTTGTAGGTTGGTCTTGGCGCTGGCGGGGTCCTTGGTGAGGGAGAGTATAAGTTGGGTGTCGTCGGCGTAGGAGGTGATGATGATGATGTCGTGCTTGCGTACGATGTTGGCGAGGGGGCTCATGTAGACATTGAAGAGTGTCGGGCTGAGTGATGAGCCTTGGGGTACGCCGCAGATGATCTCGGTGGGTTCTGAGCGAAACGGAGGGAGGTAAACTCTTTGGGAACGGTTTGAGAGGAAGGAGGCGATCCAGTCCAGGGTTTGGCCTTGGATCCCGGTGGAGCGGAGGCGGGTGATTAGGGTGCGGTGACAGACGGTGTCAAAGGCAGCCGAGAGGTCGAGCAGAATGAGGGCGACTGTTTCACCGCTGTCCATCAGGGTTCTGATGTCGTCAGTGACTGAGATGAGGGCGGTTTCAGTGCTGTGGTTGGTTCGGAATCCGGTTTGTGAGGGGTCGAGCAGGTTGTTGTCTTCCAGGAAGGTGGTCAGCTGTTTGTTGACGGTCTTCTCTATTACTTTGGCTGGGAAAGGCAGAAGAGAGATGGGGCGGAAGTTTTTTAGGTCGCTCGGGTCAGCCGTAGGTTTCTTTAGTAGGGCGTTGACTTTGGCGTGTTTCCAGCATTCGGGGAAGGTAGCAGAAGAAAAAGAAGAGTTGATGACGGTCTGGAGGTGCGGGGCGATGATGTCGTCGGCTTTGTTAAAGATGAAGTGCGGGCAGGGGTCCGAAGGGGCACCGGAGTGGATAGAGTTCATGATGGATTTGGTTTCTTCCGTGTTGATGTGGGACCAGTTGTTGAGGGTGATGGCCGTGGATGCCGGCCTATATGTAATCATTTGATTTTCGCTCCTGGTTAGTGGAATGGAATCTTAGGTGACTGTTTATGCTTTGTGGCAGAAAGTTTGCTCATTCTTTTCCTAATTGTGTTCATTGACAAGGATGTCTTACTTTGTCTATAAAATGTTCCGTTCTAATGACCAACATATAAAACCCAAATAATATGGAACACGGTTTCTCTGAAAATATTTAACTTGTTGCTTCAAACAAAAGAAATATCAAATGAGTCTTTAGTTCCCTGTTGCAAACATTTCAAGCTGAACAGGAAACGAGCTAAAACAAATAACAGTGTCTAAAAAGAGCCATTAAACACGTTTTGATGCAGAACATCAGACAGAATTACCAGTGGGTTGCCGTGAAAAATAACATAGATAAGTGTCAGTACAGCTTAAGCAGTGCCCCTTTGGGTGATGTAGAGATTGAAAGACTTGCGAGTGGAAAATTGTGAGACTGGCAAAAAAATATTTAGACTCGGTTGCTTGAATTCAGTGAAAAGGTTAGGGTATACTAGTTTCCACCTGCTAGTTCCAAGCCAATTAGTTTCCAAGATTCCATCAACCAGAGAACCTTTCTACTCGAAAGGTATGCTTTAGCACCACTAGGGCAAAATATATTGCACTACAACGAGAGAGAGAGATCTCAGACATACCGATATTCCACACCTTTCTGCTATAACCAAGAGAGTGGTTAGTGGAGTGCGACATGCTGCCACAAAGCCAGAATCATAACAGAAACCTTGTTTTATGCAAATCGGTGCTGCAGGACTTTTGGAAGAACAACCACCTCCTCCCTCCAATAGCAGCTGAATGATTTCTCCTATCTAGTCTTTTTCCTATGGAAAATATTTGTCAGAGCATGGGAGGGCAGCAGCAGACATATGGTGACCTCTACAAAGCAGAGCCAGTGACCACAAATGGACCATCATATTTTTGTGGAGAAAAACTGAATTGAGCCAAAGGACTCGCCTTTCATACCGCTGGGCTCTTACATCTAATGATCTTCATAACTGCATGGTTTACTACATTTCAGAGACAAGTAAGATTCTATGAGAACTCCTCCGCCATACAGTGCAAACAAATTCAACCCACTCCATCATCATTCCAAGGAGCTCCTCTTCTCCACTACTGTCAAGACTTTGAGAATGACACTTCTGCTTGCCCACTACCACTTATGTTTGAACAACTTTTAATGTGTTTTGTGGCCTCTGTTACAGACCAATGACATTAGCTGAACAAAGTTGTTGAAGTGTCCTGCTAACCAAACAAGGGCAATCGCGTCAAGTGATCCCAGAACCAGCTAGCAGACAGACTGCTTTGGACAAATGCAACCAGTTGTGCCAGATATTGCGAAGCTGAGAAGATGTAGACCTCCGAGTGGGGTCTTTCAGCATAGAATGAAGTATCTCCGTGCGAAGGGGGCAAAACACTGAATTATGCCGGGGCAAGCTTTCTCAACATTACACAAGCAGCCCCATTATTTACTTTCATTATAAGTCTTTGTAGTAGATCAATGATTTAAGACATACAATTAAATCCACAGCTGATAGTATACGTACCAGGTGCAGTGCTCACAGGATGATGTAAATTATGCTACATGAACTACGCAATATTCAAATTAATGCACCAATTATAATGTAAATAATGTGAAGGAAGGAAAAAACACACATCTGCAAAGGTAAATGTAAGAATCGCTGTCTTGGTGCATCTGCCCAAGGACTTTAGGATCATGCCACACATAATGGATGGCAAACTCTGCCTTCTTATAGGAAGCCAACATAACAGCTAGATAGAGCCCACGCCAGGTTTAGGTGCCTGCAGGCACCTTTTCCATCTAAGCACACACATACAAAAAAGCCGTTAAACAGTGAATTTGCTGCTAGAAATAAGATTTCACTTTGGGAGTGTGTAGTAGGAGGACCTGGACTTGTATGTGTCCCGGAGCCTAGCACAGAATTACATTTTTTTTTAGATAATGTACCACACATTTCAACTAAAATGATACGCATGTCTTGTGGTTCTGTAGCACTCTTACGGTTGGCCTGTTTGGTGGTGGGGGACAAACAAAATGTACCCTGATTTCCACCTAAGGACCCACTGTAGTCACATTTACCCCAACCCAAACCGTCCTAACTGTCACAACCCCAGCACACACCACTGCTAAAAGTGGCTTCCCTCCTTAAAATCACTATCTGACGGTGAAGAGGCGAGACACTGGTGTAATCAAAGCCAAGCCCGTTCCCGTTTGGAAACAGCGCAGATTAAAAGCATCTTGGCTTCATTCAGGAGTGACGTCGAAGGTGCTTTCCTTATCTCACGGCCGGCGCTTCCTCGAGCTACGGATGAACAACACGCGTTCGCTCATTGCAGGGTTTCTGGCTCCTTGACTGAAGAGGTGTTCTGGCTGGATTACCGCAAACATTAATAATTCAACCACTGTAAAAAGACAAAAGCGTCTGCAGGTCAGAACCCGTGGACGGCAGAGTCCCTGGCGCAGCGTTATGACTTGTTGACAATTATAAGAGCTGGCGAGCGGAAACTTGCCACACACAGCCTGTGCGCGTGGGGGGAGGCTCGGGCCGAGAGCGAGAGTCTTTAAAGAAAAAGCAAGGTAACATGTCTTCTCTCACAGAAACCATGAAATACCGACGCAAGACACGTACACTGCTCAGTATCGGCCAGCAGTGTAAGAAACTGCACAATACCCCACTGCTATGTCCGGTAGGGTGACCACCTGGGATTGAGGCAAATTCTGGACAGGACTGTAAAAAATTCAGGACAAAGGGTCAAAATTCAGGACAAAAATTCAGGACCTCCCTGCATTAGATGGGGTGTACCAGTAAATACTTTTAAGGAAGGCTTAATACACTGCTCATTGTTTCCTACTGACCATTCCATGGATCACTATCTGGGGTTATCATGCACAGCTTTCTCTTGCCCTGCCAGAACCTGTAAACTCACTGACCCGAAGAAACCCTATGCTCCTGCACTACCTTTGCTAAGCCTTCCCACCTGCACACTGCACTGGTCGCCACTGTACTCTACACCACTCTGCTCTGTACTACTGCATTCTGCACCAATACACTCAATTCTACTGCGCTCTATGCCACTCTACCCTGCCCAATGCCACTCTATGCAACTGCACTCTACACCAGTGCACTCTAAACAACTGCACTGTGTGCCACTGCCCTTTACTCTGAACCACTGTACTCTATGCCACTGTTCTCTGTACCACTGCACTGACACTCTACTCTGCAACTGTGCACTCTACACCACTCTACTCTACTCTATGCCACTGAACGCTAGGCACTATACTCTACTCTACACCACTCTACAATACTCCTCTCTGCACCACTCTACACCACTGCACTCTATGCCACATGAGTCTACTCTGCACTCTGACACTGCACCACTCTACATTACTGCACTCTATGCCACATGAGTCTACTCTGCACTCTGACACTGCACCACTCTGCATTACTGCAGTCTCTGCTACTCCACTGCACTCTATGGAACTCTACCCCATGCCACTCTATGCCACTGCACTCAGCGCCAATGTACTCTAAACAACTGCACTGTACTCCACTGCCCTCTACTCTGTACCACTGACTCTACGCCACTCTCTGCCACTCTACATCACTGCACTGACACTCTACAGCGTTGCACTCTGCGCCACAGCACTCTACTCTGCACCACTCTACACTACACCACTGCACTCCCTGCATTGTGAGTCTACTCTGCAATCTATGCCACTGCACCACTCTACACTACTGCTCTCTCTGCTACTCTATTGTATGCCACTCTGCTCCACTGCACTCTATGCCACTGTACTCTGTCCCACACCACTGCACTCTAAACCACTGCACTCTACGCTAACGCACTCTAAACAACTGCACTGTACCCCACTGCACTGTACTTTGCACCACTGGGCTCTACGCCACTGCTCCTATGCTACTCTACTCCACTCCACACCACTATGCCACTAGCTTTAAGCCATGCTGAACAGCAGCTACTCTGGTGTATAACATGGCTAATGGCTAAAACACATTAGCAAAGACAATAACTCTTTCGTAGACGAGACCTGTTGGCTTTGCCAATGTTTGTTAGTACTATGAGGTACAGAGGTCGCTGAAAGAACTATGAAAAATACAATTACATCATAATAAAAGCTGCTACAAAATGCGCAAATACATTTCGGTTAAATAAAAAAAAGCACTTCTCAAATACAGATTTGAATAATATACGGTTTATACCTAGTACTAAAAAAATGTATAACACTCCATTAAAACCACACACTCCACAGCTCACCTTGGAACACCATTACAATACCTCTCTGAAAGAAATATCTTTGCCACCAGAAAACTTCAAGTGACTCCTTTTAGTAAAGTCAATGCAGGTTTTCAAGCCCCTTTGTATTTGCAGATTTACCAGTTGTCCACATTTGCATGTCTTTAGGGAAGGAGACCCCCTGGCAAGAAGGTCTGATTCTTATCTGTCTGCCCCTCCCTCCCTCAGAGCACAGGAGACTCCCAGCTGGGGAAACTGATTGGCCCGTAATTTCGCTCTACCTTCCCTTGTCCATTTAGTCAAAGGCTAAAATTACGGATAAATGCCGTTCGTTAAACCTTTCATAACGGACAACGGACGGCAGGGCGAAATTACAGACAGTCCGTGAAATTTACGGACGGGTGGTCACCCTAATGTCCGGGCTTTACATCACTTTATGGGGGTTTTCATCGAAATCCACTGGCTGATCGGTCTCCCACAGAACCTGCACTCCATACTGTGAATAGGGTGGGTTTTAGGGTCTGGCTTGACAGCACGCCTGTCCCTAGACAATTATGTGAGCATCACTAAAGAGGGACTTTGGCTCAGCCATATGCTGGGAGTGAGAAACACGTTCTGATTGGGCGGAAGGTGTGTGCTTCCACAAAAAAGAGCTTGCCATCCGCCAGCTGTAATCAGCTCGTTTTGTTATCCAACTGCCTACGCTTAAACTTTCAGGGGTATACAGATGACACTGGAATACTATTAAAGGGTCTTAGATAATTAAATAATGTATATTTTTCCCCAGCACATATGGGAGGAGGACTGTGTAGGAGGCTGGACTGGCTTGTAGTGAGTACCAAGGGGTACTTGCACCTTGCACCAGGCCCAGTTATCCCTTATTAGTGTATAGGGTGTCTAGCAGCTTAGGCTGATAGATAATGGTAGCTTAGCAGAGCAGCTCAGGCTGAACTAGGAGACGTGTGAAGCTACTACAGTACCACTTAGTGTCATATGCACAATATCATAAGAAAACACAATACACAGTTATACTAAAAATAAAGGTACTTTATTTTTATGACAATATGCCAAAGTATCTTAGAGTGTACCCTCAGTGAGAGGATAGGAAATATACACAAGATATATATACACAATAGCAAAAATATGCAGTATAGTCTTAGAAAACAGTGCAAACAATGTATAGTTACAATAGGATGCAATGGGGAAACATAGGGATAGGGGCAACACAAACCATATACTCCAGAAGTGGAATGCGAACCACGAATGGACCCCAAACCTATGTGACCTTGTAGAGGGTCACTGGGACTATTAGAAAATAGTGAGAGTTAGCAAAATAACCCTCCCCAAGACCCTGAAAAGTGAGTGCAAAGTGCACCAAAGTTCCCCTAAGGACAAAATAGTCGTGTTAGAGGGAGAATGCAAGGAAAACACAAATCAGCAATGCAACAACGATGGATTCCTGTCTGAGGGTACCTGTGGAACAAGGGGACCAAGTCCAAAAGTCACAAGCAGCTCGGAGATGGGCAGATGCCCAAGAAATGCCAGCGGTTGGTGCAAAGAAGCTCTTACTAGGCTGAAGAACTGTGAATACTGCATGAACGACAAGGGCTAGAGACTTCCCCTTTGGAGGATGAATCCCCCACGCCTTGGAGAGTCGTGCAGAAGTGTTTTCCCGCCGGATGGACGCCAACAAGCCTTGCTACACGCAAATCGTGCGTTTGGCGTTTTTGGACGCTGCTGGGGCCCAGGAGGGACCAGGAGGTCGCAAATTGGACCTGCAGAGAGAGGGGACGTCGAGCAAGACAAAGAGCCCTCACTGAAGCAGGTAGCACCCGGAGAAGTGCCAGAACAGGCACTACGAGGATGCGTGAAACGGTGCTCGCCGAAGTTGCACAAAGGAGTCCCACGTCGCCGGAGACCAACTTAGAAAGTCGTGCAATGCAGGTTAGAGTGCCGTGGACCCAGGCTTGGCTGTGCACACAGGATTTCCGCCGGAAGTGCACAGGGGCCGGAGAAGCTTGCAAAGTCGAGGTTCCCAGCAATGCAGCCCAGCGAGGTGAGGCAAGGACTTACCTCCACCAAACTTGGGCTGAAGAGTCACTGGACTGTGGGGGTCACTTGGACGGTGTCGCTGGATTCGAGGGACCTCGCTCGTCGTGCTGAGAGGAGACCCAAGGGACCGGTAATGCAGCTTTTTGGTGCCTGCGGTTGCAGGGGGAAGATTCCGTCGACCCACGGGAGATTTCTTCGGAGCTTCTGGTGCAGAGAGGAGGCAGACTACCCCCACAGCATGCACAAGCAGGAAAACAGTCGAGAAGGCGGCAGGATCAGCGTTACAGAGTTGCAGTAGTCGTCTTTGCTACTATGTTGCAGGTTTGCAGGCTTCCAGCGCGGTCAGCGGTCGATTCCTTATCAGAAGGTGAAGAGGGAGATGCAGAGGAACTCGGCTGAGCTCATGCATTCGTTATCTGAAGTTTCCCCAGAGACAGAGACCCTAAATAGCCAGAAAAGAGGGTTTGGCTACCTAGGAGAGAGGAAAGGCTACTAACACCTGAAGGAGCCTATCACAAGGAGTCTCTGACGTCACCTGGTGGCACTGGCCACTCAGAGCAGTCCAGTGTGCCAGCAGCACCTCTGTTTCCAAGATGGCAGAGGTCTGGAGCACACTGGAGGAGCTCTGGACACCTCCCAGGGGAGGTGCAGGTCAGGGGAGTGGTCACTCCCCTTTCCTTTGTCCAGTTTCGCGCCAGAGCAGGGGCTAAGGGGTCCCTGAACCGGTGTAGACTGGCTTATGCAGAATTGGGCACATCTGTGCCCAACAAAGCATTTCCAGAGGCTGGGGGAGGCTACTCCTCCCCTGCCTTCACACCATTTTCCAAAGGGAGAGGGTGTCACACCCTCTCTCAGAGGAAGTTCTTTGTTCTGCCATCCTGGGCCAGGCCTGGCTGGACCCCATGAGGGCAGCTGCCTGTCTGAGGGGTTGGCAGCAGCAGCAGCTGCAGAGAAACCCCAGGAAGGGCAGTCTGGCAGTACCAGGGTCTGTGCTACAGACCACTGGGATCATGGAATTGTACCAACAATGCCAGGATGGCATAGAGGGGGCAATTCCATGATCATAGACATGTTACATGGCCATATTCGGAGTTACCATGGTGAAGCTACATATAGGTAGTGACCTATATGTAGTGCACGCGTGTAATGGTGTCCCCGCACTCACAAAGTTCAGTGAATTGGCTCTGAACAATGTGGGGGCACCTTGGCTAGTGCCAGGGTGCCCTCACACTAAGTAACTTTGCACCTAACCTTTACCAGGTAAAGGTTAGACATATAGGTGACTTATAAGTTACTTAAGTGCAGTGTAAAATGGCTGTGAAATAACGTGGACGTTATTTCACTCAGGCTGCAGTGGCAGGCCTGTGTAAGAATTGTCAGAGCTCCCTATGGGTGGCAAAATAAATGCTGCAGCCCATAGGGATCTCCTGGAACCCCAATACCCTGGGTACCTCAGTACCATATACTAGGGAATTATAAGGGTGTTCCAGTAAGCCAATGTAAATTGGTAAAAATGGTCACTAGCCTGTCAGTGACAATTTGGAAAGAAATGAGAGAGCATAACCACTGAGGTTCTGATTAGCAGAGCCTCAGTGAGACAGTTAGTCACTACACAGGTAACACATTCAGGCACACTTATGAGCACTGGGGCCCTGGGTTACCAGGGTCCCAGTGACACATACAACTAAAACAACATATATACAGTGAAAAATGGGGGTAACATGCCAGGCAAGATGGTACTTTCCTACACAACCCCCCCCCAAACGAAGGACAATAAGACTAGCCATTACCTGATGAGTCTTCATTGTCTAAGTGGAAATATCTGGAGAGTCCATCTGCATTGGAGTGGCTACTCCCAGGTCTATGTTCCACTGTATAGTCCATTCCCTGTAGGGATATGGACCACCTCAACAATTTAGGATTTTCACCTTTCATTTGTTTTAGCCAAAGTAGAGGTTTGTGGTCTGTCTGAACAATGAAGTGAGTGCCAAACAGGTATGGCCTCAACTTCTTCAGAGCCCAGACCACAGCAAAGGCCTCCCTCTCAATGGCAGACCAACGCTTTTCTCTAGGGGTCAACCTTCTACTAATAAAAGCAACAGGTTGATCCTGGCCCTCAGAATTAAGTTGTGATAGGACTGCCCCTACTCCTAATTCAGATGCATCAGTTTGGACATAGAATTTTTTAGAGTAACAAGGGCTTTTCAGGACAGGTGCAGAGCACATGGCCTGCTTCAGCTCCTCAAAAGCTTTCTGACAGTTTGCTGTCCATAATACCTTTTTAGGCATTTTCTTGGATGTGAGGTCATTAAGAGGGGCTGCAATGGAGCCATAGTTCTTAATGAACCTCCTGTAATACCCAGTGAGGCCTAGGAAGGCTCTCACCTGAGTCTGAGTGGTAGGGGGAACCCAATCAATAATAGTTTGGATTTTCCCCTGAAGTGGTGCAATCTGTTCCCCACCAACAAGGTGTCCCAGATAAACCACCTTACCCTGCCCTATCTGGCACTTTGATGCCTTGATAGTGAGGCCTGCCTTTTGCAGGGCCTCCAAAACTTTCCAAAGGTGGACCAGGTGATCATCCCAGCTGGAGCTAAAGACAGCTATATCATCCAAATATGCTGCACTGAAAGCTTCCAGCCCTTGCAGGACTGTGTTCACCAACCTCTGAAAAGTGGCAGGTGCATTTTTCAAACCAAAAGGCATTACAGTAAACTGGTAATGTCCTCCAATGGTAGAAAATGCAGTCTTAGATTTAGCATCTTCTGACAATTTGATCTGCCAATACCCTGCAGTCAAATCAAAAGTGCTTAGATACTTGGCAGATGCCAGTGTATCTATTAGCTCATCTGCCCTGGGTATAGGGTGAGCATCAGTTTTGGTTACCAAGTTGAGACCTCTATAGTCTACACAAAACCTCATTTCCTTCTTTCCATCTTTAGAATTGGGTTTTGGTACCAGTACCACAGGAGAAGCCCATGGACTGTCAGAGTGCTCAACCACTCCTAGTTCCAACATCTTCTGAACTTCTTGCTTTATGCAGTCCCTGACATGGTCAGGCTGCCTATAGATCTTACTTTTGACAGGTAAACTGTCTCCAGTATCTATAGTGTGCTCACACCAAGAAGTGGTGCCTGGCACAATGGAGAAGAGTTCTGAAAATTGTCCTAGGAGATTTATGCAATTATCTTTCTGCTCAGCAGTAAGACAATCAGCCAAAACTACACCTTCCACAAGAGCATCTTGTTCTGTGGAAGAGAAGAGATCAGGTAGAGGATCACTGTCTTCTTCCTGTCCCTCATCTGTTGCCATGAGCAGGGTGAGATCAGCCCTGTCATAGTAGGGTTTCAGGCGGTTGACATGGAGCACCCTAAGGGGACTCCTGGCAGTGCCTAAGTCAACCAAGTAGGTGACTTCACCCTTCTTTTCAACAATTGTGTGGGGTCCACTCCATTTATCTTGGAGTGCTCTTGGGGCCACAGGCTCCAAGACCCACACTTTCTGCCCTGGTTGGTACTGAACCAAAACAGCCTTCTGATCATGCCATTGCTTCTGGAGCTCTTGGCTGGCCTGAAGGTTTTTACTGGCCTTTTTCATGTACTCAGCCATCCTTGATCTGAGGCCAAGTACATAATCCACAATATCCTGCTTAGGAGCTTTTAAAGGTTGTTCCCAACCCTCCTTTACAAGTGTGAGTGGACCCCTAACAGGGTGTCCAAAAAGAAGTTCAAAGGGGCTGAAGCCCACTCCTTTCTGGGGTACCTCCCTGTAGGCAAAAAGGAGGCATGGTAGAAGGATATCCCATCTCCTGCTGAGTTTTTCAGGGAGTCCCATAATCATGCCTTTGAGAGTTTTATTAAATCTCTCCACCAGTCCATTTGTTTGTGGATGATAGGGTGTTGTGAACTTGTAAGTTACACCACACTCCTTCCACATGGCCTTTAAGTATGCAGACATGAAATTGCTTCCTCTGTCTGATACTACTTCCTTTGGGAAGCCCACCCTGGAAAATATTCCCAGGAGGGCCTTTGCCACTGCAGGAGCTGTAGTGGTCCTTAAAGGAATAGCTTCAGGATATCTTGTGGCATGGTCCACTACCACCAAGATAAACCTATTGCCTGAAGCAGTAGGAGGGTCAAGGGGGCCAACTATGTCAACCCCTACCCTTTCAAAGGGAACCCCAACCACAGGCAGTGGGATAAGGGGTGCCTTTGGAGTGCCACCTGTCTTGCCACTGGCTTGACAGGTTTCACAGGACTTACAAAATTATTTTGTGTCCTCAGACATCCTAGGCCAATGAAACAGTGGTACCAATCTGTCCCAAGTTTTCATTTGACCCAGGTGCCCAGCTAAGGGAATGTCATGTGCCAGTGTTAGGAGGAACTTTCTGTACTCCTGAGGAATCACTAATCTCCTGGCAGCTCCAGGTTTAGGATCTCTATGCTCAGTGTACAAGAGGTTGTCCTCCCAGTAAACTCTGTGTGAGTCACTGACATCCCCATTAGCCTGTTTGACAGCTTGCAGTCTGAGACCCTCTAATGTGGGACAGGTTTGCTGTGCCACACTCAGCTCCTCTCTGGCAGGCCCCCCTTCACCCAAAAGCTCAGCAGTGTCTGCTTCCAGCTCCTCTGGTGTAGGTTCTGCACAGGGAGGGAATTCTTCTTCCTCAGAAGTAGAATCCACTGTAGAGGGAGGGATAGTAGGAAGTGGTTTGCTTCTACTAGCCCTAGCTTTAGGGAGCACTTGGTCCATTGTTCCAGGATCCAAGCTTCCCTTGCTTTTTGGCCTGAGCCTTTGTCAAAGCAAAAATATGCCCTGGGATGCCCAGCATTGCTGCATGGGCCTCCAACTCCACATCTGCCCAAGCTGATGTCTCCAAATCGTTCCCTAATAGACAGTCTACAGGTAAATCTGAAGCTACCACAACTTTCTTTGGACCAGATACCCCCCCCCAGTTGAGATTTACAACAGCCATGGGGTGGCTTTGTGTTATGTTGTGAGCATCGGTTACTTGGTACTGGTGTCCAAGTATGTGTTGTTCAGGGTGCACCAGTTTCTCAATCACCATTGTGACACTGGCACCTGTGTCCCTGTAGGCCTGGACCTCAACACCATTTATTAGGGTTAGTTGCTTGTACTTCTCCAAGTTATGGGGGCAAGCAACCAAAGTGGCTAAGTCAATAGCCCCTTCAGAGACTAAAGTAGCCTCTGTGGTCTCCCTAATCAGACCAACCCCAACTAAATTACCAAAAGTGAGCCCAGCTACTCCCTTGGATTGGCTATTAGTAGGTTTGCTCCCACCACCACTGCTATTAGTAGGGACACTAGGTGTAGCAGTAGGGGTTGTAGTGGTAGGAGCTGTGGTGCCTTTCTTTGGACAACTGGGATCTGTTGTCCAATGGCCTTTTATCTTACATAAATAGCACCATGGTTTCTTTTCCTTGTTCTGATTAAAGGAGGATTTGGGCCCACCACCCCCACCAGAGTGTTTTTGTGGGCCTGATGAAGACTCATTTTTAGATTTGTCCCCACCCTTGTCAGAAGACTTACCATCCTTCTTTTTGTTGCCATCTTTGTCACCCCCTGTATGAACTTTTCTGTTCACTCTTGTTCTGACCCATTTGTCTGCCTTCTTTCCCAATTCTTGGGGAGAGGTCAGATCAGAGTCCACCAAGTACTGGTGCAACAAATCAGACACACAATTATTAAGAATATGCTCTCTCAGGATCAAGTTATACAGGCTGTCATAATCAGTAACTTTACTGCCATGTAACCACCCCTCCAAGGCCTTCACTGCCTGGTCAATGAAATCAACCCAGTCTTGTGAAGACTCCTTTTTGGTATCTCTGAACTTTATCCTGTACTGTTCAGTGGTTAAGCCATAACCATCCAGGAGTGCATTCTTAAGAACTTGGAAATTGTTAGCATCATTTTCTTTTACAGTAAGGAGCCTATCCCTACCTTTTCCAGTAAATGATAGCCATAGGATAGCAGCCCACTGCTTTTGAGGGACATCCTGTACAACACAGGCCCTCTCAAGTGCAGCAAACCACTTGTTAATGTCATCCCCCTCCTTGTAAGGGGGAACTATCTTATGCAGATTCCTGGAATCATGCTCTTTTGCAGGATGACTATGGGGAATACTGCTGCTGCCACCATGGGTATCTAAACCCATTTTCAGTCTTTCCCTCTCTATTTCTAAAGACTGTCTATCCAAATCCAGCTGTTGCTTCTTGAGCTTCAGTCTGGTTTGCTCCACTCTCAATCTATTGAGCTCCCTTTCTAACAATCTGTCATCAGGGTGGGTGGGAGGGACATTTCTAGATACAGAGGTGTGATGGGAATGAACAGAAGGAGACCTGTCCCTTACCAAGGGCACCCTAACAGCTTGGCTACCAGCATAATGTGAGAGCACATCCTCAGTATGATGTGATTCAACCTCTGTACCAACTATGCTAGACTGTCTAGTAATGGGCAGGCTGAGAAGTTTCTTTCCTGAACCTTTTCCTGGGGGAGTCCCTGGATCAGATTGAGAACCATTAGCTACTTTTTCTACAGATTGGGCACTTATGGCCTTATCCTGTACTCTAAGCATATTAATTAACAGTTCTAAGGAAGGATTCTTCCCTACACTCAAACCTCTCTCTATGCAGAGACTCCTTGCTCCTTTCCAGCTAAGGTGATCATATGCAAGTTTGGACAGTTCAACTTTTTGGCCTGTGCCAGACATTTTTAGAGAGAGTTAAAGTGATAGACAAAGAGAAAAAAGTTTTCAGAACTTTTTGGAAAGACAGAAAAAAACTTTTTTAACTTTTAAGAACTTTTTGAAAGTTTAGAAGTACTTTTCAGCACTTAGAAAAGAGTGAAAAGAGGAAATGCAAAACTTTTTGGCTATGTGTATATACACTGACCTTGTTTTGTATATTTTTCTCTTATGAAAAGTACAATGACAAGAGTGGTAAGTAGTCTCAAAGCACTTATCCCACCGCTGCACAACCAATTTAGGAGGCTGGACTGGCTTGTAGTGAGTACCAAGGGGTACCTGCACCTTGCACCAGGCCCAGTTATCCCTTATTAGTGTATAGGGTGTCTAGCAGCTTAGGCTGATAGATAATGGTAGCTTAGCAGAGCAGCTCAGGCTGAACTAGGAGACGTGTGAAGCTACTACAGTACCACTTAGTGTCATATGCACAATATCATAAGAAAACACAATACACAGTTATACTAAAAATAAAGGTACTTTATTTTTATGACAATATGCCAAAGTATCTTAGAGTGTACCCTCAGTGAGAGGATAGGAAATATACACAAGATATATATACACAATAGCAAAAATATGCAGTATAGTCTTAGAAAACAGTGCAAACAATGTATAGTTACAATAGGATGCAATGGGGAAACATAGGGATAGGGGCAACACAAACCATATACTCCAGAAGTGGAATGCGAACCACGAATGGACCCCAAACCTATGTGACCTTGTAGAGGGTCGCTGGGACTATTAGAAAATAGTGAGAGTTAGCAAAATAACCCTCCCCAAGACCCTGAAAAGTGAGTGCAAAGTGCACCAAAGTTCCCCTAAGGACAAAATAGTCGTGTTAGAGGGAGAATGCAAGGAAAACACAAATCAGCAATGCAACAACGATGGATTCCTGTCTGAGGGTACCTGTGGAACAAGGGGACCAAGTCCAAAAGTCACAAGCAGCTCGGAGATGGGCAGATGCCCAAGAAATGCCAGCGGTTGGTGCAAAGAAGCTCTTACTAGGCTGAAGAACTGTGAATACTGCAGGAACGACAAGGGCTAGAGACTTCCCCTTTGGAGGATGGATCCCCCACGCCTTGGAGAGTCGTGCAGAAGTGTTTTCCCGCCGGATGGACGCCAACAAGCCTTGCTACACGCAAATCATGCGTTTGGCGTTTTTGGACGCTGCTGGGGCCCAGGAGGGACCAGGAGGTCGCAAATTGGACCTGCAGAGAGAGGGGACGTCGAGCATGACAAAGAGCCCTCACTGAAGCAGGTAGCACCCGGAGAAGTGCCAGAAACAGGCACTACGAGGATGCGTGAAACGGTGCTCGCCGAAGTTGCACAAAGGAGTCCCACGTCGCCGGAGACCAACTTAGAAAGTCGTGCAATGCAGGTTAGAGTGCCGTGGACCCAGGCTTGGCTGTGCACACAGGATTTCCGCCGGAAGTGCACAGGGGCCGGAGAAGCTTGCAAAGTCGCGGTTCCCAGCAATGCAGCCCAGCGAGGTGAGGCAAGGACTTACCTCCACCAAACTTGGGCTGAAGAGTCACTGGACTGTGGGGGTCACTTGGACGGTGTCGCTGGATTCGAGGGACCTCGCTCGTCGTGCTGAGAGGAGACCCAAGGGACCGGTAATGCAGCTTTTTGGTGCCTGCGGTTGCAGGGGGAAGATTCCGTCGACCCACGGGAGATTTCTTCGGAGCTTCTGGTGCAGAGAGGAGGCAGACTACCCCCACAGCATGCACAAGCAGGAAAACAGTCGAGAAGGCGGCAGGATCAGCGTTACAGAGTTGCAGTAGTCGTCTTTGCTACTATGTTGCAGGTTTGCAGGCTTCCAGCGCGGTCAGCGGTCGATTCCTTATCAGAAGGTGAAGAGAGAGATGCAGAGGAACTCGGCTGAGCTCATGCATTCGTTATCTGAAGTTTCCCCAGAGACAGAGACCCTAAATAGCCAGAAAAGAGGGTTTGGCTACCTAGGAGAGAGGAAAGGCTACTAACACCTGAAGGAGCCTATCACAAGGAGTCTCTGACGTCACCTGGTGGCACTGGCCACTCAGAGCAGTCCAGTGTGCCAGCAGCACCTCTGTTTCCAAGATGGCAGAGGTCTGGAGCACACTGGAGGAGCTCTGGACACCTCCCAGGGGAGGTGCAGGTCAGGGGAGTGGTCACTCCCCTTTCCTTTGTCCAGTTTCGCGCCAGAGCAGGGGCTAAGGGGTCCCTGAACCGGTGTAGACTGGCTTATGCAGAATTGGGCACATCTGTGCCCAACAAAGCATTTCCAGAGGCTGGGGGAGGCTACTCCTCCCCTGCCTTCACACCATTTTCCAAAGGGAGAGGGTGTCACACCCTCTCTCAGAGGAAGTTCTTTGTTCTGCCATCCTGGGCCAGGCCTGGCTGGACCCCAGGAGGGCAGCTGCCTGTCTGAGGGGTTGGCAGCAGCAGCAGCTGCAGAGAAACCCCAGGAAGGGCAGTCTGGCAGTACCAGGGTCTGTGCTACAGACCACTGGGATCATGGAATTGTACCAACAATGCCAGGATGGCATAGAGGGGGCAATTCCATGATCATAGACATGTTACATGGCCATATTCGGAGTTACCATGGTGAAGCTACATATAGGTAGTGACCTATATGTAGTGCACGCGTGTAATGGTGTCCCCGCACTCACAAAGTTCAGTGAATTGGCTCTGAACAATGTGGGGGCACCTTGGCTAGTGCCAGGGTGCCCTCACACTAAGTAACTTTGCACCTAACCTTTACCAGGTAAAGGTTAGACATATAGGTGACTTATAAGTTACTTAAGTGCAGTGTAAAATGGCTGTGAAATAACGTGGACGTTATTTCACTCAGGCTGCAGTGGCAGGCCTGTGTAAGAATTGTCAGAGCTCCCTATGGGTGGCAAAATAAATGCTGCAGCCCATAGGGATCTCCTGGAACCCCAATACCCTGGGTACCTCAGTACCATATACTAGGGAATTATAAGGGTGTTCCAGTAAGCCAATGTAAATTGGTAAAAATGGTCACTAGCCTGTCAGTGACAATTTGGAAAGAAATGAGAGAGCATAACCACTGAGGTTCGGATTAGCAGAGCCTCAGTGAGACAGTTAGTCACTACACAGGTAACACATTCAGGCACACTTATGAGCACTGGGGCCCTGGGTTACCAGGGTCCCAGTGACACATACAACTAAAACAACATATATACAGTGAAAAATGGGGGTAACATGCCAGGCAAGATGGTACTTTCCTACAGACTGTCATGGATCTTTAGGTCTGCCTTCACAATGCAACTGTCAATGGACATTTCAACCCATACCATTATTATTGTACGGTATTTTGCTTCCACCCAAATACATATATATTCCCTTTCTATTTACTTGTAATGTTTTACATTACCTTACAACATTCTCTTAAAGCCAGAACTATTGGGGTTGCCAATGCTTGTTATTTTAGGTGGGTGTGGCAACACAGTAATTGTGGGTGCATATTCATGTAGTTTGATTTGGCTTTACTAAATCTCTTCTCATAGAATGGTTTGCATGCCCACTGCTCAGTAGAAGATGCACGTAAGTAACTGGTGATAACATAGGCGGTGGGTGGTTATACTAACACCTGTTAAGCTGTCTTCAAAAGCAGCCAGAAAAGTTATAAACCAGCGAGTAGGCCAGATTTATTATTTTTGATCTCCTGAACGGTCTACAGCAACCAACCTGACTACCATTGGTTACTTTTTTTAAATTTATTTTTATTGAAAAAGTAGAGCGACAATAAATATACAAATACATCCTTAAAATATCAGTATACATATATCAAACTGAAAAATCACCAAAGATACAAGTTTATAGTAACATAAGACGTCAATAACAGCACGTTAATGAGATGGAAAGGTGTGTTATTCATTCCAAAAGACCAGCCCACATGTGTCTCATAATCGCTTTTGACCCCTTTTCGCTATTATCTTTCAAAATCACTGCTCCCATCTCTAATTAGTGCCAAAAAAGCGCCCACCCGTTCTTCACAGAGGGCAGGCTGGAGAATGTCTCTTCATGAGCAATACAGAATCCAGTGTCAACAACTGAAATACAAATACTAGATATATACTGGCCAGGGGTACTCCTACCACTGGTTACAAGTCAGAATGTCTGCATTCACCACAGATTGGCACGCGTGTGTGTTCGTTCATTAGGGCAGTGTGCAGTTTCACCACAAACAGAGGGCACATATGCTGTTAGTTTACGCTCCGCTCAAATGCACGTTGTGGTCGAATGCAACTGAGGTGAACACAGCTGTGACAAGTACTTGCACCCACACACAATCTCCTCCCCATCCCTAAACTCCACTGGCAGAAGTTTGCCCTTGATGCCCAAGCAGCGAAAAGCGCCACATTAAACAAGTGAAGCAGTCCTTCTCGTCTTCACTGAGGGGTATCAACAAGGACCACAGAGATGCTAAAGCCCACTATAAATGGGTCCCGCTGCACTCTCCATGAGGATACCCAAGAAGTTCTGCATGATGTTCCTTCCACTGCAGAGAATCGCAACTGTCAGAGACCTCGTAGGAAGGAAAAACCTGGCTACTAGTTGCCCCCCAGCTATATGAAAGAGCAGGGATAGGGATGTGGCAGGACAACTGAACGGCAGGTGTCCACACCAAGGCGCACAGCCAGATCCCAGCAGGATGATGCAGACGCAGCTCCATCCTAGGACACGTGGCATGCACCTGGACAAATAAGGGAGTGTCCACGACCTCCTTCCACAACCACACTCTCTAACAATGTGCCCTACATCCCTAAAACAGACCGTCATTTTGGCCACCCTTTTAATCTGCAAATGAGACTGGAAAGGACCCAAGAGGACATTGTGCGACAGTCACTAGCTGAGCAAGGCAAGCTCATTCTCACTGCACTCGCGCAGAGAAACCACACACGAATCAATAAAGACTGAGGTCACAGGCAGGGCTATTGATTCTTCAGCTATTTATCTTATTTAGCCTGAAGAGAAGACAATCATGGCCATTAGCCATTTCTGCCAGGTTTTCCTGCTCCGACACTTGCACTAACCTTCATAATGGCCTTGTTTCTACACAGACACAAAGCACTCTCTTTGTGGGGGCGACTGAGAAGCTTAAAGCATCAACCGGACTGAAGGACATGTTTGATTGCCTCAACGAGAGCAGAACAGAGTTCAGCCTCTGGAAGTGGAATTCAAAGTAAAGGTTACTTCAGATAATTTTAAGCAAGAAGTAAAAATCCAAAGCGCAGAGCAGCCCAGGCTGACCCTCAGTGACACTTCCTCCGCAGAGAGGAAGTGGAGAGCGTGCTGAATGCCCTCGGATAAGAGGATTTCCTGCTTGCCTAACACGACTCTACAATTCTTCGGAGAACATTTCCCAAATTAGGAAGCAAGTTCAGCGTAAAGCACTGAGCCGCATGCGCCGTCCGCAAGCTAGGTCACATGCTGAGGAACCTCTGTTCTCTAAAACAACCACCACGATCTGTGCATGAAGAACATGTGTGGGTAAGGCACGATTTCCTGCAAGATCCATAACACCCAGAATATGCTAGGCACCTCATCCACAGAGGCCTGTCGCTGTGAATACTCGCTAGGCTCCATTAAAGTTCTGTGATCCCTAAACACAGCAGGTTTCTAGCAACAAAGCGAACATTGGCAAAGCCAATAGGTCTCGCCTTTGGTACAACTGGCTTTGCCCATGGTTTTTAAGAGCTGCTGTACAGTATTCCCAATATTATGCAGCATAGCTAAAGAATATTCTTTAAAAAAAGTTATAATACTGCTGCCCCCTCACTTAGTAGGTGATTACACCACACATCTGTGTGCCTACAAGGTTATACAGGCGCTTGGATTGGTAAGTTAAAAGAAAGATAAAAGTTAAAGGGTTTTTTACTTCTTTGAAAGCATGCCGGAGAAAAGCAACACAAGGTAGCAGAAGTAACTGGGGAGAGGAAGCAAGGCAGGGTCTGGGGAGAAACACAGGAGTGGAGAAAAGCAAACTTGTGAGAAACTGCAACATGGAGAATGGCGGGAGGAGAGAAAACAAGCTAGAGAGAGAGTAACGTGGAGCTGTGGAGAGAAGTACATGGGAGAGAAAGCAACACATGGAGAAGCACAAGAGGGCGGGTGAATGACATAGGTGGGTGGGGGAAACTAGAAACAGCCATATGGTGCACAGGTGGGGTAAGAGCAGCATGCTAGGGAGACAGCTGAAAAACACATGCCCTCTTCATGGATTGCTTAAGTAAAAAAAAAAAAGTAGTTCTCTAAAACTAAGCAGTGAATGAAACTAAGTAAATTGGGAGTGCTCCGGGTGAAGGACAGACACAAATGGAGAAGGCAAGCCACTGAATAGGAATCAGGCACAGTATAGCGAGAGTAAGCCAACCAATGGTTAAGTAATGGATGGACTGCAAGCCTCTCAATGTTCTTCGTAAGCGCACAGTAGGTCTTTTGGTACTAGATAGCTTGCGCTATTAGGCTCAACTTAAAAACAACCATTTCTACAATTGTGTGTCCTAGCTGTGCAGACTCAACCAAGAGTCCCACCCCACAGTCAAGGCAAAAGGCATGGCTATACAATGCTAAGATTAGAGTGACCACCGTTGTAGAATACAATAACCTTCGGATTTGTCACTTACAACTAGCTGGATGAAAAACATGGATGTGCCTCAGTAAATGTGCATACTTTCACCTCCTGTTTGGGTCACGATTCTGGGGTGAAAATTCTGACTGGGCAACCTGGACAGTAAAATAATTGGGTAGATTACAAAATAATTGGCAGACTACAATGATTACCAGTCCTAACCCTCAGATGCTCTCCGTCTTTAGTGGCAACATTTCCCCGTTTCCTTTTCTCCTTTGGTGCACTCAAACAGTACCCTTTCCAACTTTTCTGTGCACCAGCTGCATTCCGAGACACTCAAAATTTTTCCTTCTACCCGTTGCCGCCTACTCTACCTCTCTGGTGCTGAAGTGCATAGAAACTTCTCTGACTCCATCCCCCAGTGACCAATGTTTCGTATGCAAATCACCACTAGCGTAGATGTCTGCCTAAAGAAAAACATATACAGGCACTGATTTAAAACTGTTACTGCATGAATAAAACAGCACAGCAGAAAACCATACATTGTACGGCAATTGTTAGATTACAGTAGTAATAATGTGTTTATTTATTGCATTTTATACTGCAATGCTACAATTTCTAGGCGCTTTAAAGTACCAGATGTTCCTATTACACAGTTTAAGGACCACATAAAAATGGAAGGTTGCTGGAAATTGAACGCTGAACTCAGATCACAGCGTATGTTAATAGCAAACTTCTAACTCAATAAGCCACCCTGCTGTTAAGTACAAAATGTTGCACAACTCCACTTCAGCAATTCTTATTAGACTTTGTTGATTTAAAGCAATTTCAGGATGGCATGCGCTTTCTACAAATGAACGTAACATAGGAACAGACTGTGTTGTGGATACATATTCACTACTGTCAATGATTCGACATTTACAGAAACTAAAATGAGTTACATATGGATACAATTCTAAACTCTAAACGTGTTTAATACTATTTGCAACATTCTGTGGCAAATTTGCAAATGTTACATCTTGATTTAGTCCTGAGAGTGCAGCCTTGCTAGAAGTTGCAGAATCTATGTGGTGTGGAGCTACTAGTCTGAATGGCAAACAGAACTAGCTTTCTGGATAGGCCACCCTTGAAGCTCTTACTGCAAAATTTCAGAATAAAATGTTAAAGAAAGGACAGGAAATATATGCAGTAAGCAAGCACCTTTTTGCACTTTAGAACCGCTTATATTTGCAGAAGCTGTGTAATCTGTACTCTGCTGAGAAGAACAAGCGTGTCCTGGGCAGTTCACATGAAACTACGTTTTTTCTGTATTTAAGAGAAAAACGCTCATCCTATAGAACTCGGAGGCCACCAGCAAGCCCTCACCCCAACACCGGCTATACGCAGACCGAGAACTCATTTGTTAGAAGAAGTTTATTTTCTTAACTTTTCTCGTTAATTTCATAACACTTTTTTATCAATAAATCACTGCAAAAGATATTTCAAAAACATAATTTACAAGATAATAACCATATTCATGAGTTTTACTCTATAACCATAAATCACTTGTGACAGGATCCCTTCCTGTCCTGAACCTCCCTTGGACCACACAGGTGAACCGTACCTCACCTGTATCCGTAGGGGGGCAGCTCCCCTGACTTCACAGTTCCTTGTCCTCATGCTCAGAGTGCCGCCCCCTCTTCAAACACCAAACTGTCAAGGGGTGTAACGGGGCGGCCAGGAGCGGGAGCCCCATGGCCACCCCAGCGATCTGGGCTCCCTACCCCCTAATATGGTGTGTAAATCTGCAGGTTAGTTCAGGACTTCAGGATCCTACCTCTGGTGTTAACCCAGGGCCCCAGCCTTGGGTACCCCTCTGTTTCTTCTGGTTACCTCAGTACTTCTTCTCCAACCATACAAAGGAGAGGGTGGGTGGGACAACGCTGCATTCGCCGATTCCAGACGCCTCGCAAACCACAAGGCCAAGCACCTTTGGAGGGGCGCTTAAGTAGCCCCACAGCTGCAGCGTGGCGGCTGAAACCGGCTCAGCGAATGCTACACCTACGTTTACCCCCATACCTAGCTACCGGACCCACACCTCGCGAGGCATGAGGGCGGAAGTGCATGGGCCAGCCCGACACACAACTAGTGCGAGGGGTTCGGGCCACGGCGACCCCCGAATCCTAAGGGGCCGTGCTCCCCCCATGTTTGGGGGGGCGCTTTTCCCAAGCTATTGTAAGATGCACCACTGCAGCACTAGTTCCCAGCATGCTGCAATCTGTTGAACTATACAATGCAGCAGAATTCTAATCTGAAAAGCAGCATTACTATCTCCCACAACTCTGAGCACCTTTACGTGGGCCAACACACCCACAACCAGATTGCAAGGGGCTAAATTCCTAAAGTCCGATAAAATCACATTACATAGGCAGTCCAGGTGTGGGATCAGTTGTTTTACCCACCCGACAAACTTTAACATGAAAGTTCTCAAGCAGTAAACTGATTTCTGGAGTTACCCCTATTGCCATTTTGCACCATAATAATATATCTGGGCGCAGCAGTATTATTAATGAATAAAAGGCCCTACTTGCCACATTCATTTTTTGCCACTGGCAGGACAGGCACACACTTGACAGAATTATGCCTCTATGTGTGAGCTAAGGGACCATGGACAGGTGTGTGACAGCTGATGTTTGTTGGTGTAGAGCTGATCGGTCTATTTATTTATAGGGCAGCTCGGACTGGGCATGGATTTACACCTCACTTCATGCTGCAGCAGTCAGATCCTGCCTTTACAACTAGCTACTCCTCCCCAAATGGGTGCACACTAGGATCTCTGCTGTACGTGGTCTATCAAACAAACAAGCTTGCATCTCACTGAGATGGAAGGTAACCCTTTAAAGCCATGCCCTGTACATCGGGATAGAAATGTATGATCACCAGAGAAGACTTCTCTGGTGCTCTCCATCCACGGGGAATTGGGTTAAACTTCCACAGGGTCAGGCCTCAGCCAGAGACATTTCAAGGCATGAGCTATTGCCACGGGGCACCATCTTCTAAGGGGCCTCTTGGGAAACCGCATTCTCTCTCTATTTGCCATTTATCTAGCCTGCTTTTCTATCTAAACCCTCTCTCCCCCGGACTGTCTCTCTAGCCTTTGTCATTTGAAGGAGTTTTTGATCATGGGCAAGTTTATACTTCAACTGCCTTGAATGACTTTGTGAAAGTTTAACATAAAATGTCACAATTGTTTGGAATTATCCGACAGTAAATTAGCAGGAAATGGGTAATAACGTTCAAATTCGTCCCGTAGAGGGGTCCCAAAAATATGTCTCTCCTGCGGCCCCCCAAAATGCTTAAGATTTAATGGGCCTGCCTGTGCTGCACATGGAGGCAGCATCTACCGCAGCGCTGGGCTGATCACATCATGGGTTTCCGACAGCAGAGGAAAGAAAAAAAGCTGAATGTGAGTAACAACTTCCCGTCTCCTTTTACGGTAAAAAATTGACACAGCAGGGCTCCCAAGAAGCGCATTGAGAAACCACAAGAGACGAGACAACAAACTCGCCATTTGTTCTGGCCCCCCAAGAATATAATGGTGCATGCTCACATCTGTGTCATGCCGAGAGAATGCATCGATCTGTCTGAAAGTCCCAAATGTTGCTTAACAAGCCACCTACTGATACCCCCCGCGTGGCTATTTTATTTATATATGGTATTTATGGAAAGCGGACTTAGCCACAGGCAGCAAAGCTCTCCACATGCAGAGTAACAAACGAAAAAATATTATTTTAGTGAGAAAGAAACAACATTGGTATCAAGGGTCACGACATCAGTACAAGTCAGTATGACGTTGCACATGGAATCAACAGGATGTTGCGCAACAGAGAGCAGGGCATCCTAATCTAGAAATTCAAGTTCCAACTGTGGAAGTGTAAGATTTCTTCTGAACTAGAGGACATCAGGATCATGTCTAATGGTTCCAGTGATCCGAGGCCTACTGTACTAATCCGTAAAGTGGTTGCGGTCCCTGCCATTGGCAAAATCACACGGTTTGCAAAAGCAAAATGATTTTAGACCATGCCCTTCATGACTTGCAAGTCAGAAAAGCACTGAAAGGCTTCTGATACCTCCAAAGAGGTAGTAATCACTTCACCATTGGGAACGGTCGCCGGTGGACACCCTCATCATTGAGAATCGTTCTGGGCCGCATCGGTGGGAGGAAGCTGTAGGTCCTGAGGACCACTGCATATTTGGAAAACAAACAGAAAGATGGTGGTCTACTGTCCCCTTGCAAGCCACCACTGCTGCATCAGCAGCCTTTCATAGGCTAATTGTTAGGTAGGCCGTTTTACAATCCTTTACAAATGTGCAATGTATGATGCAACTTATTAATAAATGGATCGCATTGCATATTCCATACCCGTTCGCAAACCAGTTTGTGTGCAAACTAAACCTTTTGGCTTGCGAACAGGAATAAGCACAGCAGGCCCCTTGTTCCAAGATGGAAATAAGAATATTTATTCGATAAAGACTAGCAGTTAAAGCTACTCAGACAGGATCTTAATTGGATGTCCACTGGCATATTTATAAGATGTAACTGATGCAAGAATTGCTCATGTTGGTTTCAGAAGACTCTTCCCAGACCAATTCAACAGAGTAAGTCTGTCCGTTGGTCCCTATATCGTGCACAAGTAACCAATAGACTAAAACTGAGGTAGGTCAGGTATCAAACCATATTAATATGTGTGGAGAGTGTGGATAAGAAAGCCAAGAAAAATGTAAACCAGAGGCCTGCATTTAGAGGAAAACTATACCGGTCTGAGGATCACAGGCTAAACACATCATCAGGCTGCGAACAAGGCAGGAGAAACTTTACAAACAAAAGAACCTATAGCAGCATGACCAACCTTTTAAAAGGTCCAATGCTATTTTTCTCTCTTGGATGCTTCTCTCCTTTGCATGGCTTGCAGAAGAAACTGGTGTATTTTTCAAATATTTTGGGAGCCATGGTGCTCAAAACCCCTGTGTTATGTGGCATTTCTACCACACTTCTGCCGCATTAAATAGCAGGTTATAGTAGGCGATTAATGTAACAGCTTAGAATCCCGACAAGGCACTCATCACCTAGCTTCTTTTTTTCCCCCAAACACCGAAACAGAATCAATAGGCCTGTAACACTGATTTTATGTGCGGAGATATGTGCTATCTGGTATTTAGAATTGTCGGTATTCTGATGTTAAGCTTTCGCCTCTCGGAGTGTGCAGACGCTTGACATTCAATGGCTGCATCATATGCAATGGCATGGGGCCCAATTAACCAACATGCTTTATTTGTTAAGAGTACCATGGGGGGCACTGCTATGACATGGCTTAGGATGAGGTTAACGTGAAGCCAAAAAATATGAGATTCATGGGGTACCAGTACCACTAAAGTACGTAAGTTACAACAAAGACATTGAGAAGCTCCAGCAATTAGTCAATAGGAACGTGTTGATCTCCAGCTTGGTTTTCAAGGTTTAACAAAGGAAAAACAGCTTTGCAAATATGGTTCAATGTGAGAAACGTTAAAAAAAATGACTGATACTACGTTTACAGAGGACAGGAGGCTCAGCAAAACATTTTATGCTGACAACAGGTCTATGCAGTTAGTTAAAAAAAAAAAAAAAAAATACAGTATTACAAATCAATGGTGGTTACTGTAGCCTTCACTCCCTAAATAGACTATGCCAAAGTACAAGGTTCCTTAACAAATAAAGTGTAACCTCAATACAATTAGGATTCAGGATCTGAATATGAATGGAAAGATGATGGCTTCGAAGGATGATCCCACCATGTCTGGAACGGTACAAATGACATTAGCCACAAGTTTAAAAGACAATAAGGCCTTGAAGCTTGTGAGACTAGCAATCTGGTGATAGAGTGTTAGATAAACAAAAGATTGAATCAAGGTCTGTGATCAGACCTTTCAAGGATCAACTTTCATTAATTTTTTCCAAGATGAAACAAGTCACATTTATTGTGCTTGTTTAGTGGGTATACAACATCAAAATAAGATATCTGACAGAATGACTGGGCCTTCATAATATCCCCTACTGAAGAAGTCCTGGCCGGTTGAGATAGTACGTTGGAGAATACTAGCAGTTTTAACCAAAACCCTCTTTAGCGCAACAGGATCGCAATTCTATACTTAGGCCAGGTCAAGAGAAGGATCCTTACCTACAAATAAAGAACAACAGACTTATCTACCTTTAAGGAAACACCTGAAAACTACTCTTGCGATGCCAGGATACCGAAGTTGATGTTTCCCTCCCTGCTGGCCTTTGAAGAGTTGGTTCTGGTCATTCAGTAGCCTCTAAGCATGTCACCCAGAGAGGAGGAACTGATGAGTCCGTGGACACATGAAGCACCTCTCACAGACAGCACAACAGAATCAGAATGGTCTCAGGTGCCCACAACAGTACATTTAAAATATGCATATCCCTTGAACCATCACAATGTACTCTTAAAACCAGTCAATTCTCCTAGTACCTAAATGAGCCTTTATTCTTTCAAGCTGAAAAAATAATACTCTAAATAAACAAATATAATAAGTTGGTTGCAATATAATGTATAATACAGTGTTGAGGCAGTTTCAGGTCGAACGACCCTTAATAATGACATCACATAGCTTTAGGGGCTAATCGGCTTGACTTTATTAATCAGAATATTTCTAAGACACGGTGCAACTTCACTGAACTGGAAAGTTTACTCCCCTGCTAGGCTTTCTTTTAATAGCTGGTGCATCAATCTTAATATGACAAGCCCCATGGCAACCAGTGAGTCAGCCAGTGAAGTCGCCCACTCACCACTTAGCAGGCTGTGAGGCAGCAGTGGAGTTCTGAGGAATAAAAGTGTGAGGCGAAGATGAGCCACGGAGGAAAGCGTTACCTATTAGTGCTGCTGGCTCTCTTCAGTGATTGTCGAGCCACAAAACATGAGAATGACCACCCATAAGACAGATCCTCTCAGAACTGTCTACAAAGTCAACGCACCAAAGATTCAGATGGAATATATCTGAACCAAGCCCATCAACAGCGGTCCTAACTGTCACTACCGAATGAGACTACACTGTAATATACACCATGTAGGGTTCTAGATCCCTAAACATTCAATAGCCACAATCAACTACTGGTAACTTTTGAGAGGCAAATTATAAGGTGCGCCCAGTTGCAGCAATTTTGACCTAGAAACAGAATGTTGGATATTCTCATCTTTCAATATATATTCTGTATCATTCATGAATCTTCAGCCACAAGGCAGGTTCAAGTAAATAGCATTCTGTTCTAGTACTTTTCGGAATTCAGTGTTAGAAAATACAAATAGTGTTACAATAGAATATGTGTGTAAGCTAGAACTCTAACAACCTCAAAGCAAAGCTCACTGATACTCCCATCACCATTTCACCATTTGTATTCCACCTTACTTTGAATTAACTGTTAAGCTCAAGAAGTGGGAGCTGTCTAAACTAGGCGCTTGACAGCCAGGCCATTTACTTTACTAGATATTATGATTCACTGACCCTCTGTGATCATTACTAGTCCATAAAAGCCGCTCACCCTGAACACAAACTAATCACAGCTTGTGAGGTTTTAAGCTGACCTAAATAGCCCTTAATGAGTATATGATTATTTTCGCTGACAGAATTGTTAAATTCTATCTTTAAAGAAACTAGATATTGGGAGTAACACACGACCCCTAACTTACTGTAGAACAGGTAAAAAAAACACTAGCAAAAACATTTAGCCAGTAATCCGATGCTTCTGAGCACAGAGCAAGCAGTTCTTTTGAAGAACTCAAAGCACTGGTATCCAGAGAAATAACTGAATTTGGGCTTAGCTACTGTTTAGGTCGAGCATGGCAACACGCAGGTGCTGCTTTTCAACCTGTTGTAATCTATTCTGTGGGCTTTAACCAGGCCCATCACTTTCATTCGTTCCAGGGCTTGCCTTTCAAAAATCCCTGGACGTCACTGGTAAATGCTTTACATATGTCCTGCCCAGTGCTTAATTTGAGCTGGTGGTTTCCGGTGTGGGGCACCAGCACTTATTTTTGAGGGCCAGCACTTATTCTTTTGCCTAAAGCATTTCCTGTGAGTAAAAGACACATAAGTGAAAGACGAAGGAAGAGAAAAACGAAAAAGCGTCACAAAGGGAAAAAGTAGAAAGCTGCAAGAGTGAGCTGAAGGGGCAGGAATGCCTGTGAATGGATTAAAGAGGCCAGAGATTGCTTCAGGACTACGATGCCTCAGTATTATGTGCTCGCACATTTAATCACAGCAGCCACGTGTTTCAGAGGAGAGCTTTGGGCACCGGCACATTTTACAAATTAAGTACTGGTCTTGCCTTGAGGCTCTTTTGTTACGCCTTGCAGAGTGACTCTGTTACATGGACTATTGCACGATTGCCAACATACTTTAGCAAGGGGAAACTACATTTTTTTTGTCTCTCCCCTGCTCACTCCATGGCGGCCATGGCGGGTTGAAGTTTCATACAGCGCGACCAGCGTAAATTCGATCGGCGGTATTGGAGCGTTTGTCACATTGTTCACACTGTTACCTAATCGGAGTCATTTGAATTTTGCTATTGTCTCTCCCTTTCGCACTCCATGGCTTTTAAAAATCCCTTGTAAATGGTAAATGCTTTATTAAAAAACACCAAAGTCATCAAAGCACCTTTCCGGCACAGCAGGAGAGCCTATACTACAATATTCACTGCACTTGGGAAAACTCGCCTCATACTGCTTTGCAGGGCATTCCTTTTACAATACATTTTTGCTCAAAACTCAGCCTGTGGTGGGTGTAGGACAATGAACCATCTTCAAAACAAACGTTCAACGCGAGGTTCTCTTTCTAACTACTCAGCTCTGTGTCCCCACACGAGGTTCGTGGGGACCCCAAAACAATAATCCCTACCACCATTCAGTGTCTTTTTAAGCTCTCTCATGGCTGGAACTTTTGTTTTACAGCTGGGAGTGGTTTATGTTTTAGGGCCTTGTTTGTAATATAATTGCAGTAGGACTGCTAGCCCTGAAAATGTGTAATGCATTACGTCCTCTAGCAGCTAAATATATGGTTACACTGCATTACTTTGCCATTCTATTTTTAACATAGTTATGCCCTCTAGGGGCTGACTATATGGTTACATGACCATATTTCTTACAAATACAATTTTATTGTGGTGTCCTCTACGGGCTGTTCTTAACATTACAGTCAACATACTACAATATTTGCAGCACTCAAAATCTCGCCCCAAAATGGTTTGCAGGGCATTCCTTTGCAAAACATGTTTGCTCATAATTCAGCCTGGGACCACCTTCAAAACGTTCACCACAACATGCTTGTTCTGTCTAGACCATCTCTGGGTCCCCACACTAGTTTAGTGGGGAACCCAAAATAATAACCGCTCCCACCATTCAGGGTATTTTTAAGCTCTGTTCAAACCTTTGTTTTACAGCTGGGAGTAGTTTTAATGTCCTTGGTTGAAATAATATTCCAGTAGGCCTGCTAGTCCATAAGCTATATGCAGGGCCGTTGGAATTATGTGGCAGAGAGGACCAAATGATGTGGCAAGAAAAGTCCAGTTATGCATTTACAGTGCCAATAGCTCTAGTGCAAGACCTACTGCGTTGCAAATGCTTGCGTCTGCACTGCTCACAGGCTCCAAAAAATGCACATCAGCACTGCATGGACTGTGGTTGGAATGCAAGTTGGCATCACACCACTAAAATCGTAGTTGGAATGCACCAACTCCAGGTTGCAGCGGGTTTGCAAAAGAATGTAATTTAAAGCGGCAACTTCAGTACACAGAATATGTTGGATATAGGGCGTAAGCACCCAAGAAATAGCTCAAACTGCAACTTTGAGAGTCCTCTAAGCTCTGTGATTCTTGCCCTCTTAATATAGGTTTGATTCCAAAATCCATCATCTAGAAGTAGAACATTAGACATTAATGGAACCAGACTATTGAACAAATGCCCCACCGAGTTAAGGAAGGAAGAACATTTGTTAACATTTACAAAACAAATAAAACATTTAAGTTCCCTAAAGAATCGGTGTCGCATAATGGGGGTTGTTTACAAATCCGCACTATTGCTCATAGGCCACGTGCTTCAATTTAGTGCTGTACAGATGTAAATGTAATGAAAACATTCAACTGCAACAGACAGAAGAGCATTCTCCTTGAGAACCAACATTACATATCTTGTAATTTATCACCAGGATATAGGCATAAACCAAAACACGTTCGGGCAACTTACCAAGGCATTTTTAATTTTGTGTGATAGTACCCCAGTACAGCTACTTCATAAACTACCATTTGAAATTCATTAAAGTGAAGATTTATTTTTGTAGTATTTCTAAAGTCCAGAAGTAAGATGGAATACGACAAAATGGCAAGTCATTTGCAATTCACTTACATCCTCATCTACAGCAGTAGTACAACAGCACAAATAGGTTCTATTTTACTCTAGCCAAGCTTTAGGGTAAGTGGCCCACCATCTATGGCTACTAGCAGTTGCTAGGAAATCACATGCAAATCAAGCCAAAAGCATTCCCAGCACAAAGCATAAAACCTACCAAAAAATAAAGAAATAGTTGATAAATTATCCCAGTACTTGACCACCTACAATATACAAATGTAAATATTAAATCAATAAAATAAAAATATAATTTAAAAACATTTATATAAACTCTGACATTCAATACCCTATATGTATATATATCACACTGCACAAATACTGAAACGCAATAAAACATGATAAAAATATACAAAGTCAAAACGGAACATTGCAGACGACTAGGCTCACATGAGTTTCAGGGACTCAAGGTGCAACAAGCAAGGCCACAATGTGTCTGTTCTGTTGAGACAGGACAGGGGCTAGCAGTTCGGAATCGACAGGTTGGTCTGGACATGGGTAAAACTGATTTGAATATGGTTAATCTTCTGCAGGCGGGTGAAGGGGGTGGGGGAAACTAAATATCAAATTCCCAGGGGTTAAACTGATACACACAATTCTATCCAGTACAAATGTAGAATTTTACAGTGGTTGCCAACCATAGCTAAGCAGCTTCCAGAGGTAAACTGAAAACTATCATGCTCAAGAAAGTCAGAGTTCTTGCAACACGTAGAAGGTAACACTAGAGAAAGATCAGGAGGGCTAAACGAATTTGAAGCATCAAAGCACAGTACGTGATAAAATGAGTTGTGTACAGTTCTGCCACTTCTCAAAAGCAAAATGGGGACACCGATGTGCAAGGGCGATAAACAGCCTCCCTCATAAGAAGGAAGTGCAAGCAAATCTAACATTTTAGACATTTAGGAGGAATATTTAGAGCGACCTCCGACCTGAACATATACCACATTATATTACTGATCTATGCACTTTATTCCCAGTGCTTGCCTGTCCAAAAGCCAATAAAATGATTGCAACATCAACATTTTGTCCTTGTTCTCGAGAACAGTAATTTGCTACTCTTAAGAATCAATTTTGAAAACACGCACTTTACACTAAGGGAACTGAATAGGATACACTTCTGGCTGCATTACACGTTTTCCAAGTGAATTTACAGTTTTCAGCAAATGATAATTAACCTCCGTTGAAGCACGAGATGAAATTAGAAAGTACTTAGCTAGCAAGCCATTAAAAACACGAGCCTGGAAGAGCACTCCATCTTTTAGCACAATAGTACTTCCATTTTCGACACTGCTTAAAGAGTATGATATAGGCCACTCCAAGAGTAGAATGCCGGAGTCTAGTCGCACACTTTCTCCTACATCTAGTGCTTTAAATGGGTAGGTACTGTGCGGTACTGAGTACCGGCACTTCTTTAATTTTAAAGGGAGAGCACCTGCACTTCTCAGGACCACTGCAATACATGTAAAAGCAGAGTACCGACAATTCTCAGGAGCAGGCAGGTACTCTAAATAGTGAGTATCTGCTCTTCTACATTTCCATTTAAAGCACTGCCTACATCTATATGGAGGCACTGCCACAGCCTTGCAATGTCTGAGGTACATACATGCGCGAACAATGTACTTCCAAGAAAGGCAGCATTTCATACATCCATGCACTACAATTTATGGATTAATTGTTGCAAATACATTTTCATTTGAAAATCAAGCAAGTGTCATTTACACCCAAGCCAAAGAAGCATTTTCACACTCAAATGTCTCCAAAACTGCAAATTTTTCCTATCACCAAAAGTACATGAAAATTGCATGCAGTACCTTATACACTCACGCCTTGACTGTGGCAATATGCTTTTCACTGGACTGCCAAACGAGTTTTGCTCCATTAAGGACTGTACTGCATGGTGCGGCTAGGATTTTCTCAAACATACACAAATATGCCCATATCATACTGTCCTCGTCTGCTTAAAATGGCTTAAAAGTGCTTAAGATGCATTTACAAAACAGGCCGTCTAACCCACAAGATGGTACGCCTAAATATTCCGAAATATGTCTCCGTAACCGACCATCTTAGGTAAATGGCCGTATCTAGGAGATTGGTAGGTGCCGAAGCTGAGAAGAAGTGCAGATTAGTAGTCAAGAGGCCAACTGGCCTTGTCAACTGGGGCCAACATTTCAAGATCTAGCTGTGTTTGCGAGGTGGTTCCAATAGGACAGCGGGTTGATGCATGCTGGGCTGTGGCTCTGGGACCATGTGACAGACTGTGTGCTGGTCCAGCAGTTGTAAGCGCTGCATAGACGGAACTACCCTTCTTTCCCTGCTCCCATGGTGATGACTCTATGGGCCTTGGAGGGCCTGTGGCCCCGTCAGGTGCTCTGGAGGGCTGGAAGAGGGTTGATCTCTGCAACAGTGCAGAGTTGCCTAGAACTGGGAGTCGGGCACCACCTGGAGATATCCGAGGGCTGACCTGAATTCTGTGCCTAATTCCCCCAACAAATCTCGAGAGGGTTGAGATATGGGAATGCATGTTCTCACAGTGCTCCCAGTTGTGCAACTCAGAAGTGATTGACCTCCTTAGAGGCCTGACCTGAGCACATCCCCTAGGCTTTGTGGATATGGTTGGTCAATATACCTGGTTTCACTATTGAGAGTATTGGCTTGGGACAAGAAAAACGTGGGATCATTGAAGACCACCTCCTCCCTACTATTAAATGCTCAAGGACAGGGGTGCATCTATACTTGCTTCCGGTGGGGTGGTGTCCCTGTCCTAGGGGTAGCAGCCAAACGCCAAGCGGACTCCACACGCATCCTACAAGCCATAAATTCCACCAGACTGGTCCACCTGCGCAACACCATGTCCAATCATAGCCAACCTTCTCAACTTCAAAGAACAGACTCTATTCTACATGCAGCCTGAACACAAGAATCTTCCCAGACTATGCCAGACTTTTGCAACAGCTAAACATTTCTGATGGGGTAAAACAGAAGCGGCGAGCGCTAACATTAGACTACATGTTGATGTATCTGGCTAGACACAAAGTCCTTTGCAACTCCAAGTCATTCATCTTTAATATCCCGGCAGCCGCCAGGGTCTGGGGGAGGGTGTGGATTACTCTACGACTGAAATCGCAATTATTAGTAGACTCTGAGGGGAGACTGTCTCTGCTGAGTGGGCCTGCAGGCATGGGTTCGTTCTAGTACAAACAGAGAGGAACAAAATTCAATCCGTCCAAAACTCTGACATTGCTCATGGACAGCCAAGATAAAAAGAGGAAACGCTGACTTGCAGCAAGTCCTGAAGCTTGGGACTTGAAGCACTAACTGGGATCAGGGCGACTGAGATCAGAAGCGGTGGCGTGCCTTATCAGCATCAGTCTGGAGCCCTCTCTTGAGGCTGGACTCTGGGCAATGGCTGCCCTACGAACAACACCCCCCCACCCTACTATTGGCCTTTGAACTGCCTCTCCTCTGATGCGAAAGCAGGTCACAACTGCCTATTGTTTATATGAAGATATGCACATACATAGGTCTAGAAGATATGTCATCTGGATAGGAACACTTCAAACTCAAGACTTCAACAAGGCATGCCAATGACCTTGAATAAGGATTGTTCCCCTCCCATACTCTCTAGCAACACATTCCTGGAAAAGACTGGGTCGTTTAGGACGCAGGTCCCACCAGGCTGACTGAACCGTGAAGAGATGGGCAGGGCGCAAGATGGACTCTATGTATCTGCTGAGAACACCACCAAGCTTACAGAATTTGACAAATCTATGGGAATGTGTAATGTACATCACTTTCATCCCAATGCCTATGAACGACCTGCTTTTGGTATGCACACATTTGATCCTGGTGCCCTGGCAAACGTTACTGGGTGATGCCTGTGTTTGACTGTGCTCGGTAGAGGAATCATATATGGTGGCTCCTTGGATACAGACTTTGAAGCAGATGAGAAGGGAGGCAGATCTGTGCTGTTAAAACATATGTGGGCTCAGTGGTGTCACCACTAGTGTGCTGGCAGTTCTTTAATGTATTAATTAGGGGTAGGGTTATGAGCCACACTGCAGGAAGTAACAGGTGTCAACAGAAAGTGCCCTACTGAAGGCCCTCCTCCCGGATGTACAGACACGTCATGTGGCCCCCACAGGAACCAGACACCCTCGTGTCAAAATTCACTAATCAGCAGACCATTTTAAGGCAGCCTAAGTCAATTAGTCACACAGATCAGGACATATCAGTGGGGGAATAAGGCCAGTAACCGCTCCATATTGGCTTACTAAATGGGATGAATCCCCAAGAGTGGTTGCAAAGGTTCGGAGCTGAATGACAGCAGCCCCATCTCACAGGGCTTCACAGACCATCTGGATTTATACTCTGAGTGATTACACCCCTACCCTCAAAATCTGAGATGACTTAATCCAGTTCATCTGATGCACCCATGCGGCACCTCATTCAGACTGACAGAGGTGAACTGGAGATGCTTGCTTCTCCAGGGACAGAGCTGACGTAGGTTCTCAGTTGCAGAATGAGAAGAGCCTGAGTCCCAATGTACATCAAGCCAAATTCTTTAAACAATAGCGAGAAAACAGATGTCCCACTTTAAATCCATGTGTGAGGCCTGCTTGGGCGGATGTGCTCTGCCACAAGAGTCGGAGATAGCAGTGATTTTTAAACTGGGTGGATCACTGAATCCGGTTTTTTGTACTGAAACATCTCCTGATGAACAATGAGGTTAAGATATTGGCAAGGCCCCAGTAAAATCAGTTACGTTTGTGTGACTGATTCTCTGACGCGCCCAGACCAGAGCAGATTTATGCTACATGGCACAATATCTACGAAATGCACAGTGCCCTGACTTTCTTGTAGTGGTTGGAGGGGTAAGATTAAAGCATCTGATAGGACGCTGGACACAGCTGACTGTCTTCCACTTTGCTGTCCTCACAAAATGAGCTTTGGGCGTATGTGAAGGAGTTGGATTGAGCTCTTATACGCTCAACTTACAGCCACACTGAAGTCACCGGCATACTTTTGGAACTGTCCCCAACTGGCAGAGGTACTCGGCAAAGATGGTCTCTGTTCTGTCCCCTCGCCCCCAATACATTCCCTCCCCTTCACCCAACGCCGCTCCCTTCTCCCCACCTTTGTGTTTATCCGGGTCACTGGCTCGGGCTTAGGGAACTGTTCCCTGAGAAGGAGGATAGTGTCTCGCTCAATGCAGACAATCGCGCAGATTTGTTTGTAGCGCCCAGCTGTGATTGCTTCACGCGCCCTTGGCACGCTGGACATCTTGGGTGAATGTCTACCATCAGGTGGATTAGTCAAAGACTCGGTCTATCCGGGCAATTCCGTTCAAAGGGCAGGGGAGTTCTCAGGGCTGTCCTGTGCATCGGGCCTGAGAATAGCAATGGAGGGTTTGCCTACCTTGGTGTGCGCATCTCTAGGGAGCAGACATCAAGCTGGCACTCAAATGAAGCAACGCACCTGGATGGGTTCTGCAGCACTCTAGGATGCTCGTGCACTCTCTCTTTATCACTGCTGGGCACAGTCGCCACAACCAATGTGACCATCCTCCCAAAACTCATACATAAGCTACAGAACTAGCCCGATAGTATTCCACTGGCCTTCCTTGCCCATCGTATCAATTTACAGTGTTAGTTTATGTGGAGTGGGAGAGTTCCTAGAGTATCATTGGCTCAGTGTTGCAAGTCTCCTTTTGATGGAGGTCTTGGCATGGGGGGTACGAGGTCATACTACTGAGCCTCCCATCTGGAAGTGATAAATGTTTATTTGGCTCCATTTTCAATCCTAATTACTGTTCTGAGATTAGGTCTTTGGGACATCCACACACTCTCCACTTCTTATACAGAGACCACAGGACACACCCAGTCAACACTTAAGCGTCGGGTCTGGTTTGCCACCCAATAAAGTGGCATGCTCACAATGGAGGCCCCTGTGTGTGGTTCAACACCATGTTAAGGGAAATAACAACACAGCTGAGATTCGAGGGTTGGGACGATATGGACATATCCAGGCTGGAAGATATAATAAGGTGAAAAATTCTGTGCTCTTTTGCAGCGATTCAAAGTACAAAACCACCACTTCTTTCTGCGTCTACAGCTCTTTCTCAATGTCCATGCCCACGAGAATTCGGCCTGAATTCAATACCTAAGAGACCAGACTGCTCACGGAAGACATGGGGAGAGAGGTGGATACAATACCTCACAGCTCCTTAGTGTTTAATACCCCAGACTCCTTCCCATCCCTCACGTCCTGCTGCGATGCGAGCTCAGGGCCTCTCTGATGACAAGTGGGGAGGCACTGATGGCCACTCATGAGGCCCTATTAAGGTGAATCCAGTTCACCTACCACCACTGCATATAGTTTATCAGTCAGAGTTTGGGTTGCTCAGGTCGTGAACTATCTCGGCTGTGCCGGAGATGTGGGGACCAAGAGTGGGATTTCTTGCATATGGGTTCACCTTGTGATAGCCTTCACTGCTACTGGGAAGTATTCAGTTGCTCATTTCGACCTCACGTCTAAATAACCATGCTGTACATCTCCCCCGATATAGATACACAAGATATGCCCAATATGATACCATTCTCAAAATGGGAATTATCCTATCCAAGAGAGACAAGGTGCTTACACATGGCGTGACCGGGACTCATCGGATCAAGAATGTTGACCCAAGGGGTTGGATTGGTACATGTTGCTGGAGCGTCCCATGTACTACATAGAGGTTGGTGAGCCAATGAAAGCTTGAGCCAGCTGTCTAGGCTCTGGGTCAGCTCGAGGCCCTCTTGGACTATTGAGGCTAAAAGGAGCCAAGCTTTTATGGGACTTTTGCTACCATCTATAGTCTACCCCCACGCACAAAGAATTAAAGGCATGCTCGTGAACTTTGATGCAAAAGTGACAGAAGGAGATATGCACAGAGTGACTTGAATTGCCCACTGTGACAATAGAAAACCTGGGATAAATCACGGCTACGCTTAACCAAATAATGTGATCCTGTCAAATATTTTATTATACCGAACATCCTTTTTAAATCATTATCACATATGATGAGCACCTTTCTAATATGCAAGTTAAGAATAAGCACCGTAAAAGAGACTCTTGTGTTTGACTTAATAGTCTACAATACTGCTCCATGTATAATAAGAATCTAGGCCATAATGGAGTACGCATGACAACCGATTTGCTTCTTAGTTTATTAGTGGCATTGTCAGCATGATAGGGGGCATGAATGTTTCCAAGTTCTTGTTTAAAACTATTATCAATTTTAATAAAAACCTCTCAATGCAGAGATCGGATCTATTGTACCAAGGCGAGACGATTCTGCATGTCCCAGAAGCATATTTGTACACGATAGTTACCGAGAGATTTACATGCCAAGTATTTTAAGTGCCCGGCTTCTAAATGAGGGTGCTTTAAGCTGAGCAGGACCCTTGGCTCTGCCCTTCCTGTTAATTTGTTGGCTCACCCACCACTGCTACCAGCATGAACAGGAGACGTGATTCTCCCGGTGTGTGATGTGCCGCCTGGGCTTGAAAATACGGAAATCATTTTAGGGACCGACAATTATTTTTCTACACAGACTTTGATCCAGCCCAGAAGAGAAAAAAAACAGGGAGGTGGCAGGGGGCGCGGTAAACTGAGATAAGTAGAGAAAGCAGGGTTTAAAAAACTGAAAGAGTGAGATAAAGAGGCAGGAACGGTCTGATGGTGGACTAAAGAGGTAGAATCAACACTACCAGTCTTAGCATTTGGCAGCACCGTCCGCAGGTTTCTGGGAGCTATACAACTGGCGTTATGTTACATTGAAATGTACGGTCAGTTAATTGCAATTTGCAATTACTTGCTTATGGAATTGCTGATTCACTGTGTTTATTTGATAATGTCAAGAAAATGGTATATAAAGGCTACTACTGAAATAATGGGGCACTTTTAAGAAGTACAACTTCTAAAAAAGATTTCTCGAATTCGCTATACGTTATGTTATAACTGGGGAAAAAAGCCTTTTGACCCCCAAAAAAGTACACAATGTATTATTATATTAGTATACTATTGTGGGCTAGTCAGTAGATGGTACAGAAACCTGGAGAATTTCATCTCCACGTACAGCAGTTAGAAACAACGGATCTTAGACAGCGCGTGAGCGCCATCTAGTGATCGCATTCCACCCCGAGCATTCCGCGGCCGTGTGCTCATTCCCGTGGAAAAACTTAAGCCAGCCTGCAAGACCCGACAGCGGTAGCAGGGGAAGAGTCAATTAATTAATAGTAGAGTCACAGCCGAGCCAACGGTCTGCTGGCATGGTTCAATGAGCCAATACACGAGCCCAACTCTGAAAATAATTCACATGTAAATCTTTCAACAACCATCATGTGCAATATGATAGACTCTCCAAAATTAAAAACAAAAAAGCTTTCTTTGAACATTTACAAGCGTTTCACCTTAGTACATCAGATTATCATATCACTGCATTGAGGCGTCATTAAAAGTGATAGACTGTAAAAAAATAAATATATATATATATATATATATATATATGGAAAATGTCACTTACCCAGTGTACATCTGTTCGTGGCATGAGTCGCTGCAGATTCACATGCTGTGCACAGTCCGCCGTCTGGTGTTGGGCTCGGAGTGTTACAAGTTGTTTTTCTTTGAAGAAGTCTTTTCGAGTCACGAGACCGAGGGACTCCTCCCCTTTCGGTTCCATTGCGCATGGGCGTCGACTCCATCTTAGATTGTTTTCCCCGCAGAGGGTGAGGCAGGAGTTGTGTATGTTAGTCATAGTGCCCATGCAATGGAATGAATACGTATGTACATAATAAAGGTTAAAGTAATATATTTACAAATGTACAATTGTTTAAGATCTACTTCTAAACGGCTACAGGCTCCCGGGGAGGCGGGTGGGCGCATGTGAATCTGCAGCGACTCATGCCACGAACAGATGTACACTGGGTAAGTGACATTTTCCGTTCGATGGCATGTGTAGCTGCAGATACACATTCTGTGCATAGACTAGTAAGCAGTTATCTCCCCAAAAGCGGTGGTTCAGCCTGTAGGAGTTGAAGTAGTTTGAAATAATGTTCTTAGTACAGCCTGACCTACTGTGGCTTGTTGTGCAGTTAACACATCTACACAGTAGTGCTTGGTAAATGTATGAGGCGTAGACCATGTTGCTGCCTTACATATTTCGTTCATTGGAATATTTCCTAGAAAGGCCATGGTAGCCCCTTTCTTTCTGGTTGAGTGTGCCTTTGGTGTAATAGGCAGCTCTCTCTTTGCTTTAAGATAGCAGGTTTGAATACACTTAACTATCCACCTGGCAATGCCTTGTTTGGAAATTGGATTTCCTGTATGAGGTTTTTGAAAGGCAATAAATAGTTGTTTTGTCTTCCTAATTTGTTTTGTTCTGTCAATGTAGTACATTAGTGCTCTCTTGATGTCTAATGTATGTAGTGCTCTTTCAGCTACCGAATCTGGCTGTGGGAAGAACACTGGTAATTCTACTGTTTGATTTAAGTGGAACGGTGAGATAACCTTTGGTAAGAATTTTGGATTTGTTCTTAGAACTACCTTATTCTTGTGTATTTGAATAAATGGTTCTTGTATGGTAAATGCCTGAATCTCACTCACTCTTCTTAGAGATGTGATGGCAATGAGAAATGCAACTTTCCACGTTAAGTATTGCATTTCACAAGAATGCATGGGTTCGAAAGGTGGACCCATGAGCCTTGTTAAGACAATGTTGAGGTCCCATGAAGGAACAGGTGGTGTCCTTGGTGGTATAATTCTCTTTAGGCCTTCCATAAACGCTTTAATGACAGGTATTCTAAATAGGGAAGTTGAATGAGTAATCTGCAGGTAAGCAGATATTGCGGTGAGATGTATCTTTATGGAAGAGAAAGCTAGATTTGATTTTTGCAAATGTAGTAAATATCCTACTACATCTTTTGGAGATGTGTGCAATGGTTGAATTTGATTATTATGGCAGTAACAAACAAATCTTTTCCATTTATTTGCATAGCAGTGTCTAGTGGAAGGTTTTCTAGCTTGTTTTATGACCTCCATACACTCTTGTGTGAGGTCTAAGTGTCCAAATTCTAGGATTTCAGGAGCCAAATTGCTAGATTCAGCGATGCTGGGTTTGGATGCCTGATCTGTTGTTTGTGTTGTTTTAACAGATCTGGTCTGTTGGGTAGCTTGACATGAGGTACTACTGACAGGTCTAGTAGTGTTGTATACCAAGGTTGTCTTACCCATGCTGGTGCTATTAGTATGAGTTTGAGTTTGTTTTGACTCAATCTGTTTACTAGATATGGAAGGAGAGGGAGAGGGGGAAAAGCGTACGCAAATATCCCTGACCAATTCATCCATAGAGCATTGCCTTGGGATTGATGGTGTGGGAACCTGGATGCGAAGTTTTGGCATTTTGCGTTTTCTTTTGTTGCAAATAGATCTATTTGAGGTGTTCCCCAAATTTGAAAGTAAGTGTTCAGTATTTGGGGGTGAATTTCCCATTCGTGGACTTGTTGGTGATCCCGAGAGAGATTGTCTGCTAGCTGGTTCTGGATCCCTGGAATAAATTGTGCTATTAGGCGAATGTGGTTGTGAATTGCCCAATGCCATATTTTCTGTGTTAGGAGACACAACTGTGTCGAGTGTGTCCCCCCCGTTTGTTTAAATAATACATTGTTGTCATGTTGTCTGTTTTGACAAGAATGTATTTGTGGGTTATCATGGGTTGAAATGCTTTCAACGCTAGAAATACTGCTAACAGCTCTAAGTGATTTATGTGAAACTTCCTTTGATGTATGTCCCATTGTCCTTGGATGCTGTGTTGATTGAGGTGTGCTCCCCACCCTGTCATGGAAGCATCCGTTGTTATGACGTATTGTGGCACTGGGTCTTGGAAAGGCCGCCCTTTGTTTAAATTTGTACTGTTCCACCATAGAAGCGAGATGTATGTTTGGCGGTCTATCAACACCAGATCTAGAAGTTGACCCTGTGCATGTGACCATTGTGATGCTAGGCATTGTTGTAAGGGCCGCATTGCGTTTGGGACAATGGCTGTGCATGAAGACATCATGCCTAGGAGTTTTAATACCATTTTTGCTTGTATCTTTTGTGTTGGATACATGGCCTGTATCACGTTGTGAAATGTTTGAACCCTTTGTGGACTTGGAGTGGCTATCCCTTCTGTTGTGTTGATTGTCGCTCCTAAGTATTGCTGTGTTTGACACGGCAAAAGGTGTGACTTTGCATAGTTGATGGAGAAACCCAGCTTGTGAAGGGTCTGTATGACATACTTTGTGTGGCGTGAACACCTTGTTAGCGTGTTGGTCTTGATTAACCAGTCGTCTAAGTAAGGGAACACGTGTATCTGCTGCCTTCTGATATGTGCAGCTACTACTGCCAGGCATTTTGTAAAGACTCTTGGCGCAGTTGTTATTCCGAATGGCAACACTTTGAATTGGTAATGTATTCCTTTGAATACGAACCTTAGGTATTTCCTGTGGGAAGGATGTATCGGTATGTGGAAATACGCATCCTTTAGGTCTAATGTTGTCATGTAGTCTTGCTGTTTGAGCAGTGGGATTACGTCTTGTAATGTGACCATGGGAAAGTGGTCTGATTTGATGTAGGTATTTAGTGTTCTGAGATCTAGTATTGGTCTCAGAGTTTTGTCCTTCTTTGGTATTAGAAAATACAGTGAGTAAACTCCTGTGTTTTTCTGTAGGCTTGGTACTAATTCTATTGCGTCCTTTTGTAGTAATGCTTGAACTTCTAGTCCTAGAAGATCTATATGCTGTTTTGACATATTGTGTGTTTTCGGTGGGACGTTTGGAGGGAATTTGTGAAATTCTATGCAATAGCCATGTTGGATAATTGCTAAGACCCAAGTGTCTGTTGTTATTTCTTCCCAAGATTCGTAGAATTGGCTTAGTCTTCCCCCCACTGGTGTTGTGTGACTTGTGAGTCACTGTTTATTTTGAGGGGCTTTGGGACCTTGAAATTTTCCCCGACTTCTTGGGAATTGGCCTCCTCTATATTGTCCCCGAAAACCTCCCCTTTGATATTGACCCTGGTAGGTAGGTGGTCTTGTCTGTGAAGTGTTGGTTTCTGTGGGTTGACCCCGAAACCCTCCCCTAAAAGGTGTCTTCCGAAATGTGCCTCTGCTCTGCGGGGAGTAGAGTGCGCCCATGGCTTTGGCTGTATCGGTGTCCTTTTTTAGTTTTTCAATGGCAGTGTCTACCTCCGGCCCAAACAATTGCTGTTCATTAAACGGCATATTGAGCACAGCCTGTTGGATTTCGGGTTTGAACCCAGAAGTGCGCAGCCAAGCGTGCCTCCGTATTGTGACTGCAGTGTTTATTGTCCTTGCAGCTGTATCGGCTGCATCCATGGAAGACCGTATCTGATTGTTCGAGATACTTTGTCCCTCTTCCACCACTTGTTGCGCTCTTTTTTGGAACTCCTTGGGAAGGTGTTCGATGAGATGTTGCATTTCATCCCAATGAGCCCTGTCGTATCTTGCCAAGAGTGCTTGCGAGTTGGCGATACACCACTGATTTGCTGCAACTCTTTTTCCCGCTGCATCAAATTTGCGGCTCTCCTTGTCTGGAGGTGGTGCGTCGCCTGATGTCTGAGAGTTGACTCTTTTACGAGCTGCCCCCACAACTACTGAGTCCAGTGTTAGTTGTGTTGTAATAAATATTGGGTCTGTGGGAGGTGCCTTATATTTTTTCTCCACCCTTGGAGTTATGGCTCTGCCTTTAACTGGCTCCTGAAATATTTGTTTTGAGTGCCTTAGCATTCCTGGGAGCATGGGAAGGCTTTGATACTGGCTATGGGTGGAGGACAGGGTGTTAAAGAGAAAGTCATCCTCAATAGGTTCCGAATGTAGTGAGACATTGTGGAATTCGGCTGCCCTTGCGACCACCTGTGCATATGATGTACTGTCCTCAGGTGGTGACGGTTTAGTTGGATATGAGTCTGGACTATTGTCAGACACTGGGGCGTCGTAGAGGTCCCATGCATCGGGATCATCCTGGCTCATTGTGGTATGAGTTGGTGAGTGCGTTAGTGGTGGAGTTTGCGCCGGTGATGCATGTGTTGATTGTGGTGGAGAAGGTGGTGGTGTTACTTTCTTTACCACCTTTGCTTGTGGTTGCTGGTCCCCTTGTTGGAAAACAAGTTTCCTTTTCATCTTGATTGGGGGGAAGAGTGGTTATCTTCCCTGTGTCTTCCTGGATGTGAAGCCTCCTTTGAGTGTAGTCAGTTTCTACAGTTTGAAGCTCTTCACCAAATCTATGCAATTGGGTGTTTAGTCCTTGTTCCTCTGTATAGGAACTAATTTTCAGTTCCGAGGCTTTTCTCGGTACCAAAACCTTTTCGGTAGGCTTTTTAGGCTCCGAAGAAGATTTCTTTGATTTCGGCGTGGTATCTCGGTGCCGAACATCTTCGGTGCCGCTGTCTCTGCGCCGAATTGTCTCGGAGCCGGTGTCTCGGCTCCGAGGTTGCTGTGTGGCGGTATCACGACTGGAGTCGGATGACTTCGACACCAGCATGCCCTTTTTCGGTTCCTTGGCTCGGTCACCTAGTTTTTGGGTTAAGCCATGGCCTGTTGGCTGTGGCGTCCCCTGGGCTTTTGTGGACTTTTCGTGAGTCCTAATTTTCGACGTCTTACTCACGGTTGTTATGTCTTCGGCGTCGGATTCCCCCGAATCCGACTCGTGGATGGAGAACGCTTCCTCTTCGTCCTCGAACCGATGTTGTCCTGTCGGCGTGGACGCCATTTGCAATCTTCTGGCTCTTCGGTCTCTGAGCGTCTTCCTCGACCGAAACGCTCGACAGGCTTCACACGTATCCTCCTTGTGCTCCGGGGACAGGCACAAGTTACAGACCAGATGCTGATCCGTATACGGATATTTGTTATGGCATTTAGGACAGAAGCGGAACGGGGTCCGTTCCATCAGTCTTGAAGTCGCACGCGGTCGGGCCGACCAGGCCCCGACGGGGATCTAAATTACCCCGAAGGGCCACCGGAGCTCTTCAAGATTCGGTGTCGATTTGTTCTAACTAACCCGAAACCGAACGAAACAATACCGACGATTTTTTCCGAGATTCTAACTAACTTTCCGACCCGAAACACGGAGCGAAAAGGAACACGTCCGAACCCGATGGCGGAAAAAAAACAATCTAAGATGGAGTCGACGCCCATGCGCAATGGAACCGAAAGGGGAGGAGCCCCTCGGTCTCGTGACTCGAAAAGACTTCTTCGAAGAAAAACTACTTGTAACACTCCGAGCCCAACACCAGACGGCGGACTGTGCACAGCATGTGTATCTGCAGTTACACATGCCATCAATATATATATATATATATATATATATATATATATATATATATAAATAAATAAATAAAAAACTTTGTATAATTTTAAAACATACAGACTGAGCAGCACATCATACATGGATCTGGGAAACTTGGCCGGGCTGCACTTCCAGCCAATTTTGGCATTTTAGCCAACATCAATTTACATGCTGAGGTTTTGATCCCATAATGATACTGTGAAAAGCCAAACTACAAGCCCCAAAAAGCAACATACTGATGTCCAGGGGAAAAACACATGTTGGTAATCCGTGTCATACTGCCTACTTGCAGAGTTATAAAATGCAAAATTAAATATAGTTGTAGGCTTTCTGCCTTTTTTGTAGGCAATAATGATTAAACAGCCAGTGAGTGACAGGGAGGGGATAGCCTTTCAGATGTAAATGCCAGATTCTCCTGCTATGGGCTAACATTAACACTTCTAGGAAAGCCAGACTGTTAACCGGACCCATCTGCCAGAACAATTCGTGCATCTGCAAGTTACCTGCGCCTAGAGACCGAGAGAAATGAAAAATACTGACTTTCTACCCCTTGGACAAGGGGACAAGGCGGCAGCTCGCAGGCCCCGGAGACAGGTGCAGGCCGGATCGGACCGGTCATGGTGAGTGGGCTAACGGTGGACCTAGTTTGAATTTGTGCGGTCACCCAGGGTCAGCAGCCATTGGTTGCTAGGTGATTGGCGGGGGGCGCCTGGGCAGGCATCTGGGGCAGCCACACCAGTTAAATAACTCCTGGCTGCCCTTGGTGACTGTGGATGCGCCCCCTCCCCTTTTTCAGACCAGATTTCTTCTTTTCCTACCCTCCCTTCCCTGTATTAAGTCCACTGGGGGTGGAGAAGTCATGTTTGGCAACAATTACAGGTAGACAACCTTGGCATCAAGGATATAAGTGCAGGCAAATTCAGGATGGAATCAGTTTTTTAGCCTTTAACTGAAGACGGGGCAGGGGTACTGCAGTCTTTATTGAAAGGCTGAGGACGTCCGCTACTGTGATTGTCTATAGCTGGCCAGGGTACTCCATTACACAGCCCTGGGGATACTGGGGGATGGTGGGCTGCGCCAGGAAACCAAGGTATGGCCCAGTTGACAAGGCCCATCTCCCAATGGGTGCCAGGGGGAGTCCCATGTATTCGGTTGCTCTGGCATGGTAGTTTGTGAGACCAGCTGTCATGCTGGCCCAAGCTCCCTCTGTCTTGAGGGGACAAGTGAGTTCCCCTTGTAAAGGACAGCTTATTGAGGGACCAGCAGGGTTTCATCTTAGGTCCAAGTCAATGCAATCAGTCAATGCCACAAGGGGCCTGGGGAGTGGTCAACTATGACTCCTCATGTATTTGGTATTTGCTGGAAATTGTTCATATATTGGTAATGAATATTTGCTAGGAGTTTCATGTATTAGTTATGTACATGTGATAATTACAATGCTATTCTGTACATATTGTAACAACATGAGAAAGAATATTGGTCGTGTTTATGAGATGTAATAAATACATCCGGAGAATGTTTTATTCTCTAACGCAATAATGGCATCTTGTATTGTGTCCTTGCAGAATCAGTCATGGATGTGTAGATGTATAATGTTTGAGTGGTTGAGATATGACCGGTCTCGCTGCGGTCCCTCACCTGTCTTCCCCAGCCCATCCTCGACGTTTGTGTGATTTAGGTAGCGGATAACTGGTTTGTACAAGTTCCAAGTGCTTCTTATTGTTTTCTAACAAAACAGTGCACAGAAAAAACATTTATCTTTAAGTCCATTGCTGGCACTGCAGAATACCAAGGCCGCCTACTCCTGATTCCTGCTCTTGCCCCTTCTTGCATCACCTCACGTCTCCTTATCCCACTCTCTCAGGTTCTTTGTCACCCCCTGCTTTATCACCGTTTTCCTACTTGTAGCTTTCACCTTCTTTCTCCTTTTCTAGCTCTTGCTCTGGGACAAAGAATGATTGTGAGTCCCAGATGTAGGAAGTAAGTACTTGTGCCCACCCCGTTACACGTTAGTACTACATGTGTTCCATGCACTTGCACCGTTCACCTAAAGGGACCTATGCCGGATTGTAAGAAATTAGCGCCAATCCCTGGACTCTCCTCACAGCTTCCAGAAACCGAGCAGCGGCCAGTTGTGCTGAAACTGGATTCAATAGCTGTACCGAAGGAAGTCACACAGCAAAAAACTCTATGCCTGGTTGGGTTCCCAAATGATCCATGGAAAAAGTTAGGCATGGACGTTGCGTGACCCATGTAAGATCTCTCAGCAAACGCGAGATAGCCTTCGGTGGTTGTAGATTACTTCCCGAAGTGGGTGGAAAGCAAGTTTATGAGGGAACCAAACACAACACTTTCCTCAACAATTAAATTCTATTAAAGATCTGGTGCAGTGTCATTTTAAGTAGCTCTAATGGATGTGTGATGTAACTTTGGTAATGGTTTTCACCCTAGATCTTGGAACCTCTACATGCCATGGAGCTTATGCGAAGCTATTAGTGCATAAACTAATCAGTGGGATTGATTATGAACTGAAGTTACACCAACACACTGAAGTAACCTTTGCGAAGGAGAGTACACAGTCTATTCAACTTCTTATGCTAGAGCAGGTATATGAACAGCAACCCTGGCATTAGCGTTCACCAACTATGGCTACAGGACAAGGGCTTTGCTTGGCAAGGGTTCTGGCTTAGTTCACGTGTGGGAGAGTGAGACAGCACTGAATGAATCGGATGGCACCAGCATCTCCTTGAGAGCAGGCAGCAGCCTCTGACTTCAAGGCCTGCTTCGACAGCCTGTTCGCATCAGGGACAGTTTTACACCCTACAGCAGAGCACCATTACATTGCACAGTACAAGCAAAGACTTTGCATATACCGGTGTATACTAGTTGTGAAGGCAATAGTATTCCTGGTACGTTATCTCTCATTAATGGCCACGACTGCACCCGAGGTTGTGCCTATTATGCTACTGCTGTGGGTATAGCACATAGCATTTGTCTGATTGAAAAGATGATTCCCTTTTTTAGAAGAGTTTCCTAGGCGACAGCCATGGTTCTAACTGAGGTCAAAGTATCTAACTGAAATAGATAAGGAAAAACGAAGCTGGTCAAAATTGTGAGTAATCGTTGAAATCATGTGGTACCCACCACAACAAAGTCTCCTACAAGAGACCTGTAAGGCGCGGAAGACCCCACGTAAAATGAAGGTGGCTCGTCTTAGTGCGAAGCCACAATTTTGTGTTGAATGATTTCACCACACCGAACCATGCACTGCTACAGCGCACTGTATACTGTTAAGTATGCATGCTACACCATGCATTCAAAGTCCCAGTTTTCTGGATAAACACACCATAAAATAAGAGAAACAAAAATTACTCTCACAAAACCATTGCCCCATCACCTGACACAATAACTCCAAGCCAGAGCAGATTACTAATTTGCCACATAAACCCATCCAGCAGACAGGTATCTTTAACTCTTGATTTTCACTACTCCACACAGTACCACTTCTATTATACTGCAGTAGGGCAGTACTAGCTCTACAGGCTAGCAGGGCAGTGCATAGCACTACATGCTATGTACATCCAAATTACATCATACAACAAAGTAAATTAATACCACAGCACATTTTGCCTCTCTAGACTTGAGACATTTCAACAGAACCATCAATCTTACATCACATTTGCTATTTAGGATTGGAGAGGATTATGCAATGAGAAGATTGCCCAGTTTAAGGGTTTTATATCTACTTCCTCCTTTCATAGCCACACAAAATATTTTCAGGTACATCATAGCATCAATGAATTGGTAAACTAACAATTCAAGGCTTCCACAATGTTGAAATGGAATGAAGATTGTAGTACTATATGCAATCTCTTCTTCAGGTAGCAGCAACAGGTTTTTGCTCTCTTTTTTTTCCCTTCAAAGGTCAGACTAGATCCAAGGTCAATTTCAGCAGAAAATAGGATACGTTACCCATCTTCAGTAACTCTTACAGGAGGACACTTTATCTAATTGCAGATTGCTCAGCTCAAAATATCTTCTAGGCACCCGACTGGATTCTGAGAATTTCAACTGATAGGTGGAATTGTGAGGCTTCACACTGACTCCATTCTGCCCCAGAAGTGACAGACCTGAACCACATATAAGCACTAAATCCACAGGGTGACATAGGTTTCTTGCGTTTTCTCTTTATACACCCTCAAATGTGGAGAGTGAACAATTTTTGACAATAGTTTGGTGATTAGTACCATTGGACCTCTTCCAATGTTAAAAAGAGAGAAATCCACTGATTGCGGAAAGGAAGTAGATTGAAGACTATGCGGTTTGATAGAATATTCCCCTGAAAGAGTATCGGTAAGTAACTTTTTCATCTGATGGATATTTCTAACTGCACATTCCTCAAACTAGAATGGATACCAAAGAAGTACCTAGTCACTTAGGGCGCACATAGCAACATCACAAAATAAAATGATGGACGGAGTGTTGAAACTTTTCAACCCGGGTCAAAACTGATTTGCATATGCCTGAGTCCAACTGGGGTGGCATGATGAGCAGAAGATCTGTGACTGGGGGTAAGTGCTTGAAAAGTTTCAGCACTCTGTCCATCATCCTTTTGTGTTGCTAAAGTTACCCTTAGTGGGAAGGGTATGCCCAGACGTGGGTCCCGTGCTTACGGTGCCACTGGATTCAAACTAGCCTGGCTGAGGAAGGGTAACACCCTGAAACCGGTTCCAGGATGCTTGTTTCCGGTCCAGGAAGGACCGGACGTGGCAGTTCGGACTGGACTGTTCCCATGGGGAACAGGGTCAAGACTGATTTGCGAATGGGTGAGTTCCAACTGGGGTGGCATGGTGAGCTAAAGAACAATGGATTAAACCCAGATCTTTGACTGGGGGTGAGAGTTTGAAAAGTTTCAGCACTCTGTCCATCTCCCTTTTGTGTTGGTAAATCAAATGCAGACGATTGTCACAGCTCAGTTTTTTCACTTGGAGAGGTTATTTACAGAAGTTCAGGTGGAGGACCCTGCCCTGTTGCTGAGACAAGAGGTTCTCTTGAAGCGGTAGACAGATCAATGGGCAGAAGAGTTCAGGGTACCGCACTCTTCTGACACATTTCAGGGCAATTAGGATGAATTATGCCCAGTCGTTCTTGATCTTCTTCAGAACTCGAGGTAGGAGACGTAGTTGCATGAAGACAGGCAAGAGTCCCATTCCAGCTGAACGCATGTCCTTAAGAGTGCTCCTGTGTAACTCCAACGCGTTAACTGTTGACATTGCACGTTCAACTGTTCTGAAAATGTGTAGCCAGGGTTCTTCCTGATAGTCTAACACAACCATCACCAGTTTGGGATGTGGACGCCAGCTTGTGATCTGCCATATGAAGTTTGCTAGTTTTCTCTGGCATTCAGGGACCCTGACAGATCAGTGGTGATCAGGAAGATGTCTGGTGGGTAAGCCACCCCTAAAGGCGCAGAGCCTCCTGACAAAGAACCCAGGAGGCCACTAAGCCCTGCTTCTTGCAGTAACATACCAGTAGTGTTGTGTAAAACCTATACCATCCTTCTTTGATGGCAGGAAAACCATCGGCAACAAACACATGAGCCATAGCTCCAGCATGTCGATGTGGAGCTGGCCTTCCACTGCAGACATGGGGCATCTGATTACCACCACTTCCAGATGACCACATCACAATGCAGTAAAGATGCATCCATTTTTAGACCTGTGAAGATGGGCAGTGACCACTACACTTAATTTCGTGAAAACCTGAGCAGTGAAGGTAAGACTGAATTGGAACAGAGCAAACTGAAAATGCTCAAGGCCAAGCTTGAATCGCAGGAAACTCCTGGGCTGCTGGACGGGTACATGAAAGTAGATACTTTGCCTTATCCTGCTTGTCATTAATTATCCTGGCCAAAGAGGCCCTCTAGTCCTTTGGAAGAGCCAGCAAGGTCTTGCTGGCCATTTCCTGTAGGGCACATGTATGTCGGCCAAATAGACATACTGTGTATACAGATGTTAGTGCAGTCAGGCAGAAGAAAACATTTGCTTATCAAACTCATCACGCCCTTGGGATTCTCCGTCCGGGGGACTGGACAGAAATTTAACATGATTCACCTTATTGGTTAAAGCCTGAACAATGAGACTTTCCAGAAAGGGGTGCATGGTGGGAAACTCTGGGTCAATTGTGCAGTTCTACTTACCATGGCAACCAGATGACTTTCAGACAGGAAAGAACATAGTTTAGACCAGGTAACCTTCAATGTACCTGTGAGTGCAACATGAATGGAAGCAAGGGCCCAACATTTCTGTCAAAACATTTATTCCAATCTGAATGGAGAACAGCCGCAACTCTAGTACCTCAGCTGCCATCAGAAGTACCAGTGCAAATGAGACACTTTCTTACGGTGGAGGTCCATATTATGATTCAAGCTCTGGTTCAGGGGAGGTGCATGTCCATTAATATTTCGTAAATTAAGATACAAGGCATCATCTGTGTAATGAGTGGTGAGCTAGTCATACCTCTCACCTTCATCATTATACAGGGGTGCACCATGTTCGGTCTAGCAAAGAATCGAAGTCCGAATCAATAAGAAAACTAGAGCCTCTGCTTATTATTGCATCATTTAAAAGCATCGAATTAGAATCAGGCTGTATGACAACTGGTGGCACTTTTGTAATTTCGTGGAGTGACATCTGCTAAGTTCCAGCATACAGTGGTTTGGGGTCTGACATGAGCATTGGCAGCAGATCACCCAGTGGTACCTGTGGTATTCGTATCGGCATAGGGGTGACTGGGAGCAGTGTAGATCTTAGGGTAGGATCAGAGTAGACAGTCTCGTAACGTGTCCCTTGAAGACAGATGGCAGTTGGGGGGGGGGGGGGGCAATGACCCACTGGTAGTTACCTGACTGGAGACCTCTGTCCAAAAGAACACCATTGAGAGGCAGAAGCACGCTAAAGACTTGCACCATGAGCTCTTTGAAGACTTTGATCTGTTGCAGGGTCCACAATGGCCTGGGGAACTCAGGGCACGATGGAACCAACTGAGGACGTGATTTTGTGGCGGAGTGACCTCAAGTGAGTGCAACTCAGCTCTTGATATCCACTTGCCTTCTCTTTGATGTTAAAGTTGCAGGATACCGTTGAGTTCAGATTCACTTTCCTATGCTTTCGCTTGAGCTTACCCAAAGATTTCTAGCAGGAACTGGAGCATCTGCCAGAAACCCCCTGGGACCAGGTTTTAGAGCAAGATATGCATGAAATCTGCAACTTCTTCGCCTGGCAATGTACCTAACCTCCTAATCTTGAATCACCTTTGGGTGTAATATAGCACATTTGTCACATCAAAAAGTCGTGGCCTAAGTCCAGGCACAACTTTGACATGTGACAGACATCTGCTTCCTGAACTCACAGCAGAGCTTGATCATGTAATTTTTGGTGGGGACACCATTTCCTACCACACTATTCAAAAAAGTTATTTGGAGACACTAGAATACTGACAAGGTTGAAGGCAGAGCACCAATCTGCATCAGAAGGCATAGAAAGAAAGAAATGGACATCGGTGTGCAGGAGTGGGTGTATGTGAGACTCTCTTTCATCACTTATGGGACATACAGTGGTATGGTACCAGCTTGGAGTTGTACGATGCTGGGCAACTGCTAGAAAATTCTCCGGATCCATTCTGGCCACTGCTGGGTTATTCTGAGATTAAGAATCTAAAGTAGGAATTATCCATCAGAAATATCATCAAGGGAAAAGGTAGAGGTAATCTTACTTTACATATTCCATTCTTGCACAAACATTCTTCATTTGGTTCTGTTCTCAAACACTAAAATGGAAGTTTCTGCATACAAAGGTTTTTTAGTCACTTACTTTTCGGCACCTTGGATTAGGACAGCTGAAACGAGTCACATCTTTGTCTAGAATAGCAGGAAAACTGCACAGTGGACACCTGGAAAGAATGCATAAAAAGTGTCACAATCCTTTTTCACTCACAACAGTTAAATATTGCATTTACCAAGTGATAATCTTCAAGTTCTACTGTACAAAATGGAGAGTACAGTGCATCAGACCCCCCTCTGATACCAATACAAATACAGTAGAAATGCAAATTGAGGAAAGCTTTATCCAATAGGGCCTTGAACCATATTCATTTAAGAAGGTCGACTACTGTGTTTATCAATATGATGAAAGAAACATTAGCAAATCGATCAGACATATCAAGCTTGAAGAAAGAGAAATTAACTGGTGTTTATGGGCTGAGATTTTTTATTTTTTTTAATTGGAGGGAATTTTGTTGTAGGACAGTGCTATCAGTGGAAAACTTTTTTGTATGTCTGGGTATGACAAACTAGTTACTTACCTTAGGGAACAAATTATCTGCTAGAGACGTATCCTAGTTGCAGATTCCTTGCCTTAGAATTTCCCCCAGGCGTCAGTCTGGATCAAGGGATTTTTCTCGACCAGTACACCTGCGTGCAGCCAGGTGGCATCAGTCGACTCTGCGTCAGTCATTGGCTTTGGCTTCGCCTGATGTGATGCCTCGGGTCATATATAGGCACCACCCCAACGTGCTGTCAGTTTCTTGTTACGGCTTTCCATGGCAGAAGCCCAGAGCCATGAAGAACACTGATCCTGGTTTGATGGAACTAGGGCCCTGAAAGGGAAGTCCCTGTCCCTAGAAATCAGTTCGCAGAGCAGGAAGGATGGGTGGGCTGGTAAGGAATGTGCAACCAGAATATGTCCCTACCAGATCATTTGTTATCAAAGGTAAGTAACTTGTTCATCTTTTAGAGACTTCTAGTTGCAGATTCCTTACCTTAAAATACATTCCCAACCCGGAGGCGGGTTTGCAAACCAAGATCATACTAAGAAGTCCCGCAGGAACGACAGGAAAAGTACCCATCCCTACGGACCTGAGTGTCCAGGCAGTAGTGTTTGGTGAATGTGTGAAGAAACACCCACGTTGCTGCCTGACAGATGTCCATGAGTGGAACTACGTGTGCTAACGCAGTGGTTGCAGCTGTTGCTCTGGTGGAGAGAACATGCAAACCCTCCGTGGGTTGCTTCTTAGCCAAAGCATTGCACATTTCTATGCAGAGAACAACATTTTAATGGAGAGAACGACCCATCTTCTGCACTGCCCGACCTTTCTTTGCACCCTCATAATCAACAAAGAGTTGATCATCCACCCAAAACTCTTTGGTACAATCAAGATAGAACGCCAATGCTCTTTTTGGGTCCAGACGATCGAGTCTCTCCTCTTCCTTAGAAGGACGTGAGGGCGCGTAAAAAGTAGGCAAGGTGATGGATTGGCCTACATGAAAGGGCGTGACCACTTTAGGTAAAAAGGAAGCCCTGGTACGAAGCACCACCTTTTCAGGGTGGATGGAAATAAAAGTTGGCTTTGAGCAAAGAGCTTGCAGCTCACTCACTCTGCGGGCAGAACTGATGGCCACAAGAAAGGCTGTCTTCAGAGTAAGAAGCCAAAGTGGACAGTTGTGAAGTGGCTCGAAAGGAGGACACATTAGGAAGGTAAGAACCAAGTTCAAATCCCATTGGAGCATTATAACTGTAGAAGGAGGAAACATACAGGTAAGGCCTTTGAGGAACCTTCCAACAATAGGAGATTTAAACAAGGAGAGTTGGTCAGGTAATCTGAGGAAAGTCGATATGTCAGATAAGTATCCCTTGAAGGTGCACAAAGCAGAGCCCTGCTAGCCTAAAAAAAAGAATAAACAAAAGGGGCTCAGACAGAGGTGCAGGGAGGGGATCAACAGACTTGCCTGTGCAACATGCCACAAATTTGTTCCATCTGCAGGCGTATACCGTTTTGGTGGAAGGACCCCACGGCTGCCAAAATAATATTGCAGACTTTGGGCGGAAGGTGTAAAGTTATCAACTGCCACCACTCAATCTCCACGCAATAAGGCAAAGACTGGACCGGTTGGGATGGAGAACCGCCCTCTGCTGCTGAGACAGAAGATCCTCCGGAAGTGACAGTATGAGCGGAGGATCAATGCCCATGCTCAAAAGCTCGGGATACCAAACTCTTCGTGCCCAGCCTGGAGCCATAAAAATTAATTAGGCCCAGTCAGTCTTGATCTTCTTGAGAACTCTTGGCAGAATTGGTAAGGCACAGAGGAGGCCTGAGTTCCACTTGAGATGAAAAGCTTCGCCGATCGAGTGCTGCCTTGGAAACTTCAAGGTGTAAAACAGCTGATACTGTGTGTTCTCGCGGAGGCAAACAGATCTAACCAAGGTTCTCCCCACTGCTGAATGAGACCTTGCGCCACCTCTGGGTGGAGATGCCATTCATGATCGACCAGGCATTGACGGCTGAGTTAGTCTGCTCAGGTGTTCAGAGAGCCCACCAGACGTTGAACCACCAAAGATACACATTGATGTTCCAGCCATGTCCAGAGGCACACAGCCTTCTGACAAAGGGTCCAAGGACCCAGTCCACACTGCACGTTGTAGTACCACATGGCAGTGGTGTTGTCCATGAAGACCTTAATCACTTTCCTTTTGAGAGAGGGAAGGAATGCCTTCAATGCTAGCCTGATTGCCCTGATCTCCAAAAGACTGATAAGGAGCCTGGACTCTGCCGGAGACCAGACACCTCTGATATCCCCCTGTCCCATGCGGCCACTCCATCCCAGGAGTGACGCATCTGTCACTACTGTCAGATCTGCTTGGTGAAGAACAAGGGAGCTGACTCTGACCCAACTGCGGTTCAAAATCCATCATTGCAGATCTTGCACAGTTCCCTTCGAGCTCTGGACCATGATGGAGGGGTGGTTACCCTGATGCTGTGCCCACTGGATCTTCAGGTCTCACTACAGAGCCCGCATATGCCATCTGGTATGTGTCACCAGCAGTCTGCAGGTGTCACAGGATACTCGTTGTTTATGACTCTGGCCAACTGCAAAGTGGTTTTGATCCTTGTGGGTTCTGCCTTGACCAAGGTAAGGGCGGCCCTTTCTGGTAGCCACGCTGCTGCGGACGATGGAACGCCAAAGGCAGTCCGTCCCCTCCAGAAGGAGTCCCAGAGGAAACAAACGCAAAGGGAAAAACCTCTATAGCAGGTACTCCCTGGAACAAAAATATGCAAAAAGGTAAGTCTTCCAACAAGAAAAAAATACTGGAACAAACTGGAACAAGCGGGGGAAAAAGCTGGAGAAAAACAACAGAGTGAAGATCACGACCAAAGAAGTGATGCAGCGCAAGGAGAACAAGAATCACAATCCTTATATAACCCAAAACAGGAAATGACCAACAGGAAGAAAAAGGACACCACATTGTATTGGAAAAGAACCATAGGAGAATACAGAGAAAGGGGCCATTTTGGAAAAGGGTCCTAAAGCGTGCAGTGAAAAGAAGGGCATGCTGGGACAATGACTAACATGGCTGCAAAGTGTAAAAACAAGGAAAGAAAGAAGAAAAGGAGAAAGAAGAAAAGAGAAAAACAAGAAAAAAATCCTGCCTCCAACTGGTCCAAGACGGTGAAGCGTAAGACTTGGAAGGTTTGGAGGTTGCGGTAGGGAGGTGGGGTGCAGGGGGGGTGCTTGGGAGTGGTGGAGTGGGCTGACCACTAGCTCCCCGATCCACAAGGACGTTGGATCCATCTCAGGCAGCGTAGAAGCTGCGCAGCATGTGTGGCACAGGGGAAAAGGGACGTGGTCGGGTGCCCCTTCCGTAGCCATGAAAGGGGCAAAAAGCAGAGTGAGGTCGAGAGGCACACTGAGCCGTATCGCGGGACTCCTTGAAGCGCTCGAACGTGGAGTCTGCTGTGTCTCCAAAGAGACGGGTGCCATCGAAGCGCATGTCCATGAGCGTAGCTCAGACATCCCCTGAAAAGCCAGATGTCCTCAACCAGGCGTGGCTCCTCAATGCCACCATCGATCAGCCAAGTGAGTTGGTCATAGCCAGCCCACATCTGATTGTGAACTTAGCTGCATCTTTCCTGTTAGCAACAGCTTTGGAGAGAATGGCCCTGCCTCCTGCGGGACCTGTGGCAGCACCTGCACAACCCTATCCCATAATGTAAAGGAGTAACGGCCCAAAAGGCATGCAGTGTTAAAGGACCACAATGACAGACTGGTAGAAGAACATTTTTTCTTTCCAAGCTGGTCCAGTGTTTTGGATTCCCTATCCAGAGGTGCGGAAGGGAATGCGCCCGAGGATGTAGAGGCTTGGATGACCAAGCTCTGAAGGGTGGGGTGTTGGGTCAGGAATTTTTTGATCGTAAGGCGCAGGCTGTTATTTTTTAGCCATGACTGTTTGAAATTTCCCTCGTAGTTTGTGGCAAAAGACTTCATAAAGCTCCCCTCTTCTTTTTTTAAAGAAAAATGCTACATACACCTCAGTGGCTAACCAGAGTGTTTTTAGGAGACTTCTTAATCTGTTTCTGTGATTTAAACTGTATTTAGAAACTGTCTACATCACCTCTTTTTGCCTTGAAAAAGCAACATTTCTGATTGTAAAAAAAAAAAAAAAAAAAAACACTGAAATACTGCTTGTCACACAATATCTCCCTTACCTGGAAAGTAGACTCTGCTAGCTTGGAAGTATGTATTCAGCCGGTCTGTATCCAAGGAGATTCTGAATAGAGCAGCAGCTTCCCCCCTCCCTTGCCACAGGGGCTGGGGCTTCAGTTAACATGGCCCTTATATAGGTTTCCATTGGTTATTGCATATGGTGTTGTGATAGGTTGTCGGGGGTTGAGATACCTATTGGGTTGCGATACCTATTGGTACATGGTTATTAGGGTTGGGGTTGTGATTGGTACTAGGGTTGAAATTTCTATTGGTTTCTGGTTTTTAGGGTTGGGGTTGTGATTGTTTGTCAGGATTAGGGCTATGATTGGTGAATAGGGTTGGGTCTCCCATTAATTGTGAGATTTAGGTTTACAAATCTGATTGGTGAGGGTTAGGACTAGGTTTCTATTGGCCAGTAGGGCTGTTTAAGCCTAGGGCTCAGGGCGTCTCCGGCCGGGCGTCGAGGCTAAGGGCAGAGAGGACAAGGGCATATGCCTGTTTGGACCTGTTCAGGACAAGTTGGGCCTATGGCCAGAAATGCTGCCCAAATCTCTATTGACCAGAAAGGACTTTACTCCCTACATATCAATCAACATGCAAACACATTATCAGCAAAGACATCCAACTCTTGCATCACAAACTGACCTCATACAGATCATCAACCAACACAATACCCCATATACAACACCTGTACACATATCTACCACAACTACAACAGTAAAACACCTTCATTCTCACAGTAAACACTACTCTGTGCATTCCCACGAACACAACCTGACATTACCCACACAACACAAAACCACATTATACATTATTTTCAGCCATCCAGATACACACTCCCTGTTCATACAAACCAACAACACTATCATGTATTTCCTACTGCCAGACACCCTTTTATCATGAAAATACCTAAACCCAGCCTGCCAACATACCATCGACAAACATTTCCCTCTCTTCACCAACTACACACAACCATACAATCCTCACACTCAACTCCACCACATTTTACCTCTTCCAGTCATCACAACTAACACAAGCTTCCCTGACACACATCCATCCCCTCTTACACACCTCATACACTCATCTCCAAAACACACCCCCTGTAATACTCTAATACCACTCCCCAGCAATAACTCACATACAAATCCCTCACAGAAAACCATTATATCAATACCCCCTTTCACTATTCCACAAAACAATACAGACCACACACATCAGCACACCAAAATAACAGAAACTTTTGTATTCTTTCTGTCACACCCACTCCCACAATCATGACTACACAAATAAAACAAACCCTGGCCAATTTTACCCATAAATTCTGACTCTTCACAAGCATCTACCACAAGCACCCCAACACAGCGACATTCATTCACCCGCCTCTCATCCACTGAAAAATTTAGAGCCTTACATTATGATCCACATGCTCCTTCACCACCCCTAACCCATACTCATTCCGCACTAAACAGACGCAAACAAAATAAACAACATGCCACTCTTAACAACTATGTATCCCCTAGTCTATTACATAATAAGGCTACCCTACAAAAAAAGTACACTCTTCATGTCTCTCTCAGCCACCAAGTCCACCACCGACACACAAAGACCCAACAACATGCCTCCTAAGCCTGCTTGAAGAGGAACACTATATTGGAACAGGACTATTGTGACCCTCACACAGTTATCACAACTAACAACACACCTGCTACAAGTTCTAAATATACTGCTCACCCGTCTCCTAAACAAAACACCGCCACTAACACACTTCTTCTAAACTGCCAGCTCATAAATGCTCGATCACTCTAAAAAAACAAGCACCACATATACGACCTGCTCACGGACACACAACCTGAGTTACTATTCATAACAGAATCATGGTTGGGAAATGACATGGCCCCAGAGCTGCATGAAGCCGTTCCTCCGGGCTATCAAATCATCACACAAAACCGTACAGGCAAGAGAGGAGGTGGACTAGCTATTATATTCAAACAAGCAATAAATCTCAGTAAAACGGACAACATTTCCATTCAAAGTTGTGAAGCCCTCCTCACCAGATGCCACCCTACTCCAACTTCCTCCTGTAACTTTCTCCTCCTTTGCAGACCTTCACCTAACAACTCAACATTCGCAGACGCTTTCCTAGATACAGTCTCAAACCTTATTACATTATACTCAAACATATGCATTCTTGGGGACCTAAATATTTGGTTTGACAAACCCAATATGCCCCATCCAAAAGCTATCACCACTGGCCTAGTCGCATTTAACCTACATCAGATTGTACACAATCCCACACACATCTCTGGACACATCCTAGATGTCATTTTTGCTAAGCCTGAACTAGTTACCGTTCATAGCATCACACTAATCACATCGTCAGACCACCATCTGATAACTTTCCAACATAAAACACCACAAATCAACATACCCCACAACTACTTACATACGCACACCTATCCACCATGGAGCAAACTCAATTTTGATGACTTTGAAACACAACTAACACCCAAAACAGATCTAGATACAACTAATTATGTTCCAAAACTTTATGAGTGGCTACAGGAAGCTTTTGATATCCTAATACCCTCAGAAAAACTAAATAGGACAAAAGAAAACCAACACCTTGGAGAAACACAAAACTTAAAAAGATAAAGCAACAAATCAGAAGGTTGCAGTGGACCTGGCTCAAAACAAACATTCAAGACAAACTTCAGCTACATAAACTTAACAGAATATACAAATAATCAATCAAAAAAGCTAAAATAAAGTACTACTCAGACAGAATTCTAAATATTAAGTTTGCAACCAAAGAATTTTATAAAATTCTCAATGAATTTTGAAAACCCAAATGCATGGAAGGAAGTCATCCATTTCACAAACAAACTGGCAACTCATTACACAGCCAAGGCAGACACAATGGACTTCTATTTAAAACAGAAGAAAACTATTTTCAGCAACAACCCCTTTCCTAAAATACCCTCTAAGAATAAACCAACCCAGCTTCTACAGTCCTTCAAACAAATATCACAAGGTGAATTTATGGATTTGGTCAAAGCAAGCAAGCCTTCCGGTTGCCCTTCTGACCCTTATCCACCACACATCTTCAAGAACATTCTTTTTTCTACTTCTGCTCTCACACCTGTAAGAAGAATCATCAACAACTCTTTAACTACAGGAACTTTTCCTGAAGACCGGAAAAAGGCATACATACAACCGTTATTAAAGAAAACAAAACCTAGACCCACAGGACCCCAACAACTACAGACAATCACAAATGGACCTTTGCTGAACAAACTAACAGAAAGAGCAACATTTGCCCCGAAGTCACAATTCATTGAAGATAGTTCCATACTTTCAGACTACCAAACTAGATGCAGCCCAGGAAGAGGCACTGAATTGGCACTCAAAGCAATCTGGGAAGATCTTAACACCACAGTCGACTGCAATAGAGTTGCAGCACTACTTCTTTTGGACCTCTCGGCTGCCTTTGATACGGTTGACAATGACACCCTAATTCAAAGACTCCATGAAGCCGGCATAGAAGGGACTGCTCTCGACTGGATTACATCCTATCTTCAAAACAGAACTAATATTATCTATTCTCCCAACCTTCTCGTCCAAACCCTACCTCACAAAAGCAGGAGTCCCCCAAGGATCAATCATCTCACCTTTGCTTTTCAACATCTACATGATACCATTACCAGAACTGATCAATGATTTTCAACTCACATGCTAAAACTATGCAGATGACACACAAATACTACTTAAATTGGAATGCCCCAAAGACATTGAAAATTCACATATCTTCAGTTGCCTCAGAGCTGTTGATCAGTGGATGACTTGGAGCCAACTCAAACTAAATGCCTCCAAAACGGAAATACTCATATGTGATGACTGGAAAAATGATGACCCACTGTGCGCCTGGCCTGACGATCTCAGACCACCTCCTCAATTATCTGAGGAAGTTAAAAACCTTGGCATTACCATGGATTCCAAGTTAACAATGAATGCCCAAGTGGACAAATTAGCCCCAACAAACGTCATCATCTTGAAGACTCTACGACGCATCTTCCCCAAACTCTGATTTCCACACAAGGTGCAGGCTACTATCTCGCTTGTACTATCCAAACTGGATTATGCCTATGGTCTACCATGGATCATCTCGATTATGAAAAAACAACAACATATTCAGAACTCCCCTGCCAGGCTGCTATTACATGTAAAGCCACAAGCCCACATCTCCCCTGCCTTGAGAGCACTACACTGGTTACCCGCTGCCAAAAGACCCACCTTCAAGCTGCTCTGTTATCTTCCACACAGCTATACACGGAACAGGACTGCTTTTTATCAGAAACAAAATAACCAAATACATTCAACAAAGAAAACTCCGCTCACGATTGGCACCCTGCCTTAAAACACCATCATACAAGAAAAAGACTATAGGTGGTACATCCTTCTCCGTTCAAGCAGCCAAATTATAGAATTCATTACCCCCAAATATAAGATCCATGGATAACTTTCTTGTCTTCAGAAGACTATTCAAGAGTTGGCTCTTTCCTTCATAACCACCATATTCAAACAGCAATGGACTGCATAGGCCAGTGTTGACAAATATATGTTTAATATGATTATGTGTATATTCAAGATATGTATAGTTCTTTTGGAAATATGTATTGCAACTGTGTCATAACAATAAATTACACACATACTCTTTAAATCGGTTTACCAAATGTATATTTACTCCGGGTAAATATGTATACATGCATAAATATATATATATATATGTGTATGTTATTCTATGCTTAGCATGGTCATTGCATAGCTCCTAGATACGTTGTTATATTAGATCCTTATGAATCACTGCTCTCATTTTATATCACACTGATCAAATGTTTGATTATCCTAAGCATTCCACTATTCAAAAATTGAGGAAAGATAAATAAATGTTAGAAAGATACACTTATTAACTTTAAATATTACAAATCTTGAAAGTCTGTGTTTATACAATACTACTGTTCTTCTCATATTATACCCATTATGATATTCCTTGAACATATATTCCCTTACTATGTATTTACATATATATTACTCTAGTCCTACTGTACTAGAGAAAAATTTAAGAGAAATAAATAACAAAAAATCTATAAATGAAATTCAAATTATAAATAAATCAAAATGAAAAAAATAATGAATAAATAAATTAAAGAAAATAAAATGATTAAAGAAATGCATATAAATGTATTAATAACATTATAAAAAAAAATATATATAAATGTACTCTCTTGTAAGCTTTACTTTGCCTACCCATCACCATATGTCAATTTATCCTCCAACCCTCTGACTCATCCCAAACCCATTCTACCACTTTCATCTCCAAAATAACCCTGCCTAACCTCTTTCCTCCTCTTCCTAATCTAGCTCACCCAAACCTCAGTTTATTACCATGATCTCCCAAACAACCCTACTAAATTCTCCCTCATGTATCTCCCCTTTGATTAATCTAAAACCCCTCCTGCTACTATGATCTCCCTAACCCTTTCCACAGACTATCCCCACCTCCATCTCTCCTTTACTCATCCCAAGCCTCATCCTATTACTATAAACTCCCAATTAACACTTCTGGATTCTTCCCTTCTCTATCCCTCCATTACTCTAGTCAATCCAACTAACAAACTCACATATCCTCTCCTCAAATTTAACTCATAATAATACTAAAACTGTACTCGGTTTTCCCTATACTAATTCACCACTAATTCCTCTTGGGTTCCGGAGTAGCGTGCTACTCGCCGAAAAGCGATTCGACGCCTCATCAGGGATAGTATTCGCTATGTAAATACTATTACAATACAATACAAAGTAATGAGGCTAAGCTTCAGAGGAGTGACTACCACAAGAAGAGGAAGGAAAGCCCACACTAGCTAAGGAATAGAAAGTAGGCAAATGAGAGTGACAAAAAAGCTAACGAAAGGTAAGTAATGGGCGAGGCCTAAGCCCCCTTTAAACTGTCAATAAGTCTTTTTGCAAATAGACAGCTTCCACTGTCTGGTAGGCGAGATCTAAAATTAATATATCCTTAACGAGAGGGCACAATGTACATGTTTTATTTTACATGGGGGGGCATCACTGAGTACAGATCTTATGTACTGAGCAACATTCAAAAGTAGCAATAGTAAACTTGCCTTGTGTTGCTTCTCTGTAGAAGGCTAAACATGGACAAATATTGCTGCTGTGTTGAGAGGTTCATGAGTACATACTATGAATTGTGCACATTGGGTAAGACGTGGGAGCATATGCTTCTAAGTTCTCTACATGTGAATTTAGGGCTTTTATGTTCCCAGTTCACACATGCTCTTTATTATCTCCATTTAGCAAGAGCTGCATGAGCACAGATGTAGAACACAATTAACTTGTGATGAGTATGGCAGGGGAGCGAGTGATTGTGCTGTAATCGGTTTAACTTTTTTTTTTTCTTTTTAATAAAGTGGCATCTTTCTATCCTATGGATGCCTCAGAATGCTCTAAAATACCGGAGAATGCAGGAAGCAATGCTAACCCATAGATGGCTAATGGTAGAACTTGAGGAACAGAATGCCGGACCTAATCCTTGAAATACTTACAGCCTTGTTAGTGGAGAGATATGCCCATCTTCAATAAAAACTACAAACATTAACGATTTACAATAACAGAACCCAAGAGATCGTGCCAACTACAGGCCTACTGCTGGTTAGGAAATGGATAGCAGTATTCTTGAGAAACACCATCCCACATATAGCAGTGCACATCCTTTGCAATATGGATTACAGGCTACCATGGAAAAAAGGTTGCCATGCTTAAACTCTATGAATACATGCAGGGAAGAGGGACATGTAGTGAAACAGTCACGTGGCCTTCAGCTCCTGGGATTATACTCTTTAACTGTTAAGATAGCAATCTTTAGGCAAGTCTGTATGAACTGGAAACTAGTCTGTGAAAGTTTGATTGGAGAAGTTCCTGATTACTTTACACTGGCATTGGGCCTATAAATACCCAATAAACTCTAGGCTTTAAAACAAGGACATGAACAGTTGGCAACAGTATCAAAGACCAAATCTGCAAGGAGCAGAAAACTAGATTTTCATTAGTAGGCAGCAATCATCCAGGAACAAGTAAGCCCTTTGCTTGCACCAGGTAACACTGCAGGTTTATTAAATTACCTATCTACAGGCTTATGGATTATCTGCCATGGTACGATTGTGGCCCCGGTTAGGCATCAGAAAATGATGGTATACTTTATGCATGCAAAGAACGTTGCAAGTGATTCATATAACCTTTCAGGAAGTGGTCTAAGGATCTAGGTGCTCCAATGTTAGAAGATAATTTAACTAGGTCTTTGAATCTTCACGGAGTTCCTTGAAACCCCAGATCAATGGTCACAGGACCCAGAAGAAATATCTCAGAGAAATAAAGACCAGGAAAAAAAATCCAGAAGGGATAACGTCCGGATTTCTAATGTTAAGGATGACCAAGAGGGAAACACTATATCTGCCTCTATTTACAGACTGGAATTATTAGGGTGCCCAGAGTGGGAAGACAATCCAAGAAACAAGGTACACAGTCAGACATGGTGTAAAACCAAAAGACTACAAGCTTAAAGAGGAAATTATGTCTCATACTAAGAAAATAAAAGAGTTCACATATGCCAGTAGCCATGCCCTACTCGTCCAACACATCTTGATGGGTAAAGCGTCAGTGAAGGTGACAATTCAGAAGTCTTACCCAAGAAGTAAGCAAGAACTTTAATAGGCATGGGGACTAGTCCCATTGGGACAGTACTCCAGTAGGACGGCATGCTCAAAAGGAGTCTGTGCCATCAGCAGAGACAAGTTTTGACTTGAACTGGAGGAACTGCGGAGATGAGGGGAGACTATATAATAAAATTGAGAAAAAAACAGACCTATCAGCCAAAAACGACACCAGAACACAAATCATGACTAGCCTAAAAAAAAACGAATGCCAGGGAAGCTAAAAATATAATAACCGGACTTGGATGACAGGAGTTGACCAGTGATGCCTAACAATCTTAGACCATACTAATGGCCTTATTTCGAGGTGGGACGAGGTTAGGTGAAGAGGAGGAACAGTGTTTTGGCCGGCTATGAGGTAGAAGATGCAAATGGCTAGAAGATTCATTGGACAGACTGTATAGGTGTTGCTAACACTCGTCAGCTTCTCATGGGGATGGGGGGGGGGGGGGGGGGGGGCATTGTCGGCACTCCTTTTGGCTGAGCACCAAAAGCATAAGTGCCTACAGAAATGTCTAGGCCCAGATGGCGTTGGTTACTTCTAGTATTGAAAAATTAAAGTTCATATGGACACATGGTGCTCACAAGGAGAAACCTAGGAGGGGGCATATAAAGGAGAGCACTCAACACCGCTCAACACAAAAATTCAAACTACAATCACTTAATGTGAAAGGTTTACACTGTTTGAGTATGACTGAAAATCTGGCAATATATACTACACCATGATCAAGACATATTGCTCTTAATGGAAATGCATCTTTTGCAAAAGGACTGATTTAGAACAGGCCACAAAGCATACCCAACGCAGTTCTGGGCATCAGCCAACAAGAGAATTGCAGGGACTTCCATATTGTGTAAACAATCTTTTAGAAAGGAGGGAACCAAATAACCAAGGGCCAGATGTAGTAAACAGTTTGCACGTCGCAAACAGTTTTGACTTGAACTGGAGGAACTGCGGAGATGAGGGGAGACTATGTAATAAAATTGAGAAAAAAACAGACCTATCAGCCAAAAACGACACCAGAACACAAATCATGACTAGCCTAAAAAAAAACGAATGCCAGGGAAGCTAAAAATATAATAACCGGACTTGGATGACAGGAGTTGACCAGTGATGCCTAACAATCTTAGACCATACTAATGGCCTTATTTCGAGGTGGGACGAGGTTAGGTGAAGAGGAGGAACAGTGTTTTGGCCGGCTATGAGGTAGAAGATGCAAATGGCTAGAAGATTCATTGGACAGACTGTATAGGTGTTGCTAACACTCGTCAGCTTCTCATGGGGATGGGGGGTGGGGGGGCATTGTCGGCACTCCTTTTGGCTGAGCACCAAAAGCATAAGTGCCTACAGAAATGTCTAGGCCCAGATGGCGTTGGTTACTTCTAGTATTGAAAAATTTAAGTTCATATGGACACATGGTGCTCAGAAGGAGAAACCTAGGAGGGGGCATCTAAAGGAGAGCACTCAACACCGCTCAACACAAAAATTCAAACTACAATCACTTAATGTGAAAGGTTTACACTGTTTGAGTATGACTGAAAATCTGGCAATATATACTACACCATGATCAAGACATATTGCTCTTAATGGAAATGCATCTTTTGCAAAAGGACTGATTTAGAACAGGCCACAAAGCATACCCAACGCAGTTCTGGGCATCAGCCAACAAGAGAATTGCAGGGACTTCCATATTGTGTAAACAATCTTTTAGAAAGGAGGGAACCAAATAACCAAGGGCCAGATGTAGTAAACAGTTTGCACGTCGCAAACAGCGAATTTCGCTGTTTGCGACGTGCAAACTGCACTTTCCAATGCACACAACCAGTTTTGCGATTCGGTAACCTGCTTACCGATTCGTAAAACGGGCTTGCGAGTAGCAATTAGGCAGGGGAGTCCCCTTCCTAATTGCGAGTCACAGTGCAATGCCAGATTGCTTTGTGACCACGAACGCGGTCGCAAACCAATTGCAGTTAGCACCCATTTCAAATGGGTGCTAACCCATTCGCAAAAGGGAAGGGGTCCCCCCTTTTTCCAGAGCAGGAAGTGGTCCTATGCCTGCTCTGAAAAAATTCAACAAAAAAGTTTCATTTTTGTAATGCATCTCGTTTTCCTTTAAAGAAAACGGGCTGCATTACAACAAAAAAAAAAAAAAAACTGCTTAATTAAAAAAGCAGTCACAGACATTAATATTAATGAGGTGGGTCTTTGCGACCCCCTTGCAAGTCGCAGATGGTGTCAGGGACACCATCCTACATTCTGAATTGCGACTCGCAAATTGCGAGTCTCTCTGACTCGCAATTTGCAGGGTCGCAATTCAGAATCTACCTACATCTGGCCCCAAGTGACCTAGAAGGGAGTTTCCTCAAAGTTTTATTGATATTCATCAACCATAAATGTATACTCCCTAACTGGGCATAGGAGCTGTTCCTGAACAATTTTCTATCATGGGTGTGGACTTCAACTTTTGACTGAACCACCAGATAGGCCGAGGTGTAAAAAGGGAGGCGGTTTATGGTATGAACTCAGGATATTGGCAGAGAAAATGTAAAGACTAGGTCTGAAGGACCTTACATGTAGGGGATAAAGATTATTGCTTCTATCCTGCATATACAAATTGCAAACTATTATACAACCTATCTAAGACCAGGGACTCGCTCACACAGCCCAGATCTGGGATATCTCTGTATCACACCATCCACACTTAGAGGTAGAGTGGTAAAAGATGGGTGACAGACAACCTGTGAACAATCCGGAGATTATGAGCAGATCTAACTGATTAACACCCACAGAGGGTAGAGATGGTAATGGAGAGTGAGGAATTCTTCAAGGACAATGAAGTAGCCTTAATGACAATGCTTCGGTAGTAGCCGTAGAAATGCTAAATAATGCTCGATGGAAAAAGAAGACTAGTTGAAGAGAATCTAATACAGAACCAAGAAGAGTTGGAGAGGGAAGAAAAACAAGCACCAGGCTAGGACATTAAAGGACTAGTTGAAGAGAATCTAATACAGAACCAAGAAGAGTTGGAGAGGGAAGAAAAACAAGCACCAGGCTAGGACATTAAATGATTTCAGTGGTCTGAGGTAAAATTAATCTACTTTGAACAAATAAATTGCAAAAATGTAACCAGAAGGGCAAAAGAAGCATACTTCAGGCATGCAGATTAAAACACATAAAGGCCAAAAACATATGAAGGGCATATTCAGAGGGAAGATGAGGCCTGGACAATAAGGAGAGAGAAAACACTTAGCGTTTAAGCAGTGCTTTTATTTCCTATACAGAAGGGATCGAAGATTATTACTCTTGTAAAAAATGGTCTGTATCCCATCCAACTGGGTGGAAGAGATGAACAAGTGATGGATATCAGTCCAAGTCCCTATGCAGTTGTGGCAGCCTTGGCCCAAATGCAACTGACTTCCGGAGGCTTCTTCTTGACTAATGTGTAGCAGCTCTTAACATAAAGGACTACCCACCTTGACAGAGTCCTTTTTTACAGTACCTTACCTTTACTTTAACCTAAAGCACCCATAAAAAGCTGATTGCCCACCTGATGGTCTTTGGTACAATTGATGTAAAAGCTTAAAGCTCTTTTGGAAATCTCTCGCCCTTTTTCAAGAGGAATGGCAGGGTAAAGAACGCTTGGTGGGTGATGAAATGCCCAACAAGAAAAGTCGTTATGACTTTTGCAAAAAGGCCACCTTGGTCCTTAGCCCCAGTTTGTCCAGAAAAAGGTGGTGTAGGGCATTTGCATTAAAAGGTCCTGGAGCTTACTCATGTGATGAGCTGGGGTTATTACAATGCGGAAGAGCGACTTTAACGTAGAAGCCATAACGTGCAGCTGTGCTTCGGTAAGAAGTAAGTACTGTGGCAAATCCATTTTAGTTCCCCACTGGGCACAGGAGACAGCTCGGCCATCGGCTTGCAGGCCTGTTTCCCTCGTAACCTCTTACCTACTTAGCATGCTCTGTTTTATCCTATTTATTTCGTTATTTCTTTTAGCACTTCGCAATTGTTTACATTTTTTTTTTTTTTTTAAAGGGTTGCTTTTCTTTATCAGTGCCATTAGGAGAAGGTGTCATTATCAATGAAGTACGTAGGTACTGTCATAATGTCCTTTTCTTTCTTACATTTGACAGGAACACAATGTGCACTTGTTAGACATTGTTTATGTAATTCCCAATACAAGTTTGCGTACATAATCAGTTGTTTAGGTACATACCTGCATCAGAGATCATACACGAGCCGTATGAATACACCTCACACAGATAAGGTCATTAGAAGGTTTCCTTCCAGATGCCATCTATGCTGTACGTCACTTTGCTGCAGAACTCAGCCTTTGTGTTTCCAGAGTCTGACCTAGAGACCTCATTCCAAGGTAACAAAGAGTCTGACCTAGAGACCTCATTCCAAGGTAGCAAAGGCTCGGTGGCGCTTCTCATGGACATGGTACTGGAAGATTAGGGTTTATTACTCCTAGCTCTCGTTAGGGTAAATTAGGCCTTCTTTGTTAGGAATTTCATATCTTATGTTTATTGCAATATAGTAGGGGTTTCATAGTTATTGCTAACAAGAGAAAAGGGTAACCGGTTTCACCACGACTTCCCTGAGAAGTCTCATCTAGAGTCCATGCGTAAGGCTGCCAAAAATCACCTTCACTGAGTTACGGTGAGGCACTGCTTGTGAGCTGGAAGGATTGGGCCGACAGATGTGACTAGTTGTATGAGTGACTCAGTCGCCTACAAACAGAAGTGCTGCCACCCCTAAACCAGCACTCTCTATAAGGAGCGAAAGTCCAACTACAACAGTATGCATGAGAAATGTCAGAACCAAATTAAGGTCCCACTGTGGCATCGCAAATGGTTAGGGAGGGATGATGTGTGTTAAAGTTTTAATAAACCACATCACAACAGGCGATTTGAACAAGGACAGTTGACCCAATAAATGCAGAAAAATCAAAAGAGCTGATAAATAACCTTAAAAGTGCCCACCGCAAACACTGATGTGCCAAATCTAAATCAATTAACAAAATAGCCTAGAGCTCTGCAACAGCAGGATTGCCACCCTGGTAAAAAATGGCAGATCCTTCCTTCCACATGGCGGCTGTGCAGCACTAAGGAAAACTAAAGAAGGTTGCAGGTTGATTCCACAGGGGAGGGGGACTAGGAAGATTGGTGCCACTGGTGATCTCCATATTACCTGCCTGATCCACGTTCCTAGCCACATAAGGACTGAGGTGACAGGAGCAGGAGTTGGTAGGAGGTGCCTTGTGACGCCTATACATCAGCCCTCTGGAGTAGCCTTGGAAGGGGTGAAACTGATTAGGACGTTATCTCAGAAGGGTTAAAAGGTCAAAAGAACGCACCATAATCCTACATTACTTAAAACCTTCGATGGTAGAATCAGTTTTTCCACCAAAGAGGTGGGATCCATCAAGAGATGCATAGCCATAAGGGGTGCCTGCACAAATCCTAAAAAAAATCTGTGGATCACATCCACACATGGCAACAAAACACCACACTAGTACCTACTGCTCACTCCTAACAATCAATTGTATTCAGATCAGCAATGATCACATATTTAACTGAATCCTGACTATCATGGGTGGTTTGAGCTGAGGAAGAACGAAACTATTTCAGGACTGTCTGCAAAATCTCACTGCCCATGTCCCAGAGGATGTGCCTGTAATGGACTATCCAACCTCTAAGCAATCAAGGAAAAAGGGAACAATTGTTTCCTGAGCACCTGGGTCCTTTTCGGTGCTGGAGGGAGTTTGGGGGTTAATAAATTAGGGTAGAGGTCTTCAATCCGTGGAGTGCGACCTCCAAGGGGGCCTTGGAGTCATGAAAAGGGAGGTGCGCATTCCCCAGCTTTATCAGCAAAAAAAGGATTTATGAAAAAAAAAAAAAAAACCTTTTTGGGAGCAGATACCCCCCCCCCCCCACCCTCCCAGCCAATAATTCCGATTCGGAGTGAAGCATCACTCAGGGAGTGTCCTTTGCTGTGAAACCGAAGCTGAATAGACAGCTAAAGGAGCCTTCCTGTCAGGGTGCTTGCTTGCCTGAAAGAAATGCAAAGGTGTGCTACAAGTTAATCTACAAATTTAAAGGGTAATCTGCAAATGTAAAGGATGCTTGGGAGCCGGTACTGGCTTTAATTGATCGAATCATTCAAAGCTTTGTGAAGACAAAGAGTTAACTGAGCTGTGAAGTGTGTGCTTTTAATTATAATTGTATTTACATAGCATGTACTACCCCTGAGGAAGTTTTGAAGGTGCAGTTATGTGAAACAAGTTGCATTACATACAGTCTGGGAATTACTAAAATCTATATTTTGGGAGCACCATTTTATCTTACAACTTTTTGTGCATTTTGGAGTCTATCTTATACTGTGTGTAATGCAAGTATAAAATAATGACTTGCATATTCACAGTGCTTTCTGTGACAGGCTGGTACTTCGTAGCACTAAAAATGCTCAAGTCACTATTCTACACTGTACCAACCAAGATTTCATTCTGTGGCTCTCTGGTTACACACAGACCTCTGCAGGGCATTAATTAATAGATGTTTCATAAAGTACTATTGTGCATTTCCCACTGAGGAACAACTTTATTTGTTTTTTCCATTTAAGCTGCCCGTTATTTTATATGTAGCTACCTGACAGTGAAAGACCTAAAAAAAAATGTGCAGAATATTTTGTTTTTGAGCCCGCCCCATGCTCACTGACCCCACCCATATTGCATGCAGCATCACAGTTCCCATACTTTTTTTTTTTTTTTTTTTTTAATACACTTTGACCTCTGGTGGCTCGCCTGCCCATTACTGTGTGGATTTGGCATGGTGGAAGGTTGACAAGAATTGGAGCACTGCACACTCTGCTGCTTGATGCCTCAGTGAGTACAGTTCACTCATCACAATATAGCTGGCACTGGTCGCACTGGCCTGGTTGGCTCAACTGCGCTGGCTGCAGCAGTCTGATCACAGCTGAGGCTGACTCACTCATCCAGGTGGCAAGCAGCAGTTATGTTTCTTTTTCGTGCTGCTGCGTGTGCCTCCAGTTTGGTGCATGCCTCATTTACAATGCACAACCACTGGGTGAGGTCGCACAGTCATCGCTGCAGAGAAGCAGGATTATGTGGTTACTTAATTTTGGGCTAAAATGAATACTGTATATGTGTTTTTTTAATGTGAGGGACTCTCCACCTTTAAGTTGTGCAGACATTCACTGTCCTACAGCGCTGTGCTAGCTGCTGCCACAGCTCCTCTCCCTCTCAGATAGTGCCTGCCTCAGCATATGGCTGTTCCCCTGCACCTAGGACTGCCCTCACTCCAAGGCAGCATCAGAGAAAGAAAGCAGTGTGTGTGTCGCAGGTGCACATATTAATTAAACGCTACTGTGCATGGTGTCGCAGCACGGGATGTTTTACCGCTGGGTTAGGGAGCACTATCACATTGCTCTCCCTGCTCAGACTGCAAAGGCCCTACAAACATGATTGAAGTCAACAATAACTGCAACTATTATAACCAGGAATCACCAAAAAACCTTTGGTTTTCTAAACACCGTTTAATATTATTTTCCCACTGTAAAAATAATTTGACATGGGAACTGGGGGCTTTTATTGTTATCGATGACAAGGACTACCAGGTTCTAGAACGTTTAGTCAGGAGGGGGTCTTTATGCCTAAAAAGTATTGACAGGGGGGTCTCAGCATCAAAAAGTGTGAATAACTTTGAAATAGGGTTCTTCTTGGTCAGGGAAGCTTGGACAACCGAACTCTCAAGAGTAGTAGAAAAGCAGAGCCACCCACTGCTCAACTGTGGCGTCTTCCCACCTGCCTGCTCACCAATGGGCAAGAGTAAGGCTTGGACCAAGTACCCAGAAGAGTGACAAGTTAGGGCTTTGTTAAATGGGGGGAAAAACGCTCAAAGGAAGCAGGCCCCTATTGCAGAACTTCTGTAACGATGTTTGTCTTAAATTCATCAGAAGGGACATGTAGGTCCAGGACCTCTACAGCATGTTTAATTACCACAGCAAACGAAGCACTCTTCAGATGGTGGCCCAAGGAGGAAATCAACCTTGTATCCGGGAAGGTTTCAAGCTCTTTGTAAATCCATATATAAACTGTCTACATTCATAATGTGGGGATAAATCATCCCCAACATCACCACTGTCATCGCCGGGTGGTGGTAAAGAGATGATGGAGCATCTGAGGATTTTTCTTTGGTAGTGGGAGAGTACTGTCGCTGTACAGTTACTGGGAGCAACAGAGTGGAGTCTGAAAGCGACCTCAGACTGAGTCAAGATGAATTCGGTTCGGGGTCAGCATCGGATCCCCCTTCAGAAAAGGGGAGGTGGGAGTTAATGACAGGGGGACCAGCAGATGTGTTGGAGCCAGGATGGAAGTTGGCACCAGAGTCAATGCAAACCCAGAGGCAGGTTCCAGTGGTTCAGACTGCTTTGAGATTGAATTGCAGGGGAACCCGACTAGAGGTATGAAATGGTGAGAATGGAGCACACATCAAAAATAGTATCACTCTGTTATTAGTCGTAAAATGATCATACCTCAGTAAGTTGTATAAGAGAACCGTAAAATTCCTCCAAAAGTGCTATCAGTACAAAATTTGATGGTTAAAAAGTTAAAGAAAAAGTTTTAATTGATAAATCAAAGTCATTACATTTAGTATATAATAAGAAAAATTGTTGTTTTTAAACTTGACAATACAACTGTAAATCCATACCAAATAATCTTTAAACTTGACAATACAACTAGTGCGAGAAGAACAACAATGAATGACGTAACCTCATGCATAATTGTTGTATTACATTCCAAAGAACCAGAACCTGTGAAAAGTATCACAGAAAGTCGGATATTGTGAATAATTAGTGATTTAATTTCTGACTGCAATCCTAAGTGTTCATTGTTGTTCTTCTCGCACTAGCTTGGGCTAGCACTTTCTTCATCCTTTTTTCTCCTTCCTTTTCTTCTTTTTCTTTGGCTTATATAAATTTTCTGCTATTTAATGAGGATATCTAGAAGTATGGTTTCTGTTTGTTTTTTTATCACATTTAATAATTGGTGACATATCTCTGTGGTATCTTGGTGTTTTTTATCTTTATGACACTTTATGGCACTTATATCTTCATTGTTATGTCGATATAATGTGGGATATTTTTTAAAAAAATTCTTTATCAACATTTGGGATATTGGCAGTACAATAGGTACAAACAAACAATCTAACATTTGTTTTGTCAGCCTTGATAAAGTCCCATGTTCGGGACGAAACACGTGTCGGCTGAATCTGGATGAACCGGATAATTATTTTCTCTATTGGATGAAGACAATTCTTTCTGCTTCCATATCACCAAAGTGGATACTTTCTATCCCTATGATTAATTTGCTGGATTTTGTATGAACATGCTAAGGGATTAACTATTCCTTTGTTGATTTGAATATATATTTGTCTAATTTCTGGTAAATCTTTTTTTCATGTATGGATAGGGTATTTGATATGGAACTACAGTTGTATTGTCAAATTTAAAGATTATTTGGTATGGATTTACAGTTGTATTGTCAAGTTTAAAAACAACAATTTTTCTTATTATATACTAAATGTAATGACTGATTTATCAATTAAAACCTTTTCTTTAACTTTTTAACCATCAAATTTTGTACTGATACCACTTTTGTAGGAATTTTACGGTTCTCTTATACAACTTACTGAGGTATGATCATTTTACGACTAATAACAGAGTGATACTATTTTTGATGTGTGCTCCATTCTCACCTTTTCATAAATTTAATTTGCTGGTACAAGTTCGCTTGTTCCAACACACATGCTTGACAACAGGCATGTTCTAAATGTATGAGCACTTATACAAAACTCGGTATTATAGGAATGTGCAGCAAACCTTAGGTTTCTGTTGTCAATCTTTTGTAATAAAAAAGAACCCGACTAGAGGCCCTTGTGATTCTTTGGGTCCAAAGGCATGCCCGAGGGAGAAGGAAGAATGCAAAAAATATGCAGCTTGACTTCTTTAAAGAACTCAACCTGCTGCGCCATCAACAACGGCCCAGAAAACTCAAGGCACATCAGCATAACTATAGGATCCACTCGTGAATCAGAAACCGGGATCGATATCACACAGCCGCTTGACACTTTTGAAACATTTTTAGATAGAGAGTGCTGGGATAGGTTAAGTATCACTTCATCTTCTTTGGGTTCCACTTAAATTTCAACTCGCAGAATGACTTCAACCACAAAGAAGACCTGTCGTGGGATTGCCTCTAGAGCGGAAATAGTTGCATGCTCTTGGCTGGGAGCATGAACATGGGGCCGTGCCCAGAGTGAAAACACCAAAGGCACACAGATCGACAATTGTTTGACAGTCACAGAATGTACTGAACCCTATAGTTTTAGGAGAGACTTTGTTCCCTTACACACTGTAATTCTATTTGAAAAATTCCTTAAACTGACGAAAAAGGGAGTGGCGCTCCGGATCAGCATTCGAAGGTCTGGAAAGAAAGGAACTTGTGTCTGTGTACAGGGGTGGCGCTTTTGTGTGGCTACACTCCATCATTTCCAGGGCAGAATGAAGCCAATGTGGATCTACGTGGCAGGTGTAGTTCTGTGAAATATTCCTCATCCATTTTGAAGCTTGAAGAATAATGTAAAGTTCAGGAATGTGCACTTAGAAGTATCCATCAGAAGGGGAAACGCTTTGAAGTAGCAGAGGTATGTATAGCAATTAAGAGAATGCATCAGACTAAAACGGGGATGGGATCAATATAAAAACTGCTGACAACCCCATTAAAAGCACTTACACTGTAATCAGGACTGTTCCCATTGACGCGAGAGGTGAACATCTCATTGATTCCCAAAACAGGAAGGCACCCAGAGGAATGATCAAAATATAGGTAAATAGACTTCCTAAATACAGATACAAGGATTTCACCAAACTATTAGCAAACAGTAAATGTAATTAATGCCCAACTTGGTAAATCTAAACCAGGAAGGCTTCATTCAGTGTAGACAAGGGCATGACAATCTTAGAAGGGAGTACTCCTGGTGGCGCAAACTAAGAAGAAAAAAACCCAACTGACCTACTTAGTTTGGATGCTAAAATATAATTGAGTTGTGTCCTGTGTGAGTGTCTGAAAGCAATTTCAGACGTTATTGGAATGGCCAAGGGTATGATGGGTTGGATAATGGCAGGATACAAAGTACCAGACAGAAGAACATAGCAGAGTTTCTCTCTGTTATTTGCTCTAGTAGTGTGTGGAAACCACCAATCAAAACACGGGCACCATAGTGGACTTTGGCCAAGACAAACATGCCTTTTTGGAGATGATGTCCTCCTCACTTTGACTGACCTTGAAAGGTCTATACCGATAATATTGAGACCCATTGAGGAATTCAAAGCAGAGGAAGGCCTTATGGTCAATAAGCAGAAAAAAGGAAATAATCAGGTTCTTATCTTACCAGAAATCCGATTACAGTCAGTATATTCATTGTTCTGGCCAGTGACGGTAATAAACTAAACTATCGAGGCATCCATCTTACTTCAATCTAGGAGAGTGGTACTTCGCCAACTGGCATTCATTGCATGTGCAACTATTTTCAGATTTAAATAAGTGGTTACCCTTTAATGGCTTGGATGGGGATGGATCAAAGCCCTCAAAAATCGATATGTTGTCCAGGCTTCCATATTTCTTTCAGAGAATACCAGTTCCTATCCTTGCAGGGGAACTGAAGTCCCTACAGGGCAAACTAATGGACTCTGCTGGGCAGAGGTGAAAGCATGCATTAAAAAAGAAAAACCCTGATGGCCCAGAGAGAAAGAAGAGCACTGGCATGTCCTGATACCATCAGCATGAGCATTCAGGGCCATGCACACTTATGAAATAAGCTAAAACAATGGCTCAAGCGTTCATCCTGCAAGCACACAAAAGGGCACATTTCTCTTGTGCACAGGCATCCTGTACTCACAAAGACACACTACTCACACTGTACCCACCCAGGCACACTACCATTGGTATACTCACGTACTACCCCTACCCCTACTACTTAGCCACCACTAACTCTGCACTCGCACAGCTTACCCAGCATGCAGAAGCATACTTTGAACTGACACAGACACTACTCACCTTGTACATTGCTCACCATGCACTCATACAGGCACCACCACCACCACTCCCCACAAAGGTGGATCCAACATTCACATATATGCACCCTACACTCACAAAGGCACACTGCTATCCATCGTGACTCACTTCCATGTTGAACGATTCATCTCTCTTTCAGTGTTTACTCCCCTCACCTACTGAAAAAGGAGGTTAGGCTCCATCGGTTGGACCCCAAAATGGCTTAAGGCTTTTACATAGATTGAGCCAAGGGTCATCAAGTAGTTTTTGTGGTGATCTCTGAAGCACAAATAGTGAAACCTGTGTAAAAGAGGACCTTGCTGAAGTAGATACTCCTCTTCGTTAAGATTTGCTACCCACTGGCCGAGAAGCAGCCCCGAAAAGGTACGAGAGATCACTCTACCAGGGCCAAGCCTTCTACCATGGCATTAATGCAAGGAGTGCCTGTCCTTGACATCTGCCAGAAAACAACATGGGTCTCTGTGTGAATGTTCATGAAGCACAACCCTTTGACAGTCAATCTGACTGGAATGACCCTTCGCGCACTTGGTCCGGATGATTTTTTGGTGCGAGTCCACTCCACAGACCATCCATTCTTTTGGTATCTATAAGGTGGGGACTTTGCAGTTATACATATCCGTAGGAACAACAACTTACCTTTAACACTTTTTCTGGTGGAATATAATCACAGATTCCTCACTTCCCTCCTCCCTTTTCTATGGAGTGGCCCTTTTTTTAACACCTAAAATGACCCCAGACGTGGGTGGGGGTGATGTTGGGGAGAGGGATTCAATCAGGCCTTTACATCGTGACCTGAAGAGGGGAGGGCCATTAGCCTTCGCTCTAGGAGGCAACAGGGGGCTACGTACAGTTAGGATGAGGAGGCAGAGTCTGGGTGAGTTAAATTTTGCAGCTAAATGAAGCAGGGCAGGTCCATTACTGCCAGAGAGGCAAACAAAGGTGGGCGAGCTTAAATGTCGAATGAAGCCTGTGGGGAATGCCATGGGTGTTAAGGGCATAGTTGGAGATTAAACTCAGTAGAGGTACGGGACAGCACACTCTTCAAACCTGTGTTTTTATTCTGCTGCTGGATCTCTGCAGTACCAATTGTGAAGAGTCAAGGGATGCACTCTAAAATTTTAAAACATATAAGTGCACCAATGGTAAGCAACACTTGGTTAGGTGCTTTATCAGTTTGAGGGAAGGGATAGCAGACTCTGAACCTTCCAGCCCATCCTCACACCGCAAACCACATTCAATCAATCTTAGCCCGATAATGTAGCAACCTCCAACTCAGCACTGAATTTGACACAGTTGCTGGGCAAATAGCTATCACTACTTACCTTAAATACTGGAGCCCTTACTGACTCACTAAAGTTAACCAGAGAGCCGAGGCCTGCTCACTGTTAACTATATTGAGCCCGCCAATCAGCAGATCAAGGCTTGTACAATATTTACACATTGCAGACACCAACTTCACAGCCAATGAGCTCTTTGGAATTCTCTGCACCGTTCTCGGATTGGCTGATGTGCCACCAACAAGCCAATCTTACCCCCACCTTACACATTACAATACCAACTGTATTTCTATGGGATTGTCTGTGATGTTATCAAGAAGTACTGCATTTATAGACAAATGCTGTATATAAAATGATTACTAAAGGACAACATATATTGAGCTGAATTAAATAGCAGGAGCCTGTAGGTAGCAGGAACAGATGGTCACCCTATGCCAATTGTTGACAGCATTATAAAAAATACAAAAACTGCCAGAGTGCACAATGTATCAGTAAGTTTAGATGTGCTGGCTGTCTAGGTAAGCGGAACCCCTGGGGATGTAGAGTGTGAAAAACATTCTTTTGTGGGCACATGTAGCAAATTCACCTTTTCGGCATGAACATGTGAATAGCACCCCTGCGTGCCGATAGGTGGAGTTGATCAGTTCTGCACCTGTTGTCAAGCACTGTCCATGCCAGAAGTGACGCTGCAGTACCTATATCAGCATCACCCAGGCCTGCTGGCGTCAGTTTTTTTTCATGACTTTCCACGCCAGAAGTGCGCAGTCATGAAGAACACTGATCACTGGTGAGTCAAAACTAGGGCCCTGAAAAGGGTCATCCCTGTCCCTAGAATTCTTTTCGCACAGCAGGGAGGATGGGTGGGTTAGTAAGGAATCTGCAGCTAGAAAATGGCCCTCATTACGACTTTGGCGGTCTTTTTTGAAGACCGCCAAGTTGCTGCAGCCAGCAGCCAGCCATTGTGGGTGGTCTGCTGACCGCCATATTACGTGTCCTGAAAGGGCTTCTGCCTGTTTACAGGTGGAAATCTGACTTCGTCGGCCTGGCCGACAGAGTTGAAGAGGCGGTTCCACCACCAGCACCGCCATGCCAACAAGACTCCACCTGCCATATTACAATCCATAATACGGAGTGGCGGAGTCCTGAATGGTGGTTTGGTGCTGGCGGTGAAAAACACCAGGACCCATCCCCTCCCAGATGACCAATTCACCAGAAAAAGGTAACTCAATCGTCGGAATATTGTGCATTCTTGGCCAACGCAAACAAATCTAACCAAAGCTCTCCCCACTGCTGAAAGAGAACTTGCGCCACCTCTGGGCGGAGCTGCCATTCCTAATCAGCTAAGCATCTTTGGCTGAGTTAGTGTGCTTTGGTGTTCAGAGAGCTCGCCAAGTGCTGAACCTCCAGGGATATGCCCTGCTGTTGCAGCCCTGTCCAGAGATGCAGGCCTCTTGACGAAGGGTCCTTGACCCCCTCACCCTATTTGTTGCAGTACCACAGGGCGGTGGTTTTGTTCGTGAACACCTGCAATAGCCTTCCCCTGATGAAGGTAGAAAGGCCTTCAAAGCCAGTCGGATCACTCCGAGCTCCAGCAGAGTAATGTGGAGTCCAGATTCTGCAGCAGACCAGAATCCTCCGATTCCAACCTCTTCCAGATGGCTGCCCCATCACAGGAGTAATGCATATGTCACTACTGTCAAATCTGGTTGGGGAAGTGGAGGGGTCTGCCTCTGACCCAATTGAAGTTTGTTAGCCACCATCTCGACCATGTCTGAGAGAATCCCCTGATGCTGCATCCACTGAAACCCCAGGTCCCACTGCAGAGCCTGCATATTCCATCTGACATGTGTCACCAGCAGGATGCAGGAGTCCATGAGTCCTACCAGCCTCAGTCTCACCAAAATCCTAAACAGAGGCTGAAACATCAGTATCATAGCCTGAATATCCCCGACTCATCCCTCAGGAGGATAAGCCTGAAACTGCACTGTGTCCAGAACAGCTCAGATGAAAGGGAGTGTCTAAGAGGGAGTCAGGTGAGACTTTGGCACGTTTATAGTGAACCCCAGTGAATGCAGGAGGTTCGCTGTAGTTTAGAGACAGGAGATAACAGCCTATGGAGAGCCCACCTTCAACAGCCAGTTGTCCAGATAGGGAAAGTCTAGAACCCTGATCTCCACAGATGAGCTGCAATCACCGCCAACACCTTGGTGAACACACCTGTCCGATGTTATGGACTGGCAGTGGAGCATGTGATGGCGAATCCTGCTGCCAACTGGGTGCCCATGGTGGTAAAAAGTCAGACTAGGAGGGTTTGGAGACTGACCAGACCGCTGTAAACCTGACCCACGAGGTCTGTGGGTACCGCACCCTCTTCAATGCAGAGGCTGGGAAGCATGCGCAGCACAGTGGTTGGGTGGGAATTGGCACGGCTGGAAGCCCCTTCTGTAGCCGGGAAAGGAGCGAAAGACAGATTAGGAGTGATGGGGGCTGCCACGGGCCCAAGGATCTTGCCATAGCCTGAAAGTCCTTGAAGCGCTTGAGCCCCAAATCTGCCTTATCTCCAAAGAGACTGGGACCATCGAAGAGCATGTCCATAGAAGAAGCTTGGACATCCCCCGAAAAGGCAGATATCCTTAGCCAGGCATGGTGCCTCAGGGCCACTGCCTTGAAAACTGCTCTGCTAAGCGAGCCGGTTGCGTCAAGTTTGCAATGAATTGTGAACTTTGCTGCATCTCTCCCATCGGCAATAGCCTGAGAGAGACCATCCAGGCCTCCTCCGGAACCTGTGCCAGCACCTGCATACCCGTGTCCCACAGGGTGTGGGAATAATGCTTAGGTGCCTCCACCGCCGTGGCCCCGAACACCCATATGAGCATGGGTCTGCTCCTTTCGCCGAAGTGGGAGTGAGGGAGGCAAACAAGCGTGCCTGTGCCTGCACCCCTTTCCAGAGAAGTGACACGGGTGAGTTGGGCCCAGGACGAGCTGTGCAGCTGATACACTGTTGTCTGTGAGTAGCCCCGTCAATGCAAAGGGAGACCAGTCATCTCTGCTGGAGCAGCTACGGCCTTGTGGGGACTGCTGCTGCAGTCCAGGAAGCCCTAGAGGGCCCCAGACACGCTGCTGGTGTTTGCGCAGCTTGAGGGGAACCCGCAGAGACCGGCAGCTGCCCCTCAGAGGTGTGGGTGATTGCCTCTGGATTTGCCCTACGTAGGGAGACTAGAAGAATCTCCCCACCAGCCAAACTAGTTGTGTGTTCCCTCCACCCCTAAGGAGTACCCAGGGGGATAAAGGGCCTGTGTTCTGGCATTTTTGCCCCTGGGACAAGGCGACCTCGACGGAGGCTCTTTCCCACAAGGAGAGGGATTTATCAAATACCTATAATAACAGCGCAACAATGCAGGGTTGCATGGTGAGATCTTCGTGCAGGAGGTGCTTGGGGGTGATCTCTTTCGGTTCTGCCTTCCCCTTATGGGGGTGGCTGGCTTCATTACTTAGGATAATTGTTATGCCCTGATGGAGTACCTTGTTTTTCCTGATGACTGCTAACATACGTATCTCAGGTTTGAAATTGCATGCATTGGGAGAGTAACATTTTAGAACACGGTGTGCCAGATAGGAATGTTTCATTTCATGTGCATTTGTGGAAATGTCTTAGAATCTCTGATAATATGTTTATCCTGATATGGGCATTTTTGGTGATAATGACAATGTGATTACTGCTTGTGTTGCAGAATACCAGTAATTTATATGTTTACCTGACTACTGCTTATTGTCGCAGAGTGCTAGTAACCTGTGTGATGTTCTGACAACTGCTTGTGTAGCAGGGTATTACTGATACGTGTCATGTTTGGTCTTATGCAATACAGCTTATTTTTTTATATAACTTGTTGTTGTTTCCTTTGTGGTGTATTTATTGTGTCACATGTGTTGCGTGTGTTGTGCAAATGCTTTACACCTTGCCACTGGGATAAGCCTGACTGCTCGTGCCAAGCTACCAGGGGGGTGAGCAGGGGTTATCTCGGGGGTGTAACTCTCTCGCCCTGACTACAGTGGCGGGTTCTGCCTGGCTTAGGTGCCTACACCCTAGCCAACCAGAAACCCCTTTTCTAACAGGGCACATCCTTGCTGGGCCCAGAGCAGAACCCGATGGGGCCCTCTCCAACCCTGTAGAGCCTGAAGGTACACTGACAGGAGTCAGACTGCCCAAAAAGTCAGGGAGACATGGAGCCGGTCCAGGATAGGTTCTGAGGAACGAGGCCTAGAAGGTCACAGCTCCCTCGCTGTGTCAGCTGATGGATAAGGAGAAGTCGAAGACCACTTTGACTTCTTGCTCTTCTTCTTGTGCCTCAACTTACCCGATCATCCCGAGGACTTGGAAAGGGACGGAGACTACTTCAGACTCCACGATCAGTCCCCCGACCTTCACCTCGACAGGGACCTCAACTTGCTCAGAGTCACATGCCAGGACGCCATCAACTTTAAGGATCAGTCCATCAAAGCCTTCGGATGCACGGGCCGACAATCGTAGCACAACATCTAGTCGTGGTCACGCTCCAAACACCACAGACCGACGAGGTGATGATCCATCAACAGCATTGGCCTTTGACAGAATCCGGAAGGGCTTAAAACGTGTCTTGCTCAATGACTGACACCAGGATGTAAAAACCTCAAAGCTGTTGACAAAATGTTGAAGAAACTGAATGAGGGGTAGCTCTTCTCCCGAACAGTGTAAGTTCTGGCACAGAAAGAAAAGAACTAACACCAGCACGCCTATTCAGGTAATGCAACGTCACTTCCGGCATGGAGAATGCAGACAGACGTGGAGCGGATCTACGCCACCTATTGGTGTGTAGGGGTACAAGATGCGGAGCAGATCAACACCATCTACTTGTGTGCAGGGGTACTGGCTCACAAAAAATCTTCATCCCGTCTGATGCCTAGGGAGAATTCAAAGGTAAGGAATCTGCAGCTAGAAGTCTCCATCAGATATATTTCTTTTTTTGTCTCCGCTTTGGAAGATGGAAACAGAAAGGCTTCAGTTATTTCTCTATGATTTTCAAAAAATGATTTTTTTGGGACAGAAGATTCTGGATATTTCTCCTGGAAAAATGGCTTTGAAAAAATGTACTTTGTGCTTCTTGGAACAAAAGTGTCATAAACCCAGTCTTGCCACTCCTACATACCCCATATGGTGAAATACATATTCATAGATGGAAGAGTTGCCATTCCTGACTCAGAGGATAAAAGGCTGCCTCTAAGCCCAGAAAGAGCAGATGCCTGCTAACTGCTAACCACATAGGCGGAATTAGCTATCTGGAGTGGACAGGAACAGTTGGCAGAACACAGGGCAGCTTTAGCACTATTTCCTTTGATCTGGAGATGCCCTATTAATTCATTCCTGGACAGCCAGCTCTAAGTCAAAGTAGGATAGAGAAGTAGTGTTGACCCCATCAGATGGGAGGCCAGCTCAACTCAACAGGGGAGTGGACAAGGTACTGAAAACAATCTTGCCATCTTCAAACAGGGGTTCCTGAGTAATTTTATAGTAAGGCAAAGAGGTTTCTAGAAAATAGAGTTGTATGGTAGGAATTCTCTAATCACTTGCTAATACACAGAAAAATCTGGCAACTCAATCAGTGAGACCTCCGAACAACCCTGGAACTGCGAGACTAAACCTGAAGAACGCCCTACTCCAAGAGGACTAACTAAATGACTTAAGGACACCTGAATCCTGCTGTCATGCAGGGAGTGGAACTGCACTCTATGGGTAATGTGGTTGGCCTGCTGTTTTCCTGCTTATGTGGCACAAAAAGCTGAAGACCAATCTGAGGTACCAAACCTTAATTTTTCAAAAGCAATTTTGGACGAACTGAGAGTTACATTGCTGCTGAGATGAGGTTTACATTACTCCAAATGTACATGATCTATGTAAATCCAACTATCCATGTTGCTGTCTGACATTAAAATCAACCTGCAAAGATGGCCCCTTCCTTTCCCTTCTTGGATTGGTAGCATCAATGTAGGGGAAATTGAATACCATGTCCAGAGTTTTACATCTGTTCCAGAAGCATCCGTTCTTGGTGGAGGAAACTTTTTCGCCTGTCTGCAGCAGCATTAATTAAGTTTATTTGGGAGACTCTAAACCATGCATTCCTTTGAAACAGTTGCAGCACAGTACAAATCTGTCTGGACTAACTCTACCAGATTTAAAATTCTACTCTTATGTGCATTGTGGTGAAGAGGTTCAAAGACAAGGTTGACACACATTGGCCTCATATGGAAAGGGCAGTTATGGCACAGCCCCTGAAAGAAATAGTATGGCTCTGTAAAAATCACAGACCACAAATTGCTTACCCTATCACCCCTGTCAACATCACACTTCAAAAATGGGCTACAGTTAATAATAAAGAGCTCGTGACCATTTATCCATCCCCTTAAATGCCAATTTATGACAACCCGGCATTCTCTCCAGCACTGATGGTAGGGAGCCTTTGCTAAGAGGTAACACTGAGGCTGCAGATATATAACATGTTTCAGAAATGTGTGATTAAATCCTTCTCACAATGCAATTAAGATTTTAGGATACCAGAGACTGAACAACTGCACAATGAGCAAATGTGGCACAGGGCGATGCAAAACAATGGCCACAATTTAAGATAAGACACCCTTAAAAAAATTGTTGCCCCCACTCTCATCTCAAAGAGGCGTAACATCTAAGTTATGCGCTACTCTGTGTGACACTCAATTCGCTCGTAAATTGGCCTATCAAAATAAGTGAGTCAGGACACTGGATAAAGAGATCACTGCTATGGATTGGGACAATCTAAGGGCATATATACAAAGGTGATCTATTTCCATAGAAATAAAAGAAATTCATTATAAACTTCTCTAAGCATGGCTCTTACACCTTACAATACTCCACAGAATTTTCCCATTGTCCAGCACCTTACGTTGGAGACTGAGGTCAGAGAGGCTTTTTCCTTCATATATGGTGGGAATGCCCATCCCTTCAACCCATTTGAAAGAGTGGGCTCAGGCCTTGCAGGAAATACTTGGCTTCCCTTTGACATTCACACTGGTTTTCCTCGTTAGGTCTGCGACACCCAGACCCTAAATCCTTAATACAAAAAGGCAGCCTAGAGGCTCTTTGGGGCAGCAAAATTAGCTACAGCATTACAGGGAAGGAGGGCAGACCAGCCATTGACTTTTCATTGGTATGTCCACTTGTGGGACACTGTAGCAATAGAATGTTTGACCAGTAGTGTCCAAAGAATCACTTATCCTTTGGGATATGATGGTTCCCTATAGTTACCTACTTGTTGAAAGGTCTCCAGAATACGATACATCCACCACAGCTACGAGCCTGGAATATCTTTCAGTAATTTGCACTGAAATTAGAGAAAGTGATTTATCACAAAGGAACTTAAGGACTTCACAGGGCCCGGAAGATTCATATTAATGACTGCTGATGGCCATACTCTTTGTTACAATGGATGGGTGGGGGTGGGGTTTATTTTGCTTTTGAGTATGTTGTATTTGAAGTTTTTTTAATTAGGTACTCAAAGGGTCTGGTTGACAATTCATTGGTGAATGTTGTGATCTTTGTGTTAGATGGGCGAATACTTGTCATTATAAGCACCAAAAACATGTCTGTAACCCCCCCCCCCCTAAAAAAAACTGGAGACCTGACTTTAAGAGGGCCGTAGCTGAGCACAGAGAAATTGATCATGCAGAGAATTGTCTGGAGAGAAACCTGACACCGACAAGCATGCCTGACTAGCATGCTGCTGCAGGAATGATCAGGAGAATGTTGTCTAGCAGGATGAAAAAAGTGTGATGTAGTCATTTCTGTCCTATCTCTGGAGGACCAGATTGCGGTGCTGAGGCTTGACCAGGGAGAACGCACCTGTGGTGAAAAGAAAAGCAAGGTTGTCACACTCAGAGCTTTTTGTCATCCTGAAATTGGTTCAGTGGGACCTTGAGGCAAAGGCATCTCGACTCGAGCAGGCCTGCCCAGCTACAATTTCCACACTTGCCCAGCTGGAGGACTTTGACTTACAAAAAAAGTGAAAAATGGCAATGGTTACACATCCCAACTTGATATACATGTAGGTGTTTGTTCTAATAGCTTAGTATCCAATTAAAACACATCAACAGGTATTTGCAGTACCTGTTTTGACGGAGAGGTGGTGAAGACCCATGCCACTGAAATACTACATCTGGAGGTAAAAAGAGACACCTTGTAGGAGGGATCAAGGATATACTGATTAGGTCTGTTCTGTGCCCCAGGCTTCTTATCACTAGTATGTTTCTGTGGCTGTTGTTAGGGAGAAAGGGGAAACTGGATCAGTAAGTGTTTGTTGCTGTACAGTCCTGAGTGCCCTTTTTGTCATTGCAGATATTCACAGTGACTAAAGTGGACTCTTTCATTATGGTACACCACCTATGTTGTAGTCAACCTCTCCTGTAGTATGTTGCGTCATTACCCTCGTGGTATCTACAGCCTTCAATAGTGAGCAATTTACTGCATGGGGCACTAACAGGCATAATCAGAGTACTCCTTGTTAGCTTTCGTGAGAGTTACTGAGCTATTAGTACAAACTCTACACTTCTGTGAAGTGAAGGTGTGTAACCACTACCAAATGTTAAAATGTGTATGCTTTAATGCTAGCTCAGTCCAAAATCCTGTTTTCAAGAGCAAGAAAAAAAAAGAACAAACATTGTCACTTACTACAGACTATCTTGCTACATTACTCTTGTTTCACTTCCATTCTTTTTACGGATTGTGAAAGATAATGCTGGCCATTTTTTTGTTCACTATTGAGTTTTTAAACATTCTAAAGAAAAATAAATAATACCTGGAACACATGATCTACAGAAAGGCTACAGAAATGTGTAATATATTTTGTAAAGGAATGTATTTAACAAGTCTATTTTATGAAAAGCGTCCAGGAATAACAAGCATGAGTGAAGCCATTAAATGCTTATGGCTATCAACGAAAATATGTTAAAGGAGAATTCTAACAATTCTACAACATCTTTCCCAAAAATGACTCAAAGTTTATGGCCTATGTCTGTAGCACGCCATTCATCATCAGTGCCTAAATGCAATTGACTCAGAAACGCTAAAACAAACAAGGAATCTGACACTGCTAACGAACGGAATACAAGGTATGCAGTAAAGAAATACATTTGTTTAATGAATGGGGAGATTCTCCTATTCAGGTATGAATGCAGACAGCTTTACGTGATGGCAGAGCGCATGGCGTTGCAAATGCGTAACATGAATTGTTTAACCCTACAGCATATTTGGTCCTTTTTGACACACAATTCCAGTGGTCCTGCATATAACTAAAGAGATAGTAGGCCTACGGGAATATTTTTGCACACAATGCCCAAACTACGTCCAGGTGCAAACTAAAAGTTCCAGCCAATAGAGAGCTTAGAAATACAATGAATGATGGGATGGGTTATTATTCTGGGGTCCCCACTAACACAGTGAGGGGATACAAAGATGATCTAGACAGAAAAAGCACGTTGTGGTGAATGTTTTGAAGGTGTCCCATTGCCCTAGGACCACCACAGGCTGAGTTATAAGTAAAAAATGTTTTGTAAAGAGAATGCCCTGCATAGCATTATGGGTCGAATTTCAGAGTACTGCGAATATTACAGTATGTTCACTGTAATACTCAGAACAGCCCCTAGAGGACACCACAAAAATACATAGCATTTGTAAGAAGGAAAATGTTACTTACCCAACAGACATCTGTTAGTGGCATGTAGTGTTGTAGATTCACATGCTTTGCATAAGTCTGCCATCTAGTGTTGGGCTCGGAGTGTTAAAAGTTGTTTTCGAGTCACGAGATCGAGTGACTAGCCCTCTCGGTGATACTGCGCATGGGAACTGAGTCGTTTGTTAGACTGTTTTCCCACAGGTGGGTAAAGTAAAGAGTGTGTACATGTGTACATAGATATAAGAAATTAGATGTCCGTGCAATGTATGTATATTTACAATATATGATACTGCAACAGCTACAGGGCCAAGGGGAGGAGTGAGGGTACATGTGAATCTACAGCACTACATGCCACGAACAGATGTCTACTGGGTAAGTAACATTTCTGTTCGATGGCATGTGTAGCTGTAGATACACATGCTTTGCATAGACTGTAAAGCAGTCCCCTACAAATAAGCGGTAGTCAGCCTGTAGGAGTTGGAGTAGCTTGAAATGATGCCCCAAGTACTGCCTGTCCAACATTTGCTTGTTGGCGAGCTAACACATCCACGCAGTAGTGTTTCGTAAATGTGTAAGTGGTAGACCATGTAGCAGCTTTACATATGTCTGAGATTGGTATGTTGCCTAAGAATGCCATTGAAGCTCAATTTTTCCTAGTGGAATGAGCTTTAGGAGCTACCTGTAACTGTCTTTTAGCTTTAAGATAACATGTCTGAATACATTTAACTATCCATCTGCCAATCTACTATTTGTGATAGGATTCCCTGTTGTGAGGTTTTGACAATGTAACAAAAAGTTGTTTTAACTTTCCAAAATCTTTTGTTCTGTATATATAGTACATGAGAGCTATTTTAACATCAAGGGTATGTAGGGCTCTTTCAGCAACTGAATCTGGCTGTAGAAAGAAGACTGGCAAATCCACTGACTGATTGACAGAAAAGGTGAAATTACCTTTGGTAGGCATTATGGATTTGTCCTCAGAACCAATTCGTCTTTATGAATCTGAAAGACTGGTCCTTCTAAAGTGGAAGCTTGAATTTCACTAACTCTTCTTAAAGAAGTCATTGCTACTAAAAAAAAGCAAGCTTCCATGATAAGAACTGAAGGGTACAAGAATGCATGGGTTTAAAATGTTGGCCCGTAAGTCTCGTAAGTACAATTGTTAAATTCCATGCAGGAGCTGGAAAAACTCTGTGTGGGATTACTCTCTGAAGTCCCTCCACAAAAGCTTTAATAACAGGAATTAATTCTAAATACAGAAATACGCTATCTGTTTTGAAGATAAGCTGCTGTACCTGCTAAATGAAGCCTAATAGAGGAATATGCCAGATTCGTTTTTTGTAAGTGTAACAAATAGCATACAATATCTTGGACTGAAGTACAAGTTACTTACCTTTAGTACTGATATATCTGCTAGAGACATATTCTAATTGCAGATTCCTTACCTTAGAATTTTCCCCCAGGCGTCAGACTGGATCCGGAGACTTTTTCTTCAAGCAATACCCTTGCACATCGGTAGGTGGCATTGGTAGCCTTCACAGGCGTTGTTGGCATCTTAGTCGCCATGATGATGTCGGGAGTAGTACACAGACGCCGCCTCAGCGCAGTGACGTCAGTTTCTTTTAACGACTTTCCACGCCAAAGTGCAGAGATGAACAAGTTACTTACCTTTGGTAACGAGGTATCGGGTAGAGACTATCTAGCTGCAGATTCCTTACCTTAGAATTCCGTGGCGTCAGCTTCGAATCCGGAGTTTTTTCTGAGCAATACCCTGCGCACGCGCCGCCGGGCAGCGTCGTTCGGATCCCCGTGCGTAGACCAGCTTCGCGTGCGTCGTCAGCGTCGTTGGAGCAGTCTATGACGTCACGGTTGCCTATATAGCTCTTTTCCACAACTTCCCATGCCAGAAGCGCAGAGTCATGGAAGAACCAACAATTATGGATTTTACCTCTTTGACTGTTTGAAGTAAAAATTCTCTCATGCCTTTAAGAAAGGCAAAAATGTCAATCATATATATATACACATATACGCAGAGCGGGGAGGCTTGGGTGGGTGTAAGGAATCTGCAGCTAGATAGAGTCTCTACCAGATACCTTGTTACTGAAGGTAAGTAACTTGTTCATCTGATAGAGACTTCTAGCTGCAGCTTCCTTACCTTAGAATAGATAACCAAGCTATAACCCCTGGCGGTGGGTCTGAAGGAGATTTTTACACTAGGAAGTCCTGCAAATCAGACTGGGCAAAATGCCCCTCTCTTCTTATCTGGCTATCCAGGCAGTAGTGTTTTGCAAACGTGTGCAAAAAAGCCCACGTTGCAGCCTGACAGATGTCCACCACCGGTACGCCACGTGCTAACTCAGTGGTAGCAGCTTTCCCCCTAGTAGAATGAGCTCTCAAGCCCTCGGGAGGCTGCTTCTTTGCCAAAGCGTAGCAGATCTTTATACAGAGAACGACCCAGTGCGAAATGGATCGTTTCTGCACCGGCCAACCCTTCTTTGCACCAATGTACCCCACAAAGAGTTGGTCGTCCACCCAGAACTCTTTAGTGCAGTTAAGGTAGAACGAGAACGCTCTTTTTGGGTCCAGTCGATGGAGATGGGAGATGCTCCTCTTCCTTAGCGGGATGCGGGGGGCAAAGAAGGTGGGCAGGGAGGTATTTTGACCCAGATGGAAAGGGGTCACCACCTTGGGGAGGAAAGAGGCACGAGTTCTTAACACTACCTTGTCAGGATATATCATGAGATAAGGTGGCTTTGAGGATAAAGCCTTCAGCTCACTCTCCTGGCAGATGTAATTGCCACCAAAAAGGCTGTTTTAATAGTGAGCAGCCGGAGAGGACAGTTATACAAGGGCTCGAAGGGAGCACACATAAGGAAGTTAAGAACCAAATTAAGATCCCACTGGGGCATAACGAAAGGCACCGGCGGGAACAGATGCACAAGCCCTTTCAAAAACCTCTGTACTATAGGTGATTTAAACAGAGATGGTTGATCAGGCAACTGAAGAAAAGCCGATAAGGCTGCAAGATAGCCCTTGAGAGTCCCCAAGGAGGAAACCTGCTGGGCAAGAGACAATATAAACAAAAGGATGTTAGACAGAGAAGAAGAAAGAGGATCAATAGACCTCTCTGTACAATATGAAACAAAGCGTTTCCAACGGCAGGCATAGATCGACTTAGTAGAGGGACGCCTGGCTGCCAGAATGACATCACAGACCTCGGGAGGGAGGTCATAAACCATCAACTGTTGCCGCTCAATTTCCACGTATGAAAGCGCAGAGTTGATAGGTTCGGGTGGAGAACCTTCCCCTGCTGCTGCGACAGAAGATCCTTCCGAAGAGGCAGCCTGATTGGAGGACCGATGCTCATTTTGAGAAGCTCTGGATAGCAAACATTCCATGCCCAATCCGGAGCCACTAGGATTACTTGGGCACAGTCGTTCTTGATTTTCTTGAGAACTCTGGGCAGAAGTGGTATAGGCGGAAAGGCAAACAGGAGGCCTGAACTCCACTTGCGACAAAGAGCGTCACCTAGCGATAGCCCCCTTGGAAACTCCAACGCGCAAAACTGCTGACATTGCGTGTTCTCTACGGAGGCGAACAGATCTAACCGAGGCTCTCCCCACTGCTGAAAGAGTCCTTGCGCCACCTCCGGATGGAGACACCATTCGTGATCCTCTAAGCATTTTCGGCTGAGCTCGTATGCCCCGGCGTTCACAGAATCTGCCAGGTGTTGATCACCAGGGTCATGCCCTGCTGTTACAGCCATGTCCAGAGCTGTAAAGCCTCTTGACAAAGGGTCCACGACCCCACACCGCCCTGCTTGTTGCAGTACCACATTGCGGTAGTGTTGTCCATGAACACCTGCACCACCTTCCCTTTCACAACAGGAAGAAATGCCTTTAATGCTAGCCGGATCGCCCGAAGCTCCAGCAAGTTGATGTGGACCCCGGATTCCGCCGGAGACCAGTGACCTCTGATCTCCACCTCCCCCAGATGGCCTCCCCATCCCAGAAGTGACGCATCTGACACTACCGTTAGATCTGGTTGGGAGAAGGGAGAGGAGACTGCCTTTGACCCAATCGCAGTTAAATAACAACCACTGCAGATCTTTTGCAGTCCCCTCCGAGATCTGAACCACGTCGGTAAGGTTTCTCTGATGCTGTGCCCATTGGAACTTCAGGTCCCACTGCATAGACCTCACGCGCCATCTGGCATGCTTGACCAATAGGATGCAGGAAGCCATGAGTCCAACCAGCCTCAGAGTATGTCTCACCAAAATCCAGGATAGAGGCCGAAACATCGGTTACATAACCTGAATATCCTGAACCTGTTGTTCGGGGGGGGGGGAATAAGCCCGATACTGCACTGTGTCCAGAACAGCTCTGATGAAAGTGAGCTTCTGAGAGGGAGTCAGGTGTGACTTCGGCACATTTATAGTGAACCCCAGCGAATGCAGGAGGTCCGCCGTCGTCTGGAAGTGGGTGACGCAAGCCTGGGGCGTAGAAGTCTTCAACAGCCAATCGTCCAGGTAGGGGAAGATTGAAATCCCTGACCTGCGCAGATGAGTTGCCACCACCCCCATCACCTTTGTGAACACCCAAGGGGCACTGGTGAGACCGAAAGGAAGCACTGTAAACTGAAAGTGCTCGTGGCCCACCTTGAACCGCAGGTAACGCCTGTGGGCTGGCAGGATAGGAATGTGGAAATACGCATCCTGCAAATCCAACACTACCATCCAGTCTCCTTGGGCTAGGGCAGACAAAACCTGAGCAAGAGTGAGCATCTTAAATTTCTCCTTCTTGAGAAAGAGATTGACGTCCCTTAAATCCAAGATAGGGCGAAGGCCTTTGTTCTGTTTGGGAATCAGAAATTAGCGGGAATAACAATCACTGCCTACTTCTGATATCGGGACTCTTTTTATGGCTCCCTTGGCCAAGAGAGCCGTAACTTCCTCGCGGAGCAAAGCCAGATGGTCCTCCATCAGCCATTCCTTTGTCGGAGGGATAGAAGGAGGGAAAGACTGGAAAGGAAGGGAGTAGCCGTTCCGTATGATCTGCAGGACCCACTTGTCCGTGGTGATGGAAAGCCAGTGAGGGAGATGAAAACGAATCCTCCCTCCAACTGGACGGATGTGATCCCGCAGAACCATACCAGGAGGGCTTGGGTGCAGCGGAGGGGGGCTGTGTGGTGGCTGACCTGTGGCCAGAACCTCTGGGTCTGATGGTACCATGACCACATCCTCTTCCGGGATGCTGTGAAGCCTGAGGACGGTGGCTAAACTGTGGCTGGTGTGGTACCACGCCCCTTCCCAAGCCTTGAAAGGGCCGAAAGACAGACTGCTGTTGTGCTGGCGCTGAAAGGCCCAAGGATCTGGCCGTGGCTCAAGAATCCTTGAACCTCTCAAGCACGGAGTCTGCCTTTTCGCCAAAAAGGCGAGAGCCATCAAAGGGCATGTTCATCAAGCTGGACTGGACATCCCCTGAGAAACCAGTGGAACGTAGCCAGGCGTGGCGATGCAGAGCCACTGACGATGAAATCGCTCTGCCCAGCGAGTCGGTTGTGTCCGAACCACACTGGATCGTAAACTTGGCTGCATCTCTCCCATCCTTGACAGCCTTGGTGAGTGTGTCCTGTACGCCCTCCGGGACCTGGGGCAGCACCTGTGCCACCGTATCCCATAAAGTATGGGAATAACGGCCCAATAGGCAAGAGGTGTTTACGGACCTCAATGCCAGGCTGGTGGAAGAAAACTTCTTCCCAAGCTGATCCAGCCTCTTGGATTCCCTATCCGGGGGAGCAGAAGAGAAGGCACCACAGGAAGTAGAGGCTTGGACAACCAAGCTCTCAGGAGTGGGGTGTCAGGAAACTAGGTTCGCTCTGAGCAGGCCTATGGCGGCGGCCGACCGTCCTATTCACAGGAGGCCCTGTGCTGGGTTTGGACCACGTACCCAGAAGGACGTCTGTAAGAGCCTCATTGAAGGGCAACATCGGCTCTGATGTTGTCACCTCCGGCTGAAGCACGTCTGTCAGGATATTCGTCCTGAATGGCACCATAGGCAAATCTAGGTCCAAGACCTCAGCTGCCCTACACACCACTATAGCGAAAGAAGCACCCTCCTCCGTAGCCACATTAGGAGGAGAGAGTATACCAGTATCTGGAGACGTGTCCAGTCCACTGGCCTCCCCTAGATCCTCATACCAGTCCTGTTGTAATCTACATTCTAAAGGGTCCTCAGACCCCTCCAGCGTCTGCCTGATCTAAATAATGCTCAGACAATGATCTGAGCCGAATTGGTTCCGTCGGAGTCGACGTCGTAAGACGTCGCTCCGGATCATCCGGAATAAGGATGGGGCTGCCAACGGCGCCGTAGGAGGTCGACTGTGAGAGACCGGCGCCAGTCCGGATCCAGCATCGGATCCTGGGGTCCCCAATGGTGCCGAAGCCGCCGGCGTCGAATCTGAAGGGGCCCCTGCTGACCCCGTGTAGCCCAAAGACCCACCCGAGGGCGCAGCCCGCTCAAAAACGAGACTCATGGCCTCGTAAAACTCTTATTTGAGCGGGGTCGATCCGGTCTCCGAAAAGGGGGGAAGACGCGAGGACGACCCTGGCGACGGCTCTGCACAACCGCGCTCGTAACGTTGACGTTCCCTAGAAGCCTCGGCCGACGGACGTGGGTAAGACGAAGTCCGCTTGGACTTCTTCCTGTGCCTCTTACCTTCGGATGAACTCGAATGCGAGGAAGAGGACTTGGGGCTCCGGGAGCGGTGCCACAACCTCTTCCTGCTGCAGGACTGTGACCTCCGCGGAGTCGTGCAGACTGAAGACGAATGTCGGGCCGCAAGAAGCTTAAGGGATCTCTTCCTTAAGGCCTTTGGCGCCATGGCCCGACAGTCGGAGCACGAGGTGGAATCGTGGTCCTTCTCCAAACACCAAAGACAAACACGGTGCAGATCAGTCACCGACACAGTGCGATGACACGCACCACACGGCTTGAATCCTGTCTTTCTCGAAGACTTGACTTCTAACAGTCAAAAAAGCGTCGACAAACTGAAGCAGGGTAGCTCTTTCCGGAACTGCGCTTAAACGGCGCAGAAGGAAAAGAACTGACGTAAGTACGCCGAGACGGCATCTATATAGACAACCGTGACATCATAGATGGCCCCAACGATGCTGACGAAGCACGTGGATCCGAATGACGCCACCCAGTGGCGCGTGCACAGGGTACTGCTCTCAGAAAAAACGCCGGATTCGAAGCTGACTCCAGGGAATTCTAAGGTAAGGAAGCTGCAGCTAGAAGTCTCTATCAGATGCAAAGAACACTGAAATTGATGCGTCAGAGCTAAGGCCCTGAATGGAAAAAATCCTGTCCCTAGAAATCAGTTCACAAGCGGGGAGGATGGGTGGATCGGTAAGAAATCTGCAACTAGAATATGTCTCTATACCAGATATATTGTTACCAAAGGTAAGTAACTTATACATCTGTTAGAGACTTCTGATAGAGACTTCTAGTTGCAGATTCCTTACCCCAAGCAATGCCAATCTCGGAGTTGGGCTGAGAACCAAGATCATACTAGAAAATCCCAAACAACCAAAGTAGTCGTCCGGATGGACCCGACTGTCCAGGCAGTATTGTTTGGTAAACGTGTGCAAGGATGCCCGAGTAGCTACCTGGCAGATATCCGTGACAGGAACTCCACCTGCTAATGCAGTGGAAGCAGCTGCCTTCCCTTTCTTTGCACCCACATATCCAACAGGGTTGATCATCCACCGGAAATCTTTAGTAAGATTGAGATAGAACGCTAATGCTCTTTTTGGATCCAGATGAAAGAGTTTCTCCTCCTTATGACAAGGATGTGAAGGTACGTAAAAACTAGGCAAGGTGAAGGACTAGGATACATGAAATGGTGTATCGACTTTGGGAAAAGGGAAGTGTTCGTGTGTAAAACCACTTTGTCAGGGTGCACAGACAATAATGGGGGCTTAGAACAAAGAGCCTGAAGCTCATTCACTCTGTCAGCAGAAGTGATGTCAAAAAGAAAAACAGTCTTGAAAGTAAGGAGCTGCTATGGACAATTGTGCATCGGCTCAAAGGGAGTACACATTAAGAAAGTAAGCACAAGATTGAGGTCCCAATGAGGCATGATAAATGGAGTGAGAAGAATGAAATGGGTGAGACCCTTAAGGAATCGACTAATAATAGGAGACTTAAAGAGTGAAGGCTGAGCAGGCAACCTAAGAAAGGCTGAAATAGCAGATGAATAACCTTTAAGGGAGCCCAAAGCAGAACTCTGTTGGGATAAAGAGAGAATGAACAACAGAACCTCAGAAAGGAGTACAGAGGGGCATCAACAGATTTGTTGGTACACCATGCCACAAATGTATGCCAACAACAGAGTTACACCGTTTTGGTGGAGGGATGCCTGGCTGCCAAGATAACGTCACTGACTTCGAGTGGAAGGTCAAAAGCCGTCAACTGCCGCCGCTCAATCTACACGCATGAAGGCAGAGATTGGACAGATTCGGGAGGAGAGGAAGATCCTCCCGAAGAGGCAGTCTGAGTGGAGGACTGGTGGCCATACTCAATACCTCAGGAAACCATACTCTCCGTGCCCAATCCGGAGCCACCAAGATGACTTGGGCCCACTTGTTCCTGATTCTTAAGAACTCTGGGCAGAAGTGGTATAAGCGGAAAGGCATAAAGACGGCCGGAGTTCAACTTGCGATGAAAAGCGTCTCAGAGCGAGCGCCACCTTGGAAACTCCAACATGCAAAACAGCTGACATTGCGTGTTCTCTGTGGAGGCAAACAGATCTAACCAATGCTATAACCACTGCTGAGACCTTGTGCCACCTCTGGATGGAGGCGCCATTCGTGATCAGCTATGGATCGATGGCTGAGTTTGTCTGCTCTGGCGTTCAGAGAGCCTGCCAGATGATGAACCACCAGGGTAATGTCCTGATGAGCCAGCCTTGTCCAGAGGCGTAGAGCCTCCTGACAAAGGGTCCAGGACCCTTCTCCGCCCTGTTTGTTGCAGTAGCACATGGCGGTAGTGTTGTCTGTGAACACTTGCACTACTTTCCCTTTGAGAGAGGGAAAAAATGCTTTTGGAGCTCTGGCCTGATCGCCCAGAGCTCCAGAAGATTGATATGGAGCTTAGACTCTGCCGGAGGCCACAGGCTTCTGATCTCTGCCTCTCCCCATGTGGCCACCCCATCCTAGAAGTGATGCGTCCATCACTATGGATAGATCTGGCTGGGGAAGGGATCTGCTGTTGACCCAATGCGGTTTTGAAAGCCACCAATGCAGGTTTTTCGCAGTTCCCTCTGAGATCTGGACCATGTGGGAGAGATTTCCCTGATGCTGCACCCACTGGAACTTCAAATCCCACTGCAGAGTCCGCATATGCCAACTGGCATGTCTCACTAACAGGATGCAGGAGGCCATGAGGCCCAGCACCCTCAGAGTCAGTCTCACTGAAACCCAAGACAGAGGCTGAAAGATCGGAATCATAGCTCGAATATCCTGGACTCGCTTTTTGGGAGGATATTCCCGAAACTGCGCTGTGTCCAGAACAGCTCAGATGAAAGGGAGCGTGTGAGAGATAGTCAGGGGTGACATTCAGCACATTTATAGAGAACCCCAGCTTGTGCAGGAAGTTTGCCGTAGTCTGAAGGTGGGAGACAACTTTCTGGGGCGAGTCCGCCTTCAACAGCCAGTCGTCGAGGTAGGGAAAGACTGAAACCCCCAACCTGCGTAGATGAGCTGCAACCACCGACATCACTTTCGTGAACACTCAAGGGGCGCTGGTAAGGCTGAAGGGGAGCAGAGTAAATTAAAAATGCTTCTGACCTACCACCAATCGTAGTTAACATCTGTGGGCAGGCAGGATGGGAATATGGAAATAAGCGTTCTGCAAGTCCAACACTACCATCCAGTCTCCTGAGTCCAAGGCAGACAGGACCTGAACCAGGGTGAGCATTTTGAATTTCTCCTTCTTGAGGAAGAGACTGAGGTCCCGAAGGTATAGGATAGGACATAAGTCCTTGCCTTTTTTGGGCACCAGAAAGTGGCGGGAATAACAACCACAACCTACTTCTCACGCAGGGACACAGTCTATTACTCCTTTGGCCAAGACAGCTGCAACTTCCTGGCGGAGATGTACCAAATGACCCTCTGGAATACGGCTGACTGATGAAGGCATGGCTGGTGGGGCAGATTCGAAAGGGAGGGAGTAGTCCCTTCAAACGATCTGCAAAACCCACCTGTACTTAGTGATGGATTCTCAGTCGGGCAGGCGATGGTGAATCCTGCCACCAACTGGACCGGAGTGAGGGAGACAGACTAGGAGGATTTCGAGGCTGCAACAGGATTCCGCATCCCTGGCCACTCAGTGGGTGAACAGCATGGGTGGCACGGTGGCTGGGATAGGGAATCAAAAAGGCTGGATAGGGACGCAACAGGGAGCTCCTTCCGTGTCCACGAAAGGGACGAAAGGTGGACCTGTTGGGGACGAGGGGCAATAGAAAGGCCGAGGGCCCGAGCCATAGCTCGGGAGTCCTTGAACCTCTCCAAAGCCGAGTCAGCCTTAAGAGCCTGTTTGACATCCACTGAATAACCAGATGCATGTAACCAGGCGTGGTGCTTCAAGGCCACCGTCGTCACAACCGATCTACCTAGAGAGTTGGTTGTGTCCAGCCTACATCTGATAGTGAGATTTCCCACGTCTCTCCCATCGGTGACTGCTTGGGAGAAGATAGCATGGGTCTCCTCCGGTATCTGTGGCAGAACTTGTGTGACCGTATCCTACGGTGACTGGGTTTGGTGGCCCAAAATGCATGTGGTGTTCACTGACCGCAGCGTGAGACTGGAGGAAGAAAACATGTTCTTCCCAAATTGTTCCAGCCTTTTTGATTCCCTATCCGGAAATGCAGAAGGGAATGCGCCCGAGGATGAGGATGCCTGGATGACAAGGCTCTCTGGGGTGGGGTGTTGGGACAGGAATTTAGGGTCGTTCGGGGCGGGCTGATGGTGGCGTGTGATAGTCCTGCTTACAGGAGCCCCTGTGTTGGGTCTTAACCAAGTACCCAAAAGGACATTGGTGAAGGCTTCATTGAATGGAAGAAGAGGCTCAGGTGTTGAAGCCCCTGGTTGAAGCACCTCTGTCAGGAGATTAGACCGGACCTGAACAGTAGGCATCTCAAATCGGAGGACCTCAGCCACCCTACCGACCACCATGGAATGAGTTCCTCCCTCTGCCGTAGCCACGGTATGAGGAGACAGAATGCCAGCGTCTGGACCCTTCCAACCCTTCCCCAAATTCATACCCATAAGAAAAATAATCCAACCTGGGGTGAATAGGCCCAATCGAAGAAGGAGGTGGCCTTGGCTGACGCTGGTCCGACTCCAAGTCACTGGGGATCGGGTCGATGGTGGGCACCAAAGACATCGGAAGAGTTAACAATCGAACAGGTGCCAGGGAGGGTCTCAATGGTACGACCCACGCAGGTGCAGATCTGAAAGTGGATCAGGAGGGGACCTAGGTGGCCGGAGCCGCTGCCGCAGAAACTGAAAGCCCCACGACCTGACCCCTTGGGCCCGAAGACGCATAGCGGGGTAGGCCTGCCCAAAAATGAGGTGCATGGCCTCATAAAACTCCTTTAATTGGGCAGGGGTTCCAGACTCCCGGAAACTTGGGGAAGCGCAGAGCAGACCCAGAAGCAGGCTCGGAAGACGGAGGCCTCATGCATCGGTGCTCCTCGCGCATCGCATAAGTCGAGCGATGGGGTGAAGTCAAAGGATGACGGGATCTCTTCGACGACGACTTCTTACCTTGACCCGAAGACTTTGAAGAAGAAGAGTGGTGGTGACTTCTCGACCGGCCTCGAGACCTTCCCCTCGAGCAAGACCGGGAGCTATGCAGAGTCGAGTGTCGGGCCGCCCATAAGCTTGAGGGACCGCTCCCTCAAGGCCTTCGGGTGCATGGCTCGGCACTCGGAGCACGGCTTTAGGTCATGGTCACACTCCAGGCACCATAAACAGACCGATACAGATCCATCACCGACATCATGCGGTGATAGTTCTTGCACGGTTTGAAACCGGTCTTCGGGGACATCCCTCGACGCACCAGAAAAAAACTCACCAAAAAGTCAACAAAAGAGTCGAAGCCGGTCAAAAAGTGACCAAGGACAGCTCTCTCCGGATCAGCGCTTGGCGTGGTAAGAAAAGAACTGATGTCACGGCACTGAGGCGGTGTCTATGTACTACTCCCGACGTCATCACGGCAACTACAACGCCAACAATGCCTGCGGAGTCGGCTGATGCCACCTACCGACGCAAAAGGGTATTGCTCGAAGAAAAAAATCTCCGGATCCAGTCTGATGCCTAGAAGAAAATTCTAAGGTAAGGAATCTGCAACTAGAAGTCTATCAGATGGGTCAATATTTTTGGGTTGACAATTGTACACAAAACATTTCCATTTAGCAGCATAACACTGTCAAGTTGTGGGTTTGCCTGCCTCCTTTAGAATATCCATACATTCAGAAGGAAGTTGTAGGAAACTAATCTCTGACTTGAGGAGCCATATTGCAAGATTGAGTGTGATGGGATTTGGGTGTCCGATTTGACCTTTGTTTTGGGCCAATAGATCTGGTCTGTTTGGTAGCTTATGATGAGGTACCACATATAGATCCAGCAGTGATGCGTACCAATGTTGATGTGTCCATGTGGAAGCTACGAGAATCAACGCTAGTGAGATTTGTCTCATCATCTTTACCTGAAATGGAATGAGTGGGAGAGGCGGAAAAGTGAAAGCAAATATCTTTGACCAGTTCATCCATAGAGCACTGTCCTTGGATTTTGGGTGTGGGTACCTGGATGCGAAGCTTTGGCATTTCGAGTTTTCTTTTGTGGCAAATAGGTCCATGTCTGCAGTTCCCCACATTTGAAAGTTTTCTGAAATATTTGCGGGTGAATTTCCCATTCATGGACTTGTTGCTACAACCTGCTTAACAGGTCCACTTGTTGACTGTCCATCCCTAGCAGATACTATGCCAATGTCTGTGCATATTAGCACTACCTTGTGTCAGAAAAGTTCTGAGTGTTAGGAATACTGCTTGTAATTCAAAGTAATTTATGAGGCAAGTCTGCTGGTTGGCGTTCCATTCCCCTTGTATGGTGAGATGAGCTCCTCAACCTCTCTGTGATGCATCTGTTGTGATGGTGGTCTGAGACACAGGTTCCTGAAAGGGCCACCCTTTTGATAGATTGGTGTGATTCCACCATTGCAGAGAGCGGTAAGTATGACGGCCCAACAACACCTGATCCTGAAGTGACCCTTTGATTGAGACCACTGTTGAGAGGCACTGCTGAGGTGGCCAAATGTGCAGTCTTGCATTTGGAACTATGGCTATACATGAAGGCGTCATTCCTAATAACTTCTTCACTAACTTCACTGTACAAGTGTGGTTATGTTGTAGTTGAGATATTAAGAGTTGAAGTGCCTGAATCCCTACTGGGTTTGGGTATGCTAATTCTGACTGAGTGTTCAGAATTGCTCCCAAATACAGCTGTATTGTAAATGGTTGTAGATAGCATCTGAGGTAATAGATCATGAATCCCAAACTGTGTAGGAGATCTATTGCATTCTTACTGTGTTGTTGACAGGCTTAGCTTGTACTGGCCTTTATTAGCCAGTCATCTAGATATGGGAAGACATGTATGTGTTGTCTTCTGAGGAATGCTACAACCACTGCTAAACATTTGGTAAATACCCTTGGTGCTATTGTTACTCCGAATGGTAGTACTCTGAATTGGTAGTGCTTTCCCGTGATGACAAATCTTAGGTATTTGCGATGTGGTGGATATATGGGAATTTGGAAATATGCATCCTTGAGATCTAATGCTGTCATGTAATCTCGTTTTTGTAATTAGGGAATGACATCCTGTAGAATGGCCATATGATAGTGTTCTGAGAGAATGTATAGATTGAGAGACCTGAGAGCTAGAATTGACCTTAATGTGCTATCTTTATTTGGTATTAGGAAGTATAGTGAATACACTCATGATCCCTGCTGGGATAGGAGTACTAACTCTATCACTCCTTTGAACATTAGTGACTGTATCTCCTCTTTCAATAGATTGAGATGGTCCTGAGTAAGTTTGTGTGAACGAGGGGGAATGTTTGGTGGAATAGTAATAAGTTCCAGACAATAACCCTGTTGGATAATTGGCAGAACTAATTGGTCTGTAGTGAAGTCTTGCCATTGTGGATAGATATTTACCAGTCTTCCTCCCCCAGGAGATGTGTGGGCTGTGGGGATAGTGGCTGTGGCACTGTTTAGTTGCAGCAGAGGAACATCTGGAAGCGAATGGTTTGCCTCTTCCTCTATTATTGGATGCTTTGTAGGAACCACAAAATTAACCTCTTGTATAAAATTGTGAGGTCTGTTTTGCTTTGAAGTGGATGTTGTTTCTGTGGCTGCTGGTTTGAAGCCACACCTCTAAATTGTGGCCTACGAAAGCGCCTTTCAGCAGGAGTAGTGTATAAAGCACCCATCGCATTAGCCATCTCAGAATCTTTCTTCAGCTTTTCTATAGTTGTTTCCACCACTTCTGGACCGAACAGATGTTCCTTGTTAAAGGGCATGTTTAAGAAATCTTGTTTGATCTCAGGTTTGAAGCCTGAACATCTTAGCCAAGCATGCCTTCTGATGACTACGCTGGTGTTTATGCCTCTAGCTGAGGTGTCAGCTGCATCAGTAGTGCATCTAATAGTGTTACTGGAAATTGCCTGTCCCTCTAACTATTTGCTGTCCCAGCTTTTGATACTCTGGTAGAAGGTATTAGAGCAATTCTTCCATCTTGTCCCAATGGGCCCTGTTGTACCTAGCTAAAAGAGCTTGGGAGTTAGCTATTCTCTAATGGTTGCCGCTTTTCCTGCAGCATCTAGCTTTTTGCTCTCCTTATCTGGAGGAGCATCCCTGGTTGACTCGCTGTCAGCCCTGTTCCTTGCTGCACTAATTTCTATTGAATCCGGGGGGTAACTGAGTTCTTATGAAAACTGGGTCTGTGGCAGCTGGTTTACATTTTTTATCTACTCTAGGAGTGATAATTCTGGCCTTCACTAGTTCCTTAAAAATATTGGATGAATGCTTAAGAATCCCAAGTAGCATTGGGGACATTGATATTCCTTATGTGTGGATGTTAATGTATTAAAAAGGAAATCCTTCTCTCACGGGTCTCACATTATGGTATGCAACTGCTCTTCGTATGACCTGATTGTATGATGTAGTGTCTTCTGGTGGAGAAGGTCTAGCAGGGTACAAGTCTGGATCATTAGAGGTAATAGGGTCAGAGTCATACAGATCCCATGGATCCATATTCTGCCTAATATCACCAAGATCATCCCTGTGTGGTGATGCTGAGGATGTCTGTGGTGAGAATTGCATCTCATATGTGGGTGATGGCGGTGGTGTGGAAGGAAGAGGAAGCGAGAAAGAGAAGGACAGAGAATGTGGTGGCAAAGGCTGTTTCTGCTGTAAAGACCTTTCTCTCTGTACTTGGAGACCTTTTTTGGTAGAGGTCCAGCATCTAAGGTCTCCTGAAACTTTAACTTCCTTTTAATAGTCACTGGAGGAGAAGCAATTACTCTTCCAATGCCCTTTTGAATTTGTGCTGTCTAGCATCCATAACCTCTAAAATTGGTTGTATGTCCAAGGGTTCTTGTATGGAAGTAGTAGCTCTACTACTTGTAGCTTTCGGCTGCAAAGGTTTAGTCACTGAGTTTTTTACTTGAACTGATAGCATTGCCTCCGAAATGGATAAATGTTTTTTCGGCTCTGAAATTGATGTCTCTACTTTTCGGCTGGGTACTGAGACAGCTGGAACAGTCTGTTTAGTTGGTGCCAAATGCACTTTGGATATATTCTCGGTGCCATACCCGAAGGTTGGTCATCCGGACTGGTTCTTCATATCCGACCACGGCCTGAAGGCGTTGGAGGACCGAACACTAGTGTTGGAGACTTTTTTGATGGGTTTGGGTGGTGTGAAGGGGCAGGTGTACTCACGTACTGCGTCTGAGGTAGGGTGTGGCTGTCCACAGTGGAGTCGTGTTCAGAATCCGAGTCTCTGATGGAAAGCGCCATACTCTGTTCTTCCTCCCCCTGCGCATGTTCCTCACCAAAAATATCAGGTGTATCTTCTGTGGACTTGGATGCCATTTCCAGTCTATGAGTTCTTCAGTACCGAAGAGTCTTCTTAGATCTAAATGATCTGCAGGCGTCTCAAGTCTCCTCTCGATGGTGGGAGATAGAGATTACACACCAAATGCTAGTCGGTGTATGGGAACTTGAGGTGACACAAGGACAGAATCGCAACTGGGTTTGTTCCATCAGCCCAACATTGAAGTAGGCCCTAAAAGGGCGAGACTCTTTGTAAGCGCAAAAAAAAACAAAAAAAACCCTGATGGTTTAGTCGGATTGACTACACATAGAAAATACGATTGAGACAATACCAACGGTATCATAGAAAGGTAGAATAAGTTCAGAAGGCCCAAACCGAGATCCACCGGAGTGAGCTGAAAAACGTCCAAACCGGACAGCAGAAAGAAAACAATCTAACAAAGGACTCTATGCCCACGTGCAGTATCCCCGAGAGGAGAAATCACTAGATCTTGTGACTCGAAAACCTTCTTCGAAGCAAAACAACTAATAACACTCCGGGCCCAAAACCAGATGGCAGCTGTATGCAGAGCATGTGTATCTACAGCCACAAATGTCAAACATTTTTTTTCCATCTAACCTCAGATTCCTCATCTTTAGAACACATACCTGAGCAGTTCTTTCAAAAGGTGGATGGTCTGAGGACTGGACTTAGCTTAGGAAGTCTTGGAGGACCGCGCTTGCAAAATGGCCCTCCCGTCAGACAAGGCAGTCAAGGCGGTAGTGGTTCATGAACATGTGCACTGACAAGCACCTCCCAGCCTGGTAGAGATCCAAAACCAGCACCCTTTTCCCAGTGTAGTAGCTTAAGTGGCCTTTCCCTTGCTGGAATACATCTGAGGTCTCTGAGGGGTGTTTCTAAGCCAGAGCACAGCAGATGTTAATGCAGGGGACCAGACCCTTGTGTCCCTCTTTTTGCACTGCCTTGCCTATCTTGACTGCAGTGAACCTCACAAACAGCTGATCAGCCACTAAGGATGATCGGTCTCTTGTATGCCCAGTATAGAAACTCAAAGCCCCACTAGTGATGGGCAGATGAAGCCTCTCCTCTTTCTACGAGTGGCAGAGTGAAAAATGTCAATACGGTAATTGACTGATCAACATGGAAGGGTGATACCACTTAGCAGGAAGGCAGACTGAGTGCTAAGCACCAATATGCCTGGGAAGAAAAGTGGTGTTAGGAGGTTGCTGTAGTTTACTCATGTGGCAAGTACAGTGATGGTGACAAGAAAAGCTGTCTAGATAGTCAGAAACTGCAAGGACATACTGGGCCTACAGCAAAAAAATAATGTAACAGATTGACCTGTAAAGGGTCAAGATGAGGTACTCCCACACCAGCCCTTAAATTTTTCTCAGTGCGGTCATGGACGGATTTTGTGGAGGGGCTCTCTTTTCCCAAGAATGACATCTACCACTTCAGGTAGTAAGTTAGAAAAATGTAATTGTCACACTTGATTTACACAGCAGGAGGTGAAGTCTGAGGAGATTAAGGTGCAGAGCTCTCCTCTATTGCCGAGTAAGAAGGTCCTCTTGCAGGGGTAGCTTGATAGGAGGATACATTTCAGGCTCATGAGCTCTGGGTATTACAGCCTCCTCATCCAGACCAGGGCTACTAAGATGGGTTGGGCCCAGTCTGTTTTGACTTATTTTGAGGCAGGAGAGGTAGTGGCAGGAAAGCATCCTGGAGAAATGTGCCCCCATCGTAGATCGAGTATGTCTCCCAATGACCTTTGTGGAACAGACTCGAGGGTGTAGACTAGAGAGGTCTCATCAAGACACACGATGACCTGGGGGATGATTGCCTTACGTTAGCCTGGAATTGTCAAGTAAGTTCTAGAGATACAGCCACGTAATTAGGGCCAGTGAAAACGCGGCACCGTCTATGCTCACTTGATACCTATACCTTTATCAAGGGTCTAGGATTCATCATATTTATTTCTATAGCCACTGGCCCTAATTAAGTGTCCTGTGAGTACTGCTACAAATATTAACTAAAGACTCACCTTGACACGGAGGACCTTATTTCCAGCTAAGTGTGGCTGTATCTCTAGACGTTACTTGAGAATTCCAGGCTTACTTAAGGCAATCATCACCCAAGTCAACGTGTGTCCTGATGAGACCCCTGTTTTCATGGTCGTGTTGAAAAGCCATTGACATAGAAAAAAAGACTGATCCTTGGAATACCTATTCCATGAGGTAAACTTCCCTATCGCTAAACCCTTCTTATCAGATTTGGCTGTCTTTTCTTTGATGTATCAAATGCACCAATAACTATTTATAAAACAAAACTTGCATGTGTTTAAATTTGGGGTTTTCTTAACTTGGGGTTCACACTTTTTTTTTTTTTTTTTTTATATGCTGCATTTTTGTTATTAATATGATTTTTTCACTTGCTGTTTCCAAAATGAAGATACGACTTGGACCATATGAGAAACCCAGATACTGTTTGCCTTTGACACAGTCTGTATACTTTTTTTATATATATATATATATATATATATATATATATATATATATATATATATATATATATATATATATATATATATATATATATATATATATATATATGTATATTTATTTCGCCGCGATTGGGCACTCACTATTCATAAACCATTTCTATATGTAAATTCAAACCACTGATGTAAGCAGAGATTAATTCTAATGCAGTACTTTCTGCCTGATTTCATATTATACTGAGTTTCACGTGGATGTCTGTATGTGAATTGCAAGTGAAGCACATAACAGACAATGTCTCAAACTGCTGCAGCAAGAGGGCAATGGGCCTGGGCAAGCAGTAGTGAACAAAGCTTTTCCATTTTGCTGCGTAGAAGGCTCACATGGTCGACCTTTGTGCTTCCTTTAAGATGGTCAAGCACTCTGGAGGGAAACTGAGGTAACCAAACTTAAGACTCAGGAACTGTTGGACTTTTTTTTGCTTATGCAAGGTCATCCCCAATCTTTTTTGCCTCCTGCCTCCTATTTTTTCTGACCTGTTGCTGTTGTTTTTTTTTTTTTTAACTCTGAGCACTTTACCACTGCTAACCAGTGCTAAAGTGCATATGCTCTCTGTGTAAATTGTATGTGATTGGTTTATCCATGATTGGCATATTTGATTTACTAGTAAGTCCCTAGTAATTTGCACTAGAGGTGCCAGGGCCTGTAAATCAAATGCTACTAGTGGGCCTGCAGCACTGGTTGTGCCACCCACATAAGTAGCTCTGTAATCATGTCTCAGACATGCCACTGCAGTGTCTGTGTGTGCAGTTTGAACTGTAAATTCGACTTGGCAAGTGTACCCACTTTCCAGGCCTAAACCTTCCCCTTTCTTACATGTAAGACACCCCTAAGGTAGGCTCTCGGTAGCCCCAAGGGCAGGGTGCAGTGTATGGTTACGGTAGGACATATAGTTATGTGTTTTATATGTCCTGACATAAATATTGCTAAATTCGTTTTTCACTGTTGCAAGGCCTTTCCCTCTCATAGGTTAACATGGGGGCTACCTTTAAATCTGATTAAAGTGTAGATTCCCTTTGGGAGCGGATGGACATGTGGAGTTTGGGGTCTCTGAGCTCACAATTTAAAAATACATCTTTTAGTAAAGTTGATTTTAAGATTGTGTGTTTGAAAATGCCACTTTTAGAAAGTGAGCATTTTCTTGCTTAGACCATTTCTGTGACTCTGCCTGTTTGTGGATTCCCTGTCTGGGTCAGTTTGACAGTTGGGCTGGTTGCACCTCACACTAGACAGTGACAGAAAAGGAGCTGGGGTGTGGTCTGCATTTCCTGATGAGCCATCTGTGCTAGGAGGGAGGGGAAGAGTGGTCACTTACACCTGAAAGGGCTATGCCTGTCCTCACACAATGCAGTCTCCGACCCCCCTGGTGAGTGTCTGGGGCCTGGCCTCGGCAAGGCAGGATTTCACATTCCAAAGGGACTTTACTTTGAAGTAGGCCTACTTCAAAGGAGAAATTAGGTATAAAAAGGGCACCCAAAACCACAGACTTTAGAACACTTCTGGAAACAAGAGGAACCTCTGCCTGGAGAAGAGCTGAAGAGACGTGCTGCCCTGCCTGTGACTGTGCTTTGTAGAGCTATCCTGCAGTTGCTGCTTCTGCAAGAGTAAGAGGGCAAAGACTGAACTTTGTGTGCCTTCCATCTTGTGAAGAAATCTCCAACGGCTTGATTTAGAGCTTGCCTCCTGTTGTTTGAAGTCTCAAGGACAGCAAAGACTTCTCTCTGCCAGCACCTGGAGTCTCTGGAGAGACTCCTGCTCTGACAAGTGGTGTCCTATCCAGTCCCTGAGCCCTTGAAAGGAAAGCTGGTGGAATTCCAAGGAAATCAACTTCGGCCGACTTCGGACCGACACCGCTGCTGAATCCGGTGACGTCGCCTGCACCCGACTTTGTGACCTTCGCTGGAACGCAACGCTCTTCGCAGGCCCGATGCCGCTGCAGCCCCACTGAAGTCTGCGACTCCGTGGAAGTCGCCACACCACGTTGTGACCGACGCCGCTCAAAGTGCGCGGTTTCAACGTTTCGCACCGACGCTGCGATCCCCGACTTCGCGCATCGACTTGTTTTCACTCTTCACCAAAGGTACTGTACTTGGGGGTCTACGCGACTCAGTGTCCGGCGCCGCTGGTGTCGGCTTGTTGGGAACAACACCTCATCGAAGCATTTTATGTTTCTAAGTGCTATTTTCTAGTTTAATCTTTAATAATTCATAACTTGACTCGTGTATGTTGGATTTTTGTTGTTTTGGTCTTGTTTTGTTTAGATAAATATTTCCTATTTTTAGGGTCGAGCCTGCGTTGCATGCGCTCGCGCATGCGTATCGCAGCAAGACGCTTTAGTTATTAGAAAAGGGTTCGTGGGCTTGCCTAGTAAAATCCGCTTGCTTTCATTAGTGGAAGGCATGCATAGTCATGCCTTTTCCGGTGGTTAGCCCTCCTCGAGCGCAGCGACCAAGTACAGAAAACATGCGAGGCTCGCTGTGATCGTGGACTACTTTTTCTCTATTTTCCTAGCTCGATTTCGCTTGGCAGAAGTCGAGCGCTTACACAGTTAATTTCACTTTTTTACGTACATAAAAGCACTTTTGCCGATAGATGAAAAGTTGGGTTAGGAGTTTACAACGCGATCAGCTCTAACATGAGCAAACGCGAGACCCGTTGCACTGCAAATGCTTGTTCTAAACTGGTGTTGTGTCATTTTGTAGTGTTTTCATTAAGTTACTGTGTGTGTTATTACAAATACTTTACACCTAGCACTCTGAAGTTAAGCCTACTGTCTGCCAAGCTACCAAGGGGGTAATCAGGGGTTAGCTGAGGGTGATTCTCTTTTACCCTGACTAGAGTGAGGGTCCTTGCTTGAACAGGTGTAACCTGACTGTCAACCAAAGACCCCATTTCTAACAGGAACCAAATCACAAAATTGAGTTGCCTGGAGTTCAGGTGCTTGAGTGTTTCCTGCCTCTGCATGAGAAGGTCCATCCAGCTAACAGTCTCTCATGCTGCACTACAGACAGGTTGAAGAGGATGATGAAGCAGGGCTGCCTTGTCCAAGTGGAAGCCACCAGGATGAGGGTCAGGGACGTTTGCTGGAGCCTTTGGACCACGAACGGAATTAGTGGAAGAGGCAGGAAAGCGTAGGTAAACGACCCAAGCTTGACCATCCCTGGTGCATTGCTCATGGACTGCTGGCATTTGGGTACCTGGAGGCGAAGTGTGGGCATTTTGCATTTTCGGTGGCAGCAAACAGATCTATGTTGGGAAAGCCTCAAAGATGGAAGTGTGGGAGTAGGACTTGCAGGTGGCGTTCACACTTGTGAACTTGCTACTGAATCCTGTTGAGAAGGACTTAAAAGTCGTTATCCACTTCTGGACCGTCCTCCACCAGCATATGGACCCTGTGGTGGGGTGCCCACTACCAAAAGACCCAAACTAGTGCTGACAACTGCAGAGAGTATATGCTGCCTTGTTTCTAGAGATAGTACATGGCAATCATGTTCTCTATGAAAATTAGGACTACCTTGCACTCAATGTGACCGTGGAAGGCCTTGAGTGCTACTGAATGACCAGCAGCCTGGGGAGTTTGATGTGGAGACCCAGTTGGTGAGTTGCCCAGAGACCCTGAACCACAAACTCTTATAAGTGTGTCCCCCACTTCGTGAGGCAAGCATCCATTTTAATGGTCACCCGCGGTCCCAGATAGAGAACCTGCAACAGACTGGTGGTGTTCTACCACTGCAGAGAGCAACAAGTGCGTCCCCAAATCTACACTTGATCCGCTCTGTGACCCTCTGCTTGTGACCAAAGGGCGCTAGGCACTCCTGTTACAGGCACATGTGTAAAAGTGTGGGGAGCCTACAGCAGCAAAAGATGCAATCATGTTGACTAGGCGCATGAGAGTTCTGACTGTTACCTGGTGGTCCAGCTTAAAGAGAGAGAGCAATGTGCTGAAGGTCTGAACCCTTGCTGTACTGGGTCAAGCCTTGCCTACTACAGAGTTGAGTACTACCCTTTAAACAGGCTGGAGGTCATACTTTGTCGTATTGATGAAAACCTTAGAGCTATAGCAGGTCTGTGGTGGTTATAGAACATTGTGTTCTGGAGACAATTTGTGATAACGTGGAGGAATGTTCGGAGGGGTAGAAATCAATTCTAGGCAATAGCTGTTGCGGATAATTGACAATACCCATAGGTCTGTGTTGGTATTTTGCCATTGGGAGTGGAACTGCTGCAGTCTTCCCCCCACAGGAGATGTGTGGGGTTGAGGGATGGTTAATAAGTCACTGTTTAGAAGGGGTAGTGGCATGTTTTGAGGCCTGGAATTTGCCTCTGGTTCTAAAGTGTTGGCCTCTATAAGAACCTCTAAATCCCCCTCTTTGGTACTGCTGTTGTTGCCCTGGTTTTGCCTGGGAGGTAGAAGCCTTTGTGGACTGTGGCTTGAATCCTCCTCTAAATTGTTGCCTATGAAAGGAGCCTCTGTAAGGTGTTCTATACAAGGCACCCATTCCTTTGGCAGTGTCCGAGTCCTTCCTGAGTTTTTCTATGGCAGTGTCAACCTCAGGACCAAACAGGTGTTTTTTTATTGAAAGACATATTCAGCACTGCCTGCTGTATTTGTGGCTTGAAACCAGAGGAATGTAGCCATGCGTATCTGCGTATGGTGACAGGAGTATTCATGCTTCTAGCTGCTGTATCTGCAGCATCAAGGGCAGACAATATTTGATTGTTACTTATGGCCTGACCCTCCTCAACAATCTGTTGTGCTTTTTTTTTGGTGTTCTTTTGGCAGGTGTTGTAGGAGTTCCTGCATCTCGCCCCAGTGGGCTCTATCATACCTTGCCAGCAAGGCTTGCAAGTTAACAAATTGCCATTGGTTCGCAGCTTGTGTCGCTACCCTCTTGCCAGCACCATCAAATTTTCTACTCTGTCAGGGGGAGGAGCATCCCCTGACAACAGGCTATTAGCCCTCTTCCAGGTGGCACACACATCTAGTGTTGGGCTCGGAGTGTTCCAAGTTGTTTTTCTTTGAAGAAGTATTTTCAAGTCCCGGGATCGAGTGACTCCTCCTCTTCGGTTCCATTATGCAAGGATATCGACTCCATTGTTAGATTATTGTCCCGCAGAGGGTAAAGGAAGGAGTGATCGAGTATATAGGTATAAAATAAGAGATGTCCATGCAAATGTAAATGAATATACAAATGTGTTAACCTAAACAACTACAGGCTTCCGGGGAGGAGGGTGGGTGCATGTGAACCTGCAGCAGAAATGCCACGAACAGAAGTGTACACTGGGTAAGTGACATTTTCCGTTCAATGGCATGTGTAGCTGCAGATACACATGCTGTGCATAGACTACAAAGCAGTTTGTCCTCCCAAAAAATAGCGGTGTCGAGCCTGTAGGAGTTGAAGTTGTTTGAAATAATGTTCTTAGAACAGCTTGACCTACTGTGGCTTGTTGTTGTGTTAATACGTCTACACAGTAGTGTTTAGTGAATGTATGTGGTGTTGACCATGTAGCTGCTTTACATATTTCAGCCATTGGTATATTCCCTAAAAAGCCATTGTTGCACCTTTCCTTTGTGTAGAATGTGCTTTGGGAGTAATTAAAAGGGGTCTTCTTGCTTTGATATAACATGTTTGGATGCACCTTACAATCCATCTTGCTAAACCTTGTTTGGATAGGATTGTCTGTATGTGGTCATTGGAAAGCTACAAAGAGTTGTTTTGTCTTTCTAAACGGTTTAGTTCTGTTTATATAGTACATTAAAGTTCTTTTGATGTCCAAAGTATGTAGAGCTCTTTCTGCCACAGAATCCGGCTGTGGAAAGAAGACTGGCAGTTCCACTGTTTGATTAATATGAAATGGTGATACAACTTTTGGTAGAAACTTTGGATTTGTTCTTAGTACAACTTTGTTTGTGTACTTGGAAGAAAGGTTCCTCAAGAGTAAAGGCTTGAATTTTGCTTACTCTTCTTAAATAAGTAATTGCCATTAGGAAGGCAACTTTCCATTTTAGAAATGTAATTTGACACAAGTGCATTGGCTCAAATGGTGAACCCATGAGTCTTGTAAGCACTATATTTAGATTCCAAGATGGAACTGGTGGTGTTCTGGGTGGAATGATGCGTTTTAAGCCTTCCACTAAAGCTTTCATGACAGGAACTCTAAATAAAGATCTATGTTGTATATTTTGTAAATATGCAGAAATTGCAGTAAGATGTATTTTTATTGAAGAGAATGCTAAATTAGATTTCTGTAAATGAAGGTAATAGCATACAATATCTTATATTGATGCTGTAAGAGGGTCTATATTTCTAGATTCACAGTAATATATACATCTTTTCCATTTGTTGGCATAGCACTGTCTAGTAGCGGGTTTTCTTGCTTGTTTAATAACTTCAATACATTCTGATGGGAGTTGTAAATATCCAAACTCTATGACCTCATGAGCCAAACTGCTAGATTGAGAGCTTTGGGATTTGGATGTCTGATTTGCCCTCTGTTTTGTGTCAACAGATATGGTCTGCATGGGAGGTTGGAGTGTGGTACTACAGACAGATCTAGTAATGTTGAATACCACGGCTAGCGTGCCCATGTTGGTGCTATGAGTATCATGCTGAGTGACGTTTGACGCAACTTGTTGACTAGAAACGGAAGGAGGGGGAGAGGGGGGAAAAGCGCACGCAAATATCCCTGACCAATTGATCCATAGAGCATTGCCCTTGGATAGGGGATGTGGGTGTCTGGATGCGTAGTTTTGGCATTTTGTGTTTTCGCTTGATGCAAACAGGTCTATGTTTGGTGTTCCCCACTTTTGAAAGTACTTTTGAAGTACATGAGGATGAATCTCCCATTTGTGAGTTTGTTGGTGATCTCTGTTGAGGATATCTGCCAACTGATTGTCTATCCCTGGGATGTACTGAGCTAATAGATGAATTTGGTTGTGGATTGCCCATTTCCACATTTTTGGGGCTAGAAGGGACAGTTGGGATGAATGTGTCCCTCCCTGTTTGTTGAGATAATACATGGCTGTCATGTTGTCTGTTTTGATAAGAACATTCTTCTGTGTGAGAAGAGGTTGAAAAGCTTTGAGGGCTAGAAAGACAGCTAATAACTGCAAGTGATTTATGTGTAGCTGTTTCCGTTTGACATCCCATTGTCCTTGAATGTTGTGATTGTTTAGGTGAGCTCCCCAACCAATAATTGATGTGTCTGTTGTAATTATGGTCTGAGGCACAGGGTCTTGAAATGACCGCCCCTTGATTAGATTGGTAGAATTCCACCACTGAAGGGACATATATGTTTGACGGTCTATCAACACTAGATCTTGGAGTTGACGATGTGCCTGTGACCATTGTTGTGCAAGGCACTGTTGTAAGGGCCGCATGTTTAAACTTGCATGTGGGACAATTGAATGCAGGATGCCATAATTCCTAGAAATTTTCATGACAAATCTTACAGTGTATTGTTGATTTGGTTGTATTTGTGGAATTAGATTTTGGAAAGCTTGTATCCATTGTGTGTTTGGAAATGCTAGAGCCTGTTGAGTATTTAGTATCGCACCTAAATACGGTTGTAGATGTGCTGGTTGGAGGTGTGATTTTTTGTATTTTATTGAGAAACCTAGTGTGTGTAAGGTTTGTATTACATAACGTGTATGATTTTGGCATTGTGTACGACTGCTTGATTTTATTAGCCAATCGTCTAGATATGGAAAGACATGTATATGTTGTCTGCTTAGGTAAGCTGCCACTACTGCCAGGCACTTTGTGAATACCCTTGGCGCTGTTGTTATTCCAAAGGGTAACACTTTGAATTGGTAGTGTTTTCCCTGAATGACAAACCTGAGGTATTTTCTGTGGACAAGATGGATGGGTATGTGGAAATACGCATCTTTGAGATCTAAAGCTGTCATAAAATCTCGTTTTTGTAGCAGTGGGATAATATCCTCTAAAGTTACCATGTGAAAATGCTATGACAGGATGTAAAGATTCAGGGGCCTGAGGTCTAATATTGGTCTGAGGGTGCCATCTTTTTGGGGAATGAGAAAGTATAGTGAATAAACTCCTGTTTCTATCTGAGACTGTAGAACTAACTCTATTGTTTGTTTGAGTAGTAGAGATTGGACCTCTTCTTGTAACAGAATTGTGTTCTGTGGTTAGTTTGTGAAACCTTGGTGGACTAGTTGGAGGAGTGTTTATCAATTCTAGGCAATAACCATTGCGGATAATTGATAGCACCCGGTTTTCTGTGGTGATATTTTGCCAGTGTGTGTGGAATTGCTGTAGTCTTCCCCCACAGGAGAGGTGTGGAGTGGTAGGGAGTGAGGGAAGTCACGGTTTTGGGTGTGTTGCAGGCTGTTTGGAGGTCTGGATTTTTCCTCTTTTTTGGAGTATTGTCCTCTATATGTGCCTCTAAATCCACCTTGTTGGTACTGTGTTTGGTAGGTTGGTTTTGTGTGGGAGGTTGGTGCCTCTGAGAGCTGTGGTATGAAACATGGTGTGGAATAGAGTGCACCCATTGCTTTAGCTGTGTCGGAGTCTTTTCGTAGCTTTTCTATTGCTGTTTCTACCTCTGGCCCAAAAAGATGTTTTTTTTTTTTTTTTTAAATCAAAGGGCATGTTTAGCACAGCCTGTTGTATTTCTGGCTTGAATCCAGAAGATCGGAGCCATGCATGTCTATGAATAGTGACTGCTGTGTTGACACTCCTTGAGGCTGTATCTGCTGCATCTAGGGCAGATCTTATTTGGTTATTTGTGATAGCTTGCCCTTCTTCCACTACCTGTTGAGCCCTTTTTTGGTGTTCTTTGGGGAGATGCTGTATCATATCTTGCATCCCGTCCCAATGGGCTCTATCATAACGAGCTAGTAGTGCTTGTGAGTTTGTTATTCACCATTGGTTTGCTGCTTGGTATGCACCCCTTTTCCCTGCAGCATCGAATTTTCTGCTTTCCTTATCAGGAGGGGGTGCAAATCCTGAGGACTGACTATTTGCTCTCTTCCTGGCAGCACTAACCACAATAGAATCAGGTGGTACCTGATGGGTTATATAATCAGGGTCAGAAGGTGCAGGTTTGTACTTCTTTTCTATTCCATGTGTTATAATGCGTGCTTTTACCGGCTCGTTAAAAATTTGATCTGCATGTTTAAACATGCCTGGGAGCTTCGGGAGGCATTGGTATATAAAATGAGTTGAAGATAATGTGTTGAATAAAAAATCCTCTTCTAGTGGTTCTGTATGCATTGTGACCCCATGATAGGCTGCAGCCCTAGCTATGACCTGGTTATATACAGTAGTATCCTCAGGTGGTAATGGTTTAGAGGGGTAGCTGTCTGGATCGTTGCTTGGGATGGGATCAGGGTCATAAAGATCCCATGGATCAACAAAGTCCTGTTGTGAGTCATAGGGATGAGTTGACAAATGCATTGGAGTAGGGCTGGTGTGAGGAGAGGTAGGTAGGTGCGGAGAATGAGGAGAAGACTGAGGAGGTGCTGGCTTCTCTTTCTGTTTTGGCACTTTAGCTGGGGGCTGCATATTGTCCAATTCCTCCTGAAATGCTAGCTTCCTCTTTGTTTTTAAAGGAGGTGCTGTGATAATTCTTCCTGTTTCCTTATGGATGTGGATCCTGGACTGCCTCTCATCCATAATTTGAAGTATTGGTTCGACCGCTGACTCCTCCTCAGAGGTTTTGTGTCTTTGATTAAGTCTTTTAGAAAGTCTGTGTTCCTCTGTGTATGCCAGTTTTTTCAGCTCCAAAATGTGTCATTTTGGGATCGAAAAGGATGAGAAGGTCTCAGCTCCGAAACAGGTTTTCTTATTTTCGACTCTGAAAATTGCTGTTTATTGGAGTCTGAAACTGAGCTTTTTGTCAACCCTAAGGTTTTCGGAGGGGTGGCCTTTTTCGGTGCCGAACAGGAGGGTCAGTCACCGACAGTCTTTGTTCGGGGCGAGCCATGGCCTTCCAGTAGTAGCGTACCCAAGGCCTTCTGTTTTTTCTTATGTGAGGGTACAGGGGCAGACGTAATCACATGCTGGCCGGCTGTGACAGGTCTGTCTTTCTCAGATTCCTACTCTGACTCCGAATCTCAGACTGAGACCGCTGTTTGTATTAGTTCTTCTTCTTCTACATCAAAATGTTCTCCACTCTTCAACGCCATTTCAAGCCTTCTTGCTCTTCTGTCTCTTAGATTTTTTTCGATCGGAAGGATCGACAGGCCTCGCAGTTTTTCTAGAGAAAGGCAGAGGTTGCAAACCAGATGCTGGTCTGGGTATGGGTATGGGTACTTCGCGCGGCACCGAGGGCAGAATCGGAATGGAGTTCGATCCATGAGGCTCTCCACATGGTTGGCCCAAACAGGCCAGAGTAGGGCGAACAAAGTTGTTTCCCGACGGTACTGCTGTGTCGATGGAAGATTATTAACCCAATCGATACAATACCGCCGAAAATAAAGTTTTGCAAAGTTTTCCGAATCAAAATCTTAGATCGAGAGGAAACACGTCCGAACCCAACGGCGGAAAGAAAACAATCTAACAAAGTCGATGCCCATGCACAATGGAACCGAAGAGGAGGAGTCACTCGATCTTGTGACTCGAAAAGACTTCTTGGAAGAAAAACAACTTGTAACACTCCGAGCCCAACACTAGATGTCGGAATCCATATGCACAGCATGTGTATCTGCAGCTACACATGCCATCGAACACATTATATATATATATATATATATATATACACACACACACACCCTGACGGTAGTGGTAACCCCAAAGGAAAGCTATTTGAACTGATAATGCTGCCCACTTACCAAGAACCTGAAAAATTGGCAGTGAGCAGGATAAATGGGTATAGGAAAGTAGGCATTGTTATATTTCATCCACCAAGGGGTTGAATACCCTTGCCTTCACAGGCTCCTTAGAGATGTCAAGAGCATGCTATGGCATTCCCTTAGCATTGGGAGGTACTGCATGGAGTGCTTGGTGAAAGAGAGCATCTCCAGCAAGAAGGTATCATCCTGCGGTAACTTATGCATTTCGACCTTATGGTATGTGGCCGACCTGGAGAGTACCTCATGGTATAGGGAGTTGAAGTCTGGTCAGGAACGCTTTGCAGGTTAGGTGCAGGATCCGTATACCCAGGAGAGTCGACATTATAATTGTCCATTGGGTCATACTGTGGCTGTGGGTTGAAAGGTGTGTCGTAAGGAACACAAGGAGACCCTGTACTGTCTCCCCCAAACCCAGAACGTCGTGAAGCCTGTGGGGAGTGAGACAAAGGGCCAGCAGGTGATGGGGGTGAAGGAGGGGATATTGAGAAAAAGGCAAAAAAGGAGGAGGGGAAAGGTGGGGTGGACGAGGAGGTCATGGACTAGTATCTCTGTCATAGTGCCATTTGATCTTAGAAGCTGGTTCCATTGTTTTCTGGAGGGCTTAGCAAGAATCTGGCCAGTCTGTGGATGGATGAGGATCCGCTGCTGAAAAGCACTAAGTTCACCCTGAAGCCATTGGAGGATCTGCTGATCCTGGGAGGCAGTGGAAGATGAGGTAGTGGGCTCCGGGCATTTCTTTACTAAAGTGGTGTCAGCGCTTAGGGTCTCAAATCCAAAGATTACCTCAATTGTGTCTTTTAAGTCAGTGCAGAAGGAGCAGTTGGAGTCGAGTGTTGTGGCTTCAGTATATGCTTCTGTGACAGGAGCTGGCTAGGTGCAAGGTCCCAAGTGTAGTGTTGGTGCCAACCATGGCCTTCAGCAGAGGGGGACAGGAAGCCTAATGATGAGCTTCTGGCCTCGATGTCTGACCTTCAAGTGCGATGCTCAGCCTCAGTTTGATGCTGGAGATGGAGGAGGAAAGAGTGGTCTAACTCATGGCAGCGGACTTCACTGGGGGTATTGTTGCAGAAGGAGGGACAAGCAGCACAGAAGCCTTGCTTGAGCTCTGGGGACAGAAAATGTTTAAAGATCGAATGGAGGTCTCCAAATGTACAGTTGGTGCAACAATAAGGGCAGTTCCGGAATGGAGTCCTTTCCATCATAGATGGCCCACTGATGAACTGCAGAGAAGTCCGAGCAGGGGTGAGGCCCTGAATGGGGCACTGTAGAAGCCTTGGACAAGGGAGTACAACAATACGAAATGAAGGAGACACCACAACTCTTTACAACAATGAGTCTAGAGGATCCGAACAGGCCCGGAGACAACACCAAGAAGTGTCAACCAAGAGCTCGATAATTACACGCCCGAAACTGAGGGTGGAAAAAACACACATCAAGCAATGGACCTAATAGCAATGCACATTACCACCAAAAGGACCTTGTTATTCGACTTTGAAGAAAAACAAGTTGCATACGTCTGAGACCAACACAGGAGAGTATGCGCATCATGTGTATCCACAGCTACACATGCAACAAACCTACTGTATACTGCCCCACCATCAGCAGGTCATTGGCCTAGAAGGGCAAAATCAAAGCTGTATGGGAACCCCTGCAGCAGGGGTGGAAGAGTTAGATAATTGCTGTCCCTGCTGGAGTGAACATATATAAATCTTTTCCAAAAGAGAGGAGTTTCTAGTGCACTGGCTGGTAAGGTTGGTTTTGCAGGTAAGCTAGGCCTCTGTAATAGCACCTAAACTTTATATATGGTTAGCAAAATTGCTTGGTTAGAGACAGTAACTCCAAGGATTGAACAGTGGGACCTCTATCTTTGAATCATTCGCGTGTTGAGTCAGACTTTTCTCTGAACAATCTAGATCCATCGAAGACCAGGCCCATACAGGACTGTATTAACTGTGCCAAACAGAAAGGCAATTGAAAACGCCACTTTTAGGAGCAATTTATTTCCTGTTGATATCTACATCACCATAGCGAGGCTATTGCTCAGGGCAGGAAAGGAACAGAAAACTGCCATAGTTGATTAACCCTTGTAAAATCTGAGCTGCAAAGTTTTAAATATTAGTTTTAATTAATTGATTTGTCCTGATAAAGGTCAAAGAGCCACCAAAACACTGTCGACCGAGAAACCTCTTTTTGTTTCTTGAGTGTATACAGTTGCTTTCTATGTTATTTTTCTACCAACTGTTTTTGATGATGCATCTGGTCCAATGGATAATAAACTATATTAACAAATGTCACTAGCATTTTATGTGTTTTTATTTACATATTTATGAGATACTAAATATTGTGGTTGGAGCATAATTAGTTCTTGTTTGAGATCTATGCTATATGTGTTGTTCTTGTGATGATTAAGCATCCATATAGTGAAAGTTTGGATCTTAACAGTGAGACTTCTAAACAGTACCAAGACTGCCAGCAACATCTACTTTGCTGCACAGTGAGCACTTTGGATCACTGTGAGAGCCTTCGTAACAGCCAACAAGGTATCGCTGGCCATTTCCCATAAGGCATGGGGGTACATGATCTAAAGGCACACAAGTAAAGGTAGGTTAGCTGAGGAAAGTATTTTTGTACTGTAGGCATCAATACTTTTCGAAACCCTATTTAGGGTGTTTGCCAGAAAAGCATTTGGAGTGACGTTAAATATACCACACTCCTTTCACATGTTGTATGTTTCATCAGAAATTCAGGGTCATGGTCGCCAGGGGCTGGCAGGTATTGTCTAGCCATGGGTCAGCTGACAGGAGCATCTGAGCATGCCTCACGTCAAGTAGCCATGACACTGTCCGTAAGGGCCCCATTAAAGGTTAGTATTGGCTCAAAGAGGCAAGACTTGGTTGCAGAACTTCTGTCCGTAGATTTTAAATCCAGTGTAGGCAAAAGCAAATCTAGCACTTCTATTGCTTTTCACACCACTGCTGCTTAAGGGTCACCTCCTTACATTGATAGAGCAGGTGGTGAGTCAGCTCTGTCTCTGGTGAAGTATCTAGTCCACTAGAATTTTACAAGTCTAAGTACACCCCTTCTTCATTCTAATGGGGGAGCAAATTGTCTGCCTCTTAATCAACATCTATGTTGTGCCATGAGGGATAATATGTAAGTACTGCAACGCAATGGAGTAGAAGGTGAATTCAGCCACTAGCCTCTAAAAACTGACATGTTCTGTCACTTCTGGGATGGTGTGAAGTCATCGTGGATACATAGTGCTCCGTCTACTGGCGCATGGAAGCACTGGTGAAAAAATCTCCAGATCCCGTCTGACTCCCAGGAATATTCTAAAGGCGAGGAATCTGCAGTTAGATATATCAATCTGAATAGCTGTGTCAACCTCTCTCCAGCTCTTTAAGCATTCAACATCTCTGAAGCCACAATTTGTTTTTTGATAGCTAGGATGTGGAATGTAGGTGGTAGGGTTTTCTGTTGGCTGCTTAACGGCTTAGGGATGTAAATAATAGATCACTCTTTCTCAAAACAATATTTGCAGTTCACATGGATTTAGACTGACAGTGGCCATGCTGAACACCTGCGACTTGCCTGGAGAACAAGCTACGCCATCCCAGACAGCAGGAGGGATAAGTGTGCACTCATCCAAAACAGCAACTGAAGCCTATTCTTGGCTAGTATGTTTTAAAAGGGTGTTTTAGAAGCCAACAGCACTGTATGTAATGATCTGGTATTTCAACAAAGCAGGATTATAATTTGAATGGGTCCAGTGCGATTTCATGCCATCTGTCATAACAATATCTAGAGGAGAGGGCTGTCCCCGATCATGGGTGTTAATGGATCACAAAGTGGTACCACAGCTGAAGATTCATGCTTAAGATGTGCCATGCATGATATTGATTGCTTTCAAGGTTCTGTGAGGTCTGGGTTTATGAAGCCCTCCACAAATCTGGCATGAGTAACAGGACATGCGGGAACATAGACTTAACTTTGTCTCGTTTCTGTATTTTTAAAGTTGCTACTCTTTAGTGTGGTGGTCTTTAACACACTGGCCTTTTGAATTCCTCCACTTGGTATCACGGATGCCAAGCCCCCAGGTCTTATTTCAATATGTATGTATGCATGAAATCACCTAGTTACGGAGTTCTGACAAACAGATTTAGCAGAACTGTGATATGTTTGGTATTAAAAGATTGCAGTGATTGTTTGCAAATTATAAGAATTTGCATACCACTTAGTTGAAAAGTCAGATAGCCTGGCATATTCAAAAGCAATTCTGCTACTCTATGCTTGTTAGCTATTCAATGCAATATACTTGAATTGAACCCACTGGAGGGAAGTATTAGGTCAGTTATTACTTAAAATAGTGTTTAATTGTGATGCTTTTCCAACATCATCACAAGACCTGCTTCATCTATATTTTGTGACTGATATACATTTTCACATAACATGGGTTTAACTTAGCTAGATATAGCAGTGATGTCTTCATGTGTTTTACTATCCTTTAAATAGCAAGCATGGTCAGAGCCAAAACATCTGGAAGATGTGTTTTCTTGTTATTGACATTTGCTTTGTACATGACAGGCAGTTGTGGGTAGGGTTGTACGGATGGCGACGTCACTGAAAGCATAGAACTAAATAGGTGATTGTGAAAGGATGAATAAGGGCATAAGTGAGTGAATGGGCACACAATTGCCAACCAATAAAGAAGCACTTTCATTATTCCTAAAGAAGCCAGACTTACTGGCTTTGCCTATGGCTGTTCAATTGTTAAAGAAGAAAATTACCTCAACTATTGGCTCCTCAAAACAGTTTAGCTAAGAAAGTTATAACAGAAACCCTCAAGTTTCTCCCATATAAATGTTCTTTACAACAAAATACTGCATAATTTCAGAGCAGTCTATAATAGGTGCAAAGAACAAGTTACTTACCTTCGGTAACTATAAATCTGGTAGAGACAGTCTAGTTGCAGATTTCTCACAGTAGAATTTCCCCCAGGCATCAGACTGGATCCGGAGATTTTTCTTCGAGCAGTACCCCTGTGCACTGCCAGGTGGCGTCAGTCGACTGTGTGCGTTGTTAGCATTGTGGTCGCCGTGATGATGTTGCAGTCATATATAGGCACTAACCCGATGCGCTGACGTCAGTTCTTTTCTTTACGCGCCAGCCTACGCACAGATCTGGAGAAGTACTACCTCTAGTCATTTTTTTACTGACTGCAACACTTTTGTCGAATTGATCAGTACATATGACAAATATCGATTTTAAGAAAGAATGTAACAAATCTTCAAATGCAGCCCAAGCAGGTCCCAAGTGGCTGTCTCGAGCGGGATGATGTGACACTTCACAAGGTTTCGCCTTTCTCAGTGAAGCCACTCTCCAATCATCATGGCCGCCACAAGTACATTGGACATGGAGAGTTTCAAGTTTCAAACATGAAGCTGAAGGCGTTTACCATCGGAGTAGAAGTAAGCCGTGCACAGCGACCTCTCACAACCAACAACTACCTGAGTAGGAGATAAGTGGAGACATGAGGAAGGGGGAATAAGTATAGGGGACAGTCAAAGTGTGGCCTTGGCAATTAAAGTAATAAACACTAGGATGGTCCATCTAGTATCTAATCTACCATCAGTGCTTCAAACTAGCACTTTGTATCAAGAGCATCAGGGACTTTAAGGGCTCACCATAACTGCAGAATCAAACAATGGGGTAAGGGTTAGGCCTCCCCCAGCACAGACCCTCACCAATGCAAGAGTTCAGCTCCCCCATAACTAGAATTGAACCGTTGCTGACCACTATTTTAGGAGAGATGCAAAAGTTAAAGCAAAGTCATACTCAATGGCCCAGTCACTGAGTGGCAAAGTGGATGAAATTGAGAAGAAAAATCGATCAATACTCAGTGAAGCTTCAGGAAGTAAAAATGCGATTCTTCATCCTGGAAGACGCTGAAGACGAGCTAAACCCAGCTAAGGTATGCCATGCAAAGAAGATCAAGTTAATTACACTTCAGTTAGAGGATCAGGAAACTCATTTAAGGAGATCAAACTTACACTTTGTGGGTATTCCAGAGGATTGAATTGGCGTCCTCTCCCGCAAAGGTTATAGAAAATTTTATTAGAACTCATGCCCTCCTGAAGGTTAAGGATGACTTGATTATGAGAGCACATTGTAGCCCGTTTACAGAATATGCCAATGTTGCATGCCCAAGTACATATTACATTGTGTATGGGGATCTCTATGTGATACGATGGGGGAGGTGTTTTTTTTTCTTTGCTTATGTATTCTGTTTTAAGGGTACTGATCGAGGGGTTGGAGAGGGGAGCAGTCACCACACTCAAGGGTGAAGGATTGGTACAGTATCCAAGCAGAACGCAAAGAAAGTGCATGGGTACTTAAAGGGAAAGCAGACAGGGGTTTGTGTGTGTGGGTGGGGCACTTCAGAGTGCGGCAGGGGAGGTTTAAAATGGAAGGGTAAGGGGGGCTGCAGAATCCAGGGATGAAAACCGTTTTGGGGCCTTAAAAATCTGAAAAATGACCTCCACAACAGAGAACGGGTAGTAGGAGAAATCAGGATGATGGTGAAGAGGGATGATCAGGTTCTGGCCTGCATGGCAGTGGGATTTTAATTAACGGTAATAGGCTCAATAAGAAGCAGTGCAGGGCCACCTCTGGAACTGGTTCAAAAAGGCAGAAATCAACCATTGGATATTTTTTTAAATAAAGCTTATTATCAAAGGAAACTTTTCTGGAAGAGATTTGGAATGAAACTCGCATTCTGTTCTTGGAATATAAAGGCTCTACATCACAAGAAACCATTTGGGAGGCTTACAAAGCAACAATGAGGAGTGAAATTATAGCCTATGAAAGAGCCTGGTGAAAGACAGAAAATGAGCAACTACTAAATCTTTTAAAAGAACTTCAAAGCGCTGAAATTAGGCTGCAGTGGGATCCGAATGGCTATACCAGCTAGAAAGTAAGTTATGAAGAAATTGTGAATGCTTTTGCTAGAGAAGGAAATTATAAGTTCAGAGACTTATGAGAAACAGTTGTATGAGGAGGAAGAAGTTAGGGGTAGATTGTTGGCATTGCGTGCGCTCACTCAACAGATGGAAAATAAAGTTAATAAAGAAGATCCAACAGTGAAAAGGTAGAAAGAGGAAATAGATTCTGTTTTCAGTGTCCATTTCCGTAAGATCTATGAAGACAGTATTAACCCTTCAGATGAGGACATTTAAAGATTTCTATGCCTGGCCCAGATTCTCTCTTTGACAACAGAGGCAGAAGGCACCCTGATTCACCCGAAAGAAACAGAGGAGGTAGGGAGGGCGCGTCCACAATGTGAGACTCCAAGAGACAATGGCTACCCATCCGAATGGTATTCATTAAAGCACCTGCTTACATAACTATTTTATCATGTCTTGAATGGGGGTGCGGAGTCTATGCCCCCTTCATTCAAGAAAATAATTTTAATCCACTTTCCTAAAAAACAACAACTCCAGAACAGGTAAATTCTTATACTCCTATCACTTTATTAAACTCAGACTATAACATTTGTATGAAGATTCTCATTAGGAGAATATCAGCAGTAATAACTGATTTAGTGGCAGCGGATCAAAACCGGTTTAAAACCGCTCACCAACTAGTCTCCAACACATATTTTTGTTTAAATGGAGGTTATGGATTATAATGAGACTAGTCTGCTTCCAGCCATAGTTTTGTTTATCGATGCTGAAAAAGCCTTTGATTCGGTGAATTGGAAGTTTTTATTTCGAAAAATGAATGCATTAATCATATATCAGCATATTTCAGGGCTCAGTGGCACAACTGTCATTAAATGATAAAATGTCAATTTTTATAAGTATCCGCCGAGGCACAAGGCCAGGCCACTGTCACCTTTGCTGTTTGTGCTTTACATTGAGACTCCAAGCATGTTCCTTAAGGAGGTTGGAAGAGCTGTCCGAGCCCTTGTACAAGGTTTTACTAAGCTCCAGATTTATGTGGACGATTTAGTTTTATACATTCAACCAGATCCCGTAGTCATAAAGGCAACATTTCCCCTTTTAGGAAAATTCACGCCTGTTGCCGGATATACTATTAATACTGCAAGAGCAGAGCTGTTACTCTTTAATGCAGAGGTCAAGACTTGGTAGCAATCCTTCAGCAAGTTTACACAAATAGACCTATTTGGTATTTGGGCATTAGGGTTACAATGAATCTTGATGATCTTTGTGAACTAAATAAAGATTGGAGATACATTTGTCAGACTGTCAAATAGCTTTATTTCAGCACTATATGTCTTAAAAGCATAACATGACACAAGAATAAATATAGACAAATAATATGGAATAAAAATCTAAAACAATTAATACCATCCTTACAAAGATAATATGAAAGGCATTTTGATCTTACAGCCAGAGCCCTAGGAGCACAAGCACTAAAACATGCATAACAAAATTATAATAGCAGCACTAAAAAGCATAGTAAAAGACATATGAAAAAGAATCGATGAACTATATAGTTCCAAGAATAGTGGCAACATGCATGAGCTGTGTGATGCATACTTATAAAAATGCAATATTGCCAAACCGCCACAACAAGTTAGTACAAATGATTAGATCAAACAAAGCAAGAGACGGCTCGAGCGAAAAACAGCCACCCAAACAGAAGCATATTGGCAATCAGGGGGGAAACAAAAATACCTCCCACAAAGGCCACAGCTCTAGTAAAGATGACTCAATCATACACTCTTCTACCACTGCTTAATGGCCTTTGCCCTGATAGTTCACATGTGTCCTAGGAATTGTGTGACGGAACAAGCGTAAAAAACGGCTAGGGTCAGTTCGCAAAACACTCAGGGCACACATGCTGCTTCAAGTCCCCAGGGCCCTAAGCAGCTATGTGCAACCAGGAAATGGTACATGGGCAACAGATTCTTTGGCAGACTTGCAGCCAGGACATAGGGGAGAGACAGCATAATTTGATGCCCAGCTGTCCATAAAAGATCTCATAGGAAAGGTGCCAAATCTAAACTGAATGTACAATTTCCTGTCTCTGGGTATAGAAATAAAATCCAGATAAGGTTCCAGGGAACTAATAGACTTAAAAGCTAAAAATGAATTTGCCAGAGGCCTTCTGTCGCACGAGGCTCTGTCATTTTGTGCAACCCACTGTCAGTAGTACTTCTTCAGTTGGGCCTTAGATGGAATAATTCCCGGCAGACTGGTGTTCCATGCTGCCTGTAAGCCCAACGAGGTAAGCAGCTTCTTGAAGTTGTGAAGTGACACCTGGTGATGAAAACAGGGTCAGTAGGAGGTGCCTTATATTTCTTTTCCACCCTTGGCGTTATTGCCCTACTTTTGACCGGCTCCTTGAAGATTTCCTTTGCGTGCCGAAGCATACCTGGCAGCATAGGCAGGCTTTGGTAGGAGCTGTGGGTGGAGGAGAGGGTGTTGAATAAAAAGTCATCCTCGACTTGTTCTGAGTGGAGGTTTACGTTGTGGAATTGTGCTGCTCTAGCCACCACTTGAGAATATGCTGTGCTGTCTTCTGGTGGTGAGGGCTTTGTTGGATATGCCTCCGGACTGTTGTCCGACACTGGGGCGTCATATAAGTCCCAAGCGTCTTGATCCTGGTCACCTTGGCTCATGGTGGTGTGAGCCGGGGAATGTGACGGAGTTTGCGTTGGTGAGACGTTAATTACAGGTGGAGGAGAGGGTGGCGGAGTCACCTTTTTCACCATTTTTGTTTGTGGCGCCTGGTCTGTTTGAAACTCCAGTCTCCTTTTTCTCCTAATATGGGGAAGGGTGCTTATTTTTCCTGTTCCCTGCTGTATGAAAATACGTTTTTGCGTATGGTCCACTTCGGTGGATTGCAGCTCTTCCTCAAACCTATGCTTTCGCATCTGAGAGGACAGTGATTGCTCCTCTGTATAAGAGCCTGGACCTGGGTCGGTTACGGGTTGTTTCGGCACCGAAACCCTGCCTCTATCTTTTTTCGGCTCCGAGGTGGCTTTTTTCTTTTTTGGAGTTGAAACCTCTCGGCGTCGATCTTCGTCGGTGCAGCTGTCTCGGCGTCGAGCCGTTTCTACACCGCTATCTCGGTGTCGTTGCTTTTCTCCAGCACTTTCTCAATCCCGAGAAGGCTGCATGCCGGTGTCTCGACCGGAGTCGGACGATCTCGGCACTGTTTGGGCCTTTTTCAGTGCCGATGGTCGGTCACCGAATTTATGGGTGGAGCCATGGCCTGGTGGCAGTGGCGTCCCCTGGGCCTTGTCACTTTTCTTATGTGTTGTTTTCGACGTCTTACTCACGGCTCTTTGATCGTCGAATTCCTCGGAGTCCGATTCGTGGATCGAAAAGGTTTCTTCTTCCTCTTGTTCCTCGAACTCTCGGTGCGCTGTCGGCGTGGACGCCATCTGAAGTCTCCTGGCTCGACGGTCACGGAGTGTCTTTCGGGACCGGAACGCGCGACAGGCCTCGCAAGTCTCCTCACTGTGCTCAGGTGACAGGCACAGGTTACAGACCAAATGTTGGTCTGTATACGGGTATTTGTTGTGGCATTTGGGACAAAAACGGAACGGGGTCCGTTCCATCGGCGTTGTTCGACACGCGGTCGGGCCGACCAGGCCCCGACGGGGGATCGAAAACCACCCCGAAGGGCACCGGAGCGCGTCGATCTTCGATGCGGTGTTGAATCTAACTACGCCGATCCCGAACGCAACAATACCGACGAAAATCTTCCGATATTTACTAACTTTCCGTTCCGAAACTCGGAGCGACAGGAACACGTCCGAACCCGATGGCGGAAAGAAAACAATCAAAGATGGAGTCGACGCCCATGCGCAATGGAGACAGAAGGAGGAGTCACTCGGTCCCGTGACTCGAAAGACTTCTTCGAAGAAAAACAACTTGTAACACTCCAACCCAACACCAGATGGCGAGCTATGCAGAACATGTGTATCTACAGCGACAGATGCCATCGAACACTTTGTTTTGGTGGTCTTGATCACAAGCCCCTTACAATGCAAAATTCCTCGAATCTATTCACTAAGAGTTGAAGGCCGGCAGGTGTTGTAGCCACCCGTAATGTGTCATCTGCGCATAGAAGCGTTGCTATTTTATGCTTGCCAATCGATGGGGCATCACTCAAGGGTATGGAGAGAAAGTCAACTACCTAATTCAAGAATTATGAGAATAGAGTAGGGGCGAGCACGCATCCCTGTCTCACACCTTTATCAGTATTTGTTGATTCTGCTATCTGGCCTTGCTCGCGCCACCTAATGACTGCCTGGTTGTCTTTGTGTAAACAAATTATAATAGACAAGATATCGCTCGGCATCCCCATATCTTGTAGTACAGATCAAACTTTTTGGCGCGAGACCAGATCAAATGCAGACTTTAAAATCAATGAACACCACATGTAGGCTACCCCTGCCTATTAGCACGGTTTTCCAATATAAAAGCATAAATCGAAAAACCTGCTCTATCGTCCTCATCTTTGCCCTAAATCCTGCCTGATAGAGCATCAAGATTTCCTGTTCCTCAATCCACTCTTGGATCTTGGCCAGCACTGTTACTAAATTCTTTCTGAACCGCATCGGTTAAGCTTATCGGCCTATAGTTAGTAGGGGAGTCCCTTGCCCCCTTTTTAGGTCGAGTTTGGCAGTGCGCAGCGCTGTCTGCAAGACGTATTGTATTCAATATGGGCTTTTAACAACACCTATCTTGCCATTTATTCTTTGTTGTGCTGGTCTTAAATGTTTCACTTGTATTAGTGCATTGTGCTAAATGGCCTTCCTTTGTGTGCTAGGTTCCCGCCGAAGGAGCTTTCACTAAGTGAACATTTTTGTTGCCCATCACACTACGTCACACTTACTCCTGTTACAGCATGTGTTAGCTCCTCCTCCCAGCAGACTTCACTGATTGATCTTTTTTGTTGGCCATCTGTTGCATTCTTGCCTCTTCTCCCTCCTGTCATTGCTGAAAATATGTGCTTTAAACTTTATCTTAAAAGCAGCTGCAAACTTCTACAGAGTGGTTTGTTTCCTATTTCTCTTGCTTAATTTATTTCATCTATTAATTTAGTTTGATTCATGTCTTACTGCTAACAGAGTCCATGTGACTGCTTTTAAGCTTTTTCGTAACGGGCCTCTCAGGGAGTGGGTTTCCTTCTAAGGCTGTGGCTGGGAGTTCAGATACGTTTTTGGTGCTGCTGAGTATGTACGTTGTAATCAGTGAATCGGTTTCTCTTTCTAACTCATCTCTTTCCTGAGATGGCTTAGTTACACAGAAGGGAAGGCGTTTGCGTTTTAAAACAGACACATGTACAGGGCTGTATATGAACCCAGAAATGCAGTTCCTGGTGGAAAACACAGAGGGGGTCATTCTGACCCTGGCGGCCGGTGGCTGCCAGGGCCACCGACCACGGGAGCACCGCCAACAGGCTGGCGGTGCTCCCACGAGCATTCTGACCGCGGCGGTTCAGCCGCGGTCAGAAGCGGCAAGTCGGCGGGCTCCCGCCGACTTACCGCTGCTCGGGGGAATCCTTCATGGCGGCGGAGCGCGCTCCGCCGCCATGAGGATTCTGACAGCCCCTACCGCCATCCTGTTCATGGCGGGAAACCCGCCATGAACAGGATGGCGGTAGGGGGTGCCGCGGGGCCCCTGGGGGCCCCTGCCGTGCCCATGCCAATGGCATGGGCACGGCAGGGGCCCCCGTAAGAGGGCCCCGCAAAGTATTTCAGTGTCTGCCTTGCAGACACTGAAATAAGCGACGGGTGCAACTGCACCCGTCGCACCCCTGCAACTACGCCGGCTCAATTCTGAGCCGGCGTCCTCGTTGCAGGGACATTTCCTCTGGGCCGGCGGGCGCTCTTTCGGAGAGCGCCCGCCGGCCCAGAGGAAATGTTTAAATGGCCGCCGCGGTCTTTTGACCGCGGTGCGGTCATTTCACGGCGGTACCTTGGCGGACGGCCTCCGCCGTCCGCCAAGGTTAGAATCACCCCCAGAGTGCCTTGCCTGGTTCTGCTCACTGTATTCCCTTTTTAGGATGAGCATTTATTAAAACCTGTCGCCCTTGTTTGCTTTTAAAAATCATTGGCTGGACTTCCATCCATGTGCATGCGAAACATCATATACTGTTGAAAGTGCATTTAAATGTTTTATATTTTATTTAACTTTTTTCAACTGAAGGATGTGGGCTGCTTCATGCTTTTCAAGCTATAAATACAACAGGGAAAAGATAATTTCTATTGATTAAATCAGCATGTTGTGTGCCCCCGCATTCAGGTGGGCATAAATTTAGGAAGATGCAGTTTCAGATAGTCCAGTCTTTCCAGCCGCCTGTGCCAGAAGAACACGCAAGGTGTCTACTCTGCTCAGTTGATCGCTGAGGCCACTGGATCTGTGTAACACGCATGTTCACTATGGGAGCTGCATGCTTTCCAGCAAACAATCTTTGCATCTCTCAGAGACCAAGGTGAGGCACTGCATTGGATAAAAGGAGCGCTGACCTAGTCAAACCTTCTCACAATCCGAGATCTGGAATTAGCTAAAACCCTGTTGTGCAAGCCAGTGGCGTGACCACTGCTGTACCATAATCACAGCCCAGTCATAACTAAGAAGGCACCAATTTATGTGGCAAGAAAAGTCCAGTTATGTATTTACAACGTCAATAACTCTAACTCAAGCAAATGCGAGACCTATTGCATTGCAAATGCTTGCTATAAATAGGTTCTACTTCTGCCAACTTCCAGAAAGGAGGAATAGGCGCACCCTTGGTGATGTGATTTGCCAAAAGTAGAATGTATTTTGCCCGACTCGGTTTATCATATTTGAATAGATCACCCAGGACACCATCAGGGCCTGGTGCTTTACTTCCCATAATGGTGTTGCTAGAAATATTGATCTCGCTCAGAACAAACATATCCCTAAGATCAGAAAGAGAAGCTGTTGGTTGGGGAGCAGATAGCGCCAACAGGGAGTCATCACAGTAAGGAGATTTAAAATGATTAACCTACACTGCCCGAGGGATCGCATTGTCTGGTTGAGGTGCAACCTCAAGACCACCACTACTAAGGCCCATACTTTCCACAGGCATTTCTTAAATCTTGCCACCTTTTTTCCTCCCAAGCTCTCCTCACAAGTATCTAGGCCTGCTTATAAGCTTCCCTCAGTTTAATTATGCTACCCAAACCCTTGAGCTTAACGGCCTTTAACAAATCGGTCCTAGCCTTCCCACATTTCTTATCATACCAATTAGCATGGTTGGGTGGTTGCTTTTACAAACTTGCTGCAGGGACCGTAAAATATTGTCTAATCCGCTCAAAAAGGGCTGAATCAGTGTTAGCCACCTTAGTCCGACCCATAATGCTAGAAGCTAACATGTCCACCTCACAAGTGGCAACTCCAAATTCTCCAGCTATTTTAGCAAGTAATCAGTATCCCAAACTACCCTCTGCCATTTGAGGCTGCGCCTATTGTTTGTGGAGAGAGGCCCATGTGTGCAAGTAAGAGGGCTTGAGTCGAATACACAGTCAACACACACTGAATTCAGCGGTAGGCATAATGGATTGTGATCACTTTTAAGGGTCTTCCTCACTTCCATATCAACTACATTGGCCAAAATCTAAGGTTAATCAGCTCATAATCTATTAAACTAGAACCTTTGTGACCCTGGAATGTGGAAGCCCCGTTCCCGACACTCTTAGTTCTGCCACTAGTGGCTCTTGGTCCGAATTCTAGTGTAAGAGCCTTTAATTGTAGTGCCACCCTTGCCCATTTTTTAGTTGCAGCTAAATTCAGCTGCAGGATAAACCATAATTCACCCTCCTCTGCCATAAGAATAACATCATCCCTGTCCATGGGGCTCAAAGGTAGTGTTGAAATCCCTGCTTATAATTAAATGTAGCGATGTCAGTGTCTTATCTAAACTGACTAAAATGGTCTCCAAGCCACTAATAAAATTGTTCCACTTGGGTAATAGTATCTCTGAGCGCAGCCCAGCCACATTGCATGAGACCAAAGATGTTTCATCAAGAGAACCCACATTATTTGAATCCTAGTAAACTTGAGGGCTCGCAGACAAACAATTATTCTTACAGTCATCTTCTTGTGGTACTATCTCACCCTCTCACCCGATACCATCACAGTAGGCAAACAAGGTGCAATCTTCATGCAGCGGTCTACCTTTGCAGCCTGAGGAATGTGGAAGCCTAGCTCTCCCAGCCCCACATGCGAAGTGGGCACTAATCCCTCCTCCTGGAGGTAGTCAATCAACCTCCGCCAGGACACCAAATCGACTATGAGCGGCGCACACACACACACCCACACACACCCCCCCCCCCCTCCGCCCAACACCCCCACCCCTCTATCTCTGACTCTGCATGTCATCACTGAATAGTTTATGCACAATCGCTGGATCTTTAAAATTTATATTTATACAGTCCATACCTGGGACAATCCACCCTACCCCCTCTGTGTCAGTAATACAGTATGGGCCATCTTGGCTGGAAAGTTCTTGTTTTTCCCAAGCCAGTGTAAACATGTGTTAGCTAGCTCCTCCTGTGATTCTTTCCGGCCATCCTGCAGCTTTGGGTCTCCTGATAAGAAGGCAACAAAGGGGCAGGAAGCTGGGGCATATTTATAGTGGGAGATTTATTAGTTTGAGGGTTCCCAGCTAGCTTGACCACCCCTTCACCAGCATCCCTTGCAATGTACTTGGTCCCCGCCAGGGCCCCCTATCGCAGGCATGACCGCCTCAGTTGAGGATGCCAGTAGGGGGTCTGCCGGACGGGGCCTTTTAACAGTCTGATTCCAGAAAGGGCACTCTGAAGATGGCACTGGGGAGCCAACTTCCGCACACGTCTAACTGTATCAGTGGCACACAATCTATTGTAGCTGGGGGTGCATGGGACTCATGATTTTGAGTGCTTTTTCAATCTTAGAGAGGCACTCTATTATGGGAGCAAGTTCAATGCTAAGAATTCCCTTCCATGACCTTGTTCGTTAAATGTGCTATCAATCTGAACGTGACCCGTGTCCTTTAGTAGAATTTAGGCACTGAACATCTGCTATGGGCTCTACTTGAATAACAGCTTTCACACTAGGGTCATGTAATTTACTCATCTGTGCCCTCCACTGCCTTATCGTATGCAGGCTGCCCTCAGTAGTAAAATCCTCCGAAGGCAATGTCTCGGGGCTCGTTGGAACTTTAGCCGGGGACCGCTTTTAACACACTAGATGAGGCCTCAAAAGTATTATTGGCAGCAAGTAGAAAATGATGGCTAGCTATCCGCTTGGGCTGCAGGACATCCAGCGACAGTCTCCTCTCCGTTAACTCTACCTCATTGGAAACAATGCCTATCACTGGTTGTGACATCCGGTCAGTTGTTCTCCCTCAGGACCAGTCTTTAATACTCTGGAGTATTTTCAAATACACAGCACGCTTAAACTCCTACTGCTTCAGGAAGAGTAATCAAGGGAGAGTGAAAGTAATATTTGATCACAAAAACAACAAAAAAGCTTGAACAATGGGTGAAACAACTACAAATGAGCCACAGAAAGGCTGATGAAATGTTCTGCATCGGCTAAGGGAATTGGAGGAAGAAGGTTAGAGTAAATCTGGAGGAGGAAGACATGTCTGAAATTTCACTTTTTAACACTCAGATGCTTAGAGGAGCAAAATGTAAGCACCTGCAAATCTATTCATCTTGATTAGTGTACTACACCACCAATAAACTGCATGGGTGGAATGTAAACATCCAGAGTAACTGTCCTAGGTGTGACTCAGTGGGCGTTCAGGCGAATTCTGTCATAATTTATTGTGGTAAGACTAGTTGAGAAACTTGGAATATTTGAAAAGGAAGGTTAGCTGATTAGTTAAGATGATGAGCTAAGGAGTATTACCCAACATAAAAAGTACTGCAACTGGGAGCACTTTATAATACCACTTTCCCAGCAATTGTTGTGGACTTTTTTGCTGAAAAATCCGGAATGCTCACTAGTATGGATGCTTGAATTTTTAGTTTATGTGAAGATGATGAATTCATCTGATGCATTAAAGTGATAAATGAAAAAATGGAAACTGTAAAAATCATTAAATAAAAAAAGAAAGCAGCCCAAGCAGAGCACCAACCTGACAAGCTCATCTGCACAGGCAGCAGCGATCTCCTCCTCTGCTTTCCGCTCATAGTACTTGCATAGGATGTTCTCCGGTAACACCTTCTCCAGCTCGCTGGTTGGAAAGTCACATGTACAAGTGCCATCCATGCAACTGAGTTCAGACTATATTGAAAAGAGGGGTGCAAGATATATGCAAATCAGTTATTACTCAGCCACAACAGTTATAGATCAATTTAAAAAATAAGACGTTTCTTCACAAAAGGTTTATACAATGTTATTTTAAACATGCTAATCGATGGGTGCTTACATCAATCTACCAACACAGCAAGGCGAGACCATACAAGCCCCAATCCACCCTATAAATAAAAGACAGAAAGTATATATTTGCACGCCTACAATACACTTATCCGATTAACATTTCAAGACATGCCAGCAGCACCACCCACCTACTGAAGTATCCGCAATGCATTAACCAACATGCTCAATTAAGTTGCCTTGTACTTTTGCCAATATTTAAGTAATTGTCAACATATTTTTAGTTTAATGCATTAACATGGCTACATTCTGCAGATGCCTGGATAGCTATATGCATGTCGGTCACAAGGTAATAAGCACCTACTTGACAACCCCTTTCACCTATACTGTGGTCACAAGCAGTGATCAACAGTGCTGCAGTCTCAGCCGTGAGGCCTGCACAAGTTAGAATGAAAGATTAGTCTTCTGATAGAACAAATGAAAACAGGGCACAAGTGTAGGAAAGTGCTGCTTTTATCCCTGATATATGGTACAAGAGATACCCACGGCCAGTAAGTTAAAGGTCACTAATGAACTTCAGCACTTACCTGTGACATCACTATGGTGACAAAGATGAAAACGTGACTCCAGGCCTGCCACTGCAGCCTAGTCGAGCAGATCACAAACTGCCAAACTCAACATAGTAAAGTAACCCTTTTGCCAGGTCCGAAACTTCCTTTTTGATACCTATAAGCCACCACTAAGGCAGGCCATAAAAGCACATAAGGCAGTTCATGATATTAAACAGGATACATCATATTTATACCTTACATGTACTGACAGTGAAAACTCAAAATTTGTATTTTCACTGTAGCAAGACTGGTGGCTCTATTGGCTAACATGATGTTTCACTAGCCCATATGCTAAGTGCTAACTTCCAAACGAGACCACTAAATATGGAAAAGGGGGCTCTGGAAAGCAACCACTTTGTTACCCAAACTGCTGGTAGCCCTTTTTGACTTTTTGGCTATCCTTCGAAACAACAAGCTGCTCTCCTGCCACAAACGGCGAAGTACTCCCATGAACAGGCAACAAAGGTAACTTGCTGGGAGGAAGTCTGTTGTCCTCCAGCAGGATGACTACCAGGCAGTGGTGAGAGATGACCCACTTTCAAAGAGGCTACCGCCTTAGTGAAGCAAATGGCAAATACATCTTTGTCTGGCAGCTCCTTTGTGTAGGCAGACAGGTTATCATCTCCTGCAGAGCGGGAAACCCATTGTAGAACTTATTTTCCAGGAGTAGTGGCTCATTATACTGGCTACACCCCAAGGGTGTGCCCAGAGCTCCACACAGGGAAAGAAACCCTGAGCCAACTTGGATTCAGGTTGTGAAGGGTATTCTGGGATTGATTTTGGCCAAACCCCCCAAAAAGTAAGAAGGATTACTCCATGGAAGCTGTTGCCCCATTAGCTGGTGAGTCCTCCCGTCCACAAACACAAAGATGGCATTAAAGTAGCACCCTTGGCACACAGTCCTCAGATCACTAGTGGACTGCAAAGAAGGCACCGACAAGAAAGATTTACTTACCTGCAAGTCACTGTGGAGACCACTGTAACTGGGAGATCATTTGCCAGTGAAGACCGGATCTGCACTGGACTCTATTGGTGCATCGGGGGAGATAAATGTCCCAAGTGTGGAGACGACTCCAGATGCTTGTGGACCCAGGGTGGCCCCAAGAAGACGCACCACAACTCTTCTAGTATCTTCAGCATACTCATCATCCTGCACCCCAAGCATCAGGATCACGTCTTTGCAGAAACAGTGATAACGGTTAAAAAAAACAGTGAGGACCTGGAAACTGCTGGATCCCACAGGACATAGTCTCCCTGGACCTGAGTGGTCCCTGTGATGGACTCCCAATGTGTTGTGGACAGTCCACAAGCATTGGTAGCCCTGCTAGCCCAGTGGCTAAGAGCAGTTAAACCACTTGTAACAATTTAATGCATCTCAAAGACTGAGCTACAGTGATTTATCTTAACTTTGAGAAACAAAATCTCCGGCGTTTGATAGATTGTTGTAGTACTGGTGTCCACTTAATAATACAAATATACCTTTTTTATACATTTATTGGATTTTATTGTGTTGCGTTTCTTACTTATTGACCATTTTGGTATTTCTAAATGCTTTATACTTCCATTGATTGAGCATGACTGTCCTATGCCCCAGGTACCAAGGACTGAGCTAAGGGTTTTATTAAAGAACCTAACTGGACCTGATCGAGATTATGTAATTATTATATAGTGAGGTCTCACAACAATTCAATTTACTTCAGCTATCCAGTATTAGATCTTGAGGGTTCAACTACCAAAAGAGCTGTCTAGTGCCCCTAACATTCTTTATTGCACGTAAACATACTTAGGGCTTAACTTGGACCGAACATGTTACTTGACATCTATCGTAGTGTGTAGTGCTGTAGATTCATGTTCTACGCATACTCCTGTCATCTAGTGTTGGGCCCAGATGTTTCCAATATTTTTCTTCAAAAAAGTCTTAAGTGACAGGGTACAGCAACTCCACCCTTAGCTGTCAATGCACATGGATGTCAGCTCCAATGTTAGATTGTTTTTTGCACAGCAGGCGATCATAATGATGGAGCAGTAGGTAGGAAAGCTTAGTGACCATTTGCAAAGGTGTTAAATATGTAAATGAAAGGGAAAAATACTGTCTCTTGAGAAGGCTGGTTGGCGCATGGGAATCTACAGTGCTACACGCTACAAACAGTTTACAAGGTAAGTAGCATTTTCAGTTCACAGCATGCGTGGTTTTTAAAAAAAAATGTTCTGTATAGACTGAAAAGTACTACTTTAAGCGGGTGGTTACGCCAGTGGATGGTGCCCATGCTTGAAACAAAGTCTTTAAAACAGTCTGACCATCTTTAGCTTATTGGTGAGTTAGAACATCCACACACTTGTGTTTGGCAAATGTGTGTAATTTAGACCATGTAGCTAACTTATGTATGACAGCTGCACAAATATTACCCAGGAAAGCCATGTGGCCCATTCCTTGTGGATGGAATACGGCCTAGGCAGGGCATGCAACATTCTTTTGGCTTTGACGTAGCAGGCTTGAATGCACCTAACAATCCTCTTGGCACGGACAGGGAATGAGCTTGTGAAGTTTAGCAAATGTAACAAAAGGTCGCTGTGTCTTGTAAAAAGTCTTGGTCCCATCACTGTAATTCATAAGGGCGATTTTTTTATATCAAGAATGTGAAGAACACTCTCTGCAACCGTGTAGTTGAGCAAAAAAGATCAGTAGATCCATAGTCTGATTGAGATTAAAAGTGGAAGCCACCTCTGGGAGGAATTTGGGGTTGTCCTGTAGACAACAATGTTATTATGGTTCTGAAAGAAATGTTTCCCTAAAGCAATTGTAAGTAGTTGGCTAACACACTTTAGGGACGTCATAGAACAAGAAATGAGACCTTCCAAAAGAGGAACTATAAATGGCAAGAGAGTAGTGGTTTAACAGGAGGGTCCATGAGTCGGAAAATAATGATATTAAGGTTCCAGACAGGAGCAGGAAGAACTCCAGGTGGAATGAACCTTCTTGAAGCCTTCTATAAAAGCCTTGATGACAGAGATTCTAAACAGTGAAGAGTGAGCCCTGTTCTCCAACCTGCAATAGTGACCAAATGAAGGCAAATGAAAGGGTAAGCCAGACCTGAATTCTGAGGAAGGAGGCAGCAGGCAATATCCTGAACTTCAGATCTAATTGGGGTCAGATGATTTGGAGTGCAGGAGTAGAAAACCATTTCCACTGGGCAGCGTAACAGGCACACAAAGTGGGTCTGCGAGCTTCTTTGAGAATGCCCAGGCATTCTTGATGTAGGCTGAGGTAACCAAACTCTAAGAAATCACAAGTCAAGTAACTAGATTGAGTTGCCTGGGATCCAGGTGTTTGATTCTTCCTTTGTCCTGCATGAGAAGGTCCAGCCTGTAGGGGAACCTCTCATGCGGAACCACAGACATCTTGAGAAGGGTCGAGAACCAGGGTTGACTGGTCAGGTGGGAGCCAAATCTTAGGGCGATTGGGAGAGGAAGAAAAGCATAGACAAAGATCCCTGATAAGTTCCTCCATTGCGCTTGGCCCAATGGACTGAGGGTCTGAAAACCTGGAGGCAAAGTTTTGACATTTTGCATTCTGTGTGGTGGTGAAGAATTTGAAATTGGAACTGGAGCAAAATCTCAGTCTTGGAGAGCATCTTTACCTGGAAGTCGTCATCCTCAGGAGTGGTAAAGGTGTACTTTGTGGTAAGCAGATGCTCGATGGATGACCCCAGGATACACAGAGGTGTCATCTATCGGTGAAGGCTTGACTGGGACCGGCTCAAGGTCACGGCCACTTGGAGGTTCTACATCAGTCTTCCTTGGGGTCGTCAGTAGGATGCGGGAAGAGAGGCATTGAAGTCTCTTATAGTAGGGACTAGGACTAAATGTCACAAATGGACTGTATATATCCACCAGAGGAGCCACAAAGAGGGTTGTGGTTGGTAGTGCTTCGATGCAGGAGAAGGGCTAGGGTCCTTGTTGATGAGAGCATTTTTAGGCACAGAAACTGAGAAGAGTGATCAGCCTCATTAATGCCCTCGAAGGCACGCCAGGGATTCTTGGGCATTGCTCCAGAAGGGCTGGTGGAAATTTTCCCCATCCGGGGGAGAATGATAGTGTTATCTCTAATTGAGCTTGCGCTGAAGCTTTGATGATGGGCTCGGTAAAGTCTTCAGAGCCAACCATCAAGGCTGCTCTCAGGGTGACAGAGTTCCAGCTCCAAACTTAGATGGGATGCTGATGAGGACTTTGGCTTCGAAGTGTATTTGGGCACTTTGGCGCCGAGGTGTGTCTTCAAAGCACCCATGGCCCCACACTGCTCTTTAAAAAGGGAAGGGTGAAGCACTGACTGATACATGCAGGACCCACTGGTTTGTGGTAATTTAGCAGTACTTGGGCAGGTAAAAACATATTTTACCCCCTGATATGGGTGCACGTGACTCCTTAAGGGTGAATCAGTGCTACTTGATGATTGTGGTGGCAAGGAAAAAGGTAGACTAGAACTGGTCATGCTGCTGCTGTTCCCATTCTCTACCACCAGCATGTTCACTGGAGCCCCCAAAGGTCTAAGCAGGTTTCTTAATGTATGCAATAGTTTCTTTGAGGCACGAGTTATAAGTACTTGAGATTACTCTAACTGGTGAATTTCAGTAGTTTGGTTTGTTTAAAATGGAATGTTTTAACTGAAATTTTCACCTGAATATATATGTATATTCATATGACTTGCCTATAACTTTGGCGCCATTTGACAAATCTTCATAATATTTTCCAATAAAAGTGTCTTACTGTGTCTTATTGTGCACTGTAAGCCTCATGGTGATTCGAAATGCGGTGGCTGAGAAAAGGGGAAAAAAAAGCATTTTTTTAAAACAAAAAATGTCGGCTAAATTAGCGGAAGATTGGTAAATCCGCTGAAAAAAACAAAAAACAAGTGTGGTCTCATGCTTTTAATGTAGCATACGGGTGGGCCAGGACCTGCGGGCATCCTCAAAATATAAAAATGGAGGGAGGCACACAGGGCTTTCTTATGCCTCAGAGACCACATCTCCCCAGGGCTACTTGAAAATAAAAATTTATGGTGGGCAAAGCGGACCCCCGGGCCACACCACATCCCTGGGACTTTTTCTTAAAAAGGAGGTGGGGTTGTTCTGTCCCCCCTCCTGGGGCTTTCATATGCGACGGGGACCACCACCTCCCTGGGGCCAAATACTACTGCAAAACAGGGAGGAGTGCCATTTATGGCCCCTGGAACCACCACCTCCCTGGGGCTAACCTGTGTAATAGAAAGTAGGGGCCAGGCTGCCCCCCTCCTGGAGCCATTATTGGCCCTGGAGACCGGCACCCCCTAGGGCAGGCTCCTGCTAACTCCTGAGCTGCCCATCCCTGGGAGATAGCCGTTTGGTTATTGTACTGTATTGTACTGTAATAGTATTTATATAGCGCTTACTACCCCTGACAAGGTGTCTAAGTGCTTTTTGGCGAGCAGCCCGCTACTCTGGAACACAAAAGGAATTAGTGGTGGATTAGTATAGGGAAATATGAGTACAGTTTTAGTACTATTATGAGTTAATTTGAGCCGCGGATATGTGAGTTTGTTAGTTGGATTGACTGGAGTAATAGAGGGGTGGAGAAGGGAAGAATCCAGAACTGTTAATTGGGAGCTTATAATAATAGGATTTAGGCTTGGGATGAGTAAAGGGGGTATGGAGAGGGGAAGAGTCTCTGGTCATAGTAGCAGGAGGGGTTTTGGATGAGTTAAAGGGGAGATAAATGAGGGAGAATTTAGTATGGTTGTTTGGGAGATCATGGCAGTAAACTGAGGTTTGGGTGAGTTAGATATGGAGGAGGAGGGAAGAGCTCAGGCAGGGTTATCTAGGAGATGAATGGATTTGGGATTAGTCAGAGTGGGAATGGAGGATGGATTGATAGAGACATGACATATGGTGATGGGTAGACAAAGTAAAGCTCCCATGAGAGTAAAAAATATAATATATATATATATATATATATATATATACACATACATACACACACACACACTTTTATCATTATTTTTATTTATGTATTCTTTATTATTAATATATATATTTAAATTTACTTATAATTTGAATTTATTTATAGATTTTATTTTATTTAAATTTTTCACTAGTACAGAAGGACTAGAGAAATAAATAAATAGATATGTAAGTACATAGTAAGGGAATATATGTCCAAGGAAAATAATAATGGGTATAATATGAGAAAAAAAATAGTATTGTATAAACACAGATTTTCAAGATTTGTAATATTTGAAGTCAATTAATAAGTGTACTTTTCTAACATTTACCTTTACTCAATGTTTGAATAGGCAAATACCTATGATAATAAACATTTGATCATTGTGATATAAAATGAGAGCAAGGATTCATAAGTATCTAATATAGCAACGTATCTAGGAGCTATGCAACAACCTATGAACATGTTAAGCATAGAATAACATTATATATATATACATATATATATATATATATATATATATATACACACACATATACACACACACGTACATATATATACATATTTAAACCGTGAGTAAATATACATTAGTTAAACAGGTTTAAAGAGTATGTGTGTAGTTTATTGTTATGACATAGTAGGGATACATATTTTCTAAAGAACTATATATATCTAGAATATACACATCGGATAATAAATATTTATCAACACAGGCATATGCAGTCCATAGCTGTTTGAATATGGTGGTTATGAAGGAAAGAGCCAACTCTTGAGTAGTCTTCTGAAGACAAGATAGGTATCTGTGGAGCTTATAGCTGGGGTAATGAATTCCATAGTTTGGCTGCTTGAACGGAGAAGGATTTACCACCTATAGTCTGTTTCTTGTATGGTGGTGGTCTAAGGCAGGGTGCCAATCTTGAGAGGAGGTTTCTTTGTTGAATGTATTTGGTTATTTGGTTTCTGATAAAAAGCGGTCCTGTTCCATGTATAGCTTTGTGGGTGATACAAAGCAGCTTGAAGGTGCATCTTCCGGCAACGGTTAACAGGTGTAGTGCTCTCAAGGCAGGGGAGATGTGGGCTTGTGGCTTTACACGTAATAGTAGCCTGGCTGCAGAGTTCTGAATACGTTGTTGTTTTTTCATAATAGATAGAGATGATCCATGGTAGAGGCCATTTGCATAATCCAGTTTGGATAGTACAAGCGAGATAGTAGCCTGCACCTTGTGTGGAAATCTGAGGTGGGGAAGAGGCGTCATAGATTCTTCAAGGTGATGAACCTTGTTCGTGCTAATTTGTCCACTTGGGCATTCATTGTTAACTTTGAGTCCATGGTGAGTCCAAGGTTTTTAACTTCCTTGAATAATTGAGGAGGTGATCCGAGATCGTCAGGCCAGGTGCACAGTGGGTCATAATTTTTCCAGTCATCACATATGAGTATTTCTGTTTTGAAGGCATTTAGTTTGAGATGGCTCCAAGTCATCCACTGATCAACGGCTCTGAGGCAAATGAAGATTAGTGAGTTTTCAATGTTTTTGTGGCATTCTAATTTAAGTAGTATTTGTGTGTCATCTGCATAGTTGTAGCATGTGAGATGAAAATCATTGATCAGTTCTGGTAATGATATCATGTAGATGTTAAAAAGCAAAGGTGAGATGACTGATCCTTGGGGGACCCCTGCTTTTGTGAGGTAGGGTTTGGACGAGAAGGTGGGAGAATAGATGATATTCGTTCTTTTTTTAAGGTAGGATGTAATCCAGTCGAGCAGTCCTCTCTATGCCGGCTTTGTGGAGTCTTTGAATTAGGGTGTCATGGTCAACTGTATCAAAGGCAGCTGAGAGGTCCAAAAGAAGTAGTGCAGCAACTCCATTGCAGTCGACTGTGTTTTTAAGATCATCCCAGATTGCTATGAGTGTCGATTCAGTGCCTCTTCCTGGGCAGAATCCAGTTTGGTAGTTTGAAAGTATAGAATTGTCTTCAATGAATTGTGAAACCTGGGTGAATGCTGCTCTTTCTATCGGTTTGCCCAGGAAAGGTCCATTTGTGATTGGTATGTAGATGTTGGGCTCTTGCAGGTCTAGATTTGTTTTCTTTAACAACGTTCGTATGTACGCCTTTTTCAGGTCTACAGGAAACTTTTCTGTAGTTAAAGAGTTGTTGATGAGTCTTCTTACAGGTGTGGCAGCAGAAGTAGATAAAAGAATGTTCTTGAAGATGTGTGGTGGGCAAGGATCAGAAAAGCAACCGAAAGGTCTGCTTGCTTTGACCAAATCCATAAATTCACCTTGTGATATTTGTTTGAAGGACAGTAGAGGCTGGGTTGGTTTATTCTTAGAGGGTATTTTAGGAAAGGGGTTGGTGCTGATGATTTTCTTCTGTTTTAAATAGGAGTTCAAAGTGTCTGCCTTGGTTGTGTAATGAGTTGCCAGTTTGTTTGTGAAATCTTGAGTGGTGTGATGACTTCCTCCCATGCATATAGGTTTTCGTAATCCATTGAGAATTTTATAAAATTCTTTGGTTGCAGATTTAGCATTTTGTATTCTGTCTGAGTAGTACCTTTTTTTTAGCTCTTTTGATTGATGATTAGTATATTCTGTTACGTTTGCGTAGCTGCAGTTTGTCTTGGCTGTTTGTTTTGAGTCAGGTCCGCTGCACCTTTCTGATTTGTTGCTTTATCTTTTTAAGTTCTGTGTTTCTCAAAGGTGTTGGTTTTCTTTTGTCCTGTTTAGTTTTTCTGAGTGGTATTAGGATATCAAAAGCTTCCTAAAGCCACTCAAAGTTTTGGAACAGAATTAATTGTATCTAGATCTGTGTTGGCTGTTAGGTGTGTTTCTAAGTCATCAAAATTGAGTTTGCTCCAAGGTCGATAGGTGCTTGCATGTAAGTAGTTGTGGGGTGTGTTAATTTGCGGTGTTTTATGTCAGAAAGTTATCAAATGGTGGTCTGACCATGTGATTGGTGTGATGCTATGAACAGTAACTAGTTCAGGCCTAGCAAAAATGACATCTAGTATGTGTCCAGCGATGTGTGTGGGACTGTGTACAATCTGATGTAGGTTCAATGTGACTAGGCCAGTGGTGATAGCTTTTGGATGGGGCATATTGGGTTTGTCGAACCAAATGTTTAGGTCCCCAAGAATGAAAAAGTTTGAGACTAATGTAATAAGGTTTGAGACTGTATCTAGAATAGCATCTGGGAATGCTGAGTTGTTAGTTATGCCTTGTGGGAGCTGTGATAGCTCCCGCCAAGCAAAAACTAACTCTGTTTCCAGCAAGCGGGAGCAGTCAAAATGCTCCTGCTTGCTGGAAGCAGAGTTTTTATCTGTTTACCTGCCTGCAATCATGCGGGCAGGGAAACAAATGAAAGTACTGCTCCTGCATGCAGGGAGTTGCACTTCTAGCAGCTCCCTGCGTGCGGGAGCAATGCCAGCTCCCCCAGGAGGCAAGAACCTGGATGGGACCGCAGGGGCCTACAGACTCCCCTGGCGTTCCTGTCACTTTCTCTCTCTCTGTCTTTCTTCCATCCCATAATGGGATGGTAGAGAGAGAGATAGAAAGATATTGTTTTGCAATGGTCGCTCCACAGAATGACTTCAAAGCATCAAACTAGCAAGATGATGGTTTTGATGCACAGAAGATCAGAGTCCCTTCCTGTCTAATGGTAAAGCTCTTGGACTGTCACTCAGTAGGTTGAATGTTCAAATCTTAGAATCTCTTGTCAGTGTGTCTGTTTATTTACTACTGCTTTGACTGTTAAACATTCCGTAGTGATGAATATTTATGCTTTTTGCCATCAAAATCTTTAGGTGGAATGTAATAGTTATATCTGGACATTGCATATCAAGGAATCTTCTGTGGCCTAGAGTTTAAGGTTTCAGACCTTCACACTGAAGGTTGAGGGTCCTATTTAGGTGTGCCTGTGGTCATTTCCCTGCATCCATTTCATTCCAACTTCAAATATTTAAGGTACATACTGAAAGGTGATTTCACTCTTTTTAATTGACAAATACATTTCTCTTTTCAATTTGTCCACAAAAACCTCATTCTAAGTATATCATTGAGCAAAGCCTACAAAATTCTCTCTCAAAATCTTCAATCTCTTTCTATTATTACCCCCTTCTTTTTCTCCCTCTTTCACCCCATAATGGGATGGAAGAGGGACAGATTGTTATTGCAATGGTCTCTCTATACAATGATTTCAAAGAGTCATACTAGCAAGATGTTAGGTTTGCACGTTATAGCTATGTTTTGATGCACAGCAGAACAGAGTCACCTCCGGCCTACCAGTGAAGCTTTTGGACTTTCACTCAGATGGTTGAAGGTTCGAATCCTGGTACCTCATGGCAGTGCGTCTGTTTATTTACTCAGGTTTTGAATTTTAAACATTTCTAGTAATGGAACATTTACATCTTTTTCCCATCAAAAACTTTGGGTTGAATGTCGTACCTACGTCTGTACACTGCATGATAAAGAGCCACCTGTGGTCTAGTGGTAAAGGTCTTAGCCCCTGGCACGCACCGCTGAAGGCTGCGCGTGGCTCGCACTTGGGTGCATATAGGTGGTAGGCTGCAGGGCTTTACGGCCAACCCCCACAAGGTACAGCCGAAGGCCGTGCGTGGCACAGGGTTTGGCAATTATAGGGGGTGTTATAGTTAGATTCTGAATTTACACACACACACACACACACACACAGCCATAGAAATTCAGCAGTTAAAGTTATGGTTTCCTAAAGTAACTATAACTCATGCCTTACGGAAACTATAACTCATACTCTTGCCATTCACTACTAATTACCCCACATAGTACTACACTCATGACATTTTGATAATATCAATGTAATAGTTGCAGTAAAATTATTGAGGAGAAAAATGTGCATGGAGGGGGTGCGAGTTATAGTTACTGCAGATAACCATAACTATAACTGCTGAATTTCTATGGCTTGGTATGGGTAAATTCATAACCTAACTATAACGTCCATGTAACCTTTGGTTATTGAAGTAAAAATAATAATTATATATATATATATATATATATATATATACAGATAGATAGATATATCTATATCTATCTGTCTGCAAAGGTTAAAGCGATGTTATATTCGGGTGAAAATGTCAGTAAAAAAAAATCAATTTTAAACAAAGCAAAACTACTACAATTCACCAGTATATATGTATATTTGTGTGTGTGTGTGTGTATATATGTATATATGTGTGTGTGTGTAATTTACTCATGTAACAATTTATAGACAGAGCTCTGTTTGCTGAACCATAGTTTTCCTAATCACAAAACATCGGAAAAAAATGTTAAATGTGTTTTTTAAAGAAAACTCTGAATACTAGAAACTGTGAACAATACTGGGTCATAGAATGCAGCCATGAGGTAGAAACAACTTATCTCTGCATCCCTTATACAGAAAAGTAATACATAATCAAGAGCAGTCTTGTCTCCGTTATACTCTTGTGACTGTATCTGCTCTTAGAAAGCCACAATATTACTGCACAGATGCGGATCAAACATTCAATCGGAGTTCCTGTAAAAAGCCCAACATTTCATTCTGCTGCTAGACTCTGGCAAATAGGCAGCGGAATAAGTGAAGTAAGGCAGTATGAGGGCGCACACTACAGAGTACTTTATATATTTATGTGCCAACAATACATTATTAACTAGACAGGCTCAGAAAAACAACTTCAAAACCTATGTACATCAGATGAGAAGTAACCGAGACCTACATTTACATTTTCATCATTGATTAGCCCTTTCAGGCTTTTCCAGCAATAGGGTGACATTTCAATTTACTTTGAGCTAAAGCAGATTGGCATTTTCTAAAAATCCTCAGCATATTGCTATGCTAATCAAGGAATAGCAAGCAGCCCATCCCATCAATCTTAGCGCGCTCAAGGGCAACAGTGACAAGGTTGCCAGTTTCATCAGGGAATTTTTCGTCGAAAGCAAGAGTATGGTAGGGGAGGATAGCAAAGCCACTCATCAAACTGAGAAACGTGGCGAGACACACTCGGTATGATTAATGTTTTACCTATATTCACTGGGAAATTTGTGGAAACTAAAGCAGTCGAAGCCATGGCTAAATATTCATCTGCTGATATCCCAATTAGTTGCTTTTGCTGATCTACAGAATGATGCCTGCCGTTTAAAAAGAATGATGAATAAACATGCCTTGAAAAGAAACAGGCATAGAGCGCGTTTTACAACACGAAGCACTCATCCCCAGCACACCAGACTGCTTGTCGTTTCTATATCGAGTGTCCAAAACTGAAATTAGCTGTCAGTCACTTACAAGTCCCTGCCAGGACTTCCTTTGTGCTTTCTTTGCCATCCCTAGAAAACCAGCAAGCCGCCAGTTCTGCGAATACGGCCAGCGTGTCAGCAGAAGGCCCAGTGGTTTGCGGTCATCACTCCTCCTTTAACATATGCATGTGCCTCCCACATATCTATGTCATTAAATCTATGCAGCGCTTCCCCAAAAGAGCTGGATGGTAAAGAAGCGGACGCAGTGCCAAGGGGCGAAAAATGAGCACATGAAGGGTGGGAAGCAAGGACAGCAAGCAGGTGGAACAAAGGTACAGCCCAAGGGCAGAATGTGTGAAGGAAAGACATGTACAGGGGTTTCAGATCAAGGAAATACTGAAGGGTAGTACAGAAAAACCAAAACAGAGGCCAGAATAAATAGAAGAACCAGAGAGAGCAGATGTAGGACCCGATTTATACTTCGGCAGACGGATCGCCACGTCACAAATGTGACCGATCTCTAGTGAGCCTAAATACAGATGCATTAGGAAGAAACGCACTTGTAATAAGGCGGGCGGGGATTCCATCACAATTGTGCCGGAGAATCTGTCTGCCAAACTCCAAAATCAGGCCAGTGTGCACCAAGGGACAAGAGAAAGAGTAGGTGGTCGGAGGAGCTGGACATAGACTGCGCTGGGCCGAGTGATTAAACAGAGACTTCAGCAAAGGCAACTCCGTGCACACGAGCGGAGCTAAAACCAGAGACGAGAAGCTGGGGAACGTGAAATATTAACGGGGTAAACATTTTGCATACGTTATGGAGTGGGAAAAGACGATAACATACTGGAAGAGATGTGAGTTCGTAAGGGTAGAGCCTCAAAGCGCACACCAGTACTGCGAGCAAAAGTGGACAGCGGGGGGCTTCGGGAGGCAGGGGATATACAATACCTTAGGTAGAAGGACAGGTGTGGAGTAGAAGGAAGGAAGAACATTCCTTTCAGCAAGGCTGAAAAGGTTGAGACTACATTCAGGCAGAATCGAGAGAAGAGAATAACATTCATCAGTAGTCCAAGGAGAAGAAAGCAGACAAGAGGCAGATGAGGAGCACGATAGACAACAGGGTGAAGTTACAGACACTGAAAGTAGTCTAAATGAAAAAAGAAAGGAGCCTGAGATCAGGATCTTCTTGCAACTCCCAAGAAGGGTTTCTAGCTTTGGAAAACCTAAGACATAGAAACCGAACACATGGAAAAACAGACAGAAAGCCAATGGAGTGCAATACCGGAGATCCCATAAAAAAACAGAGAACAGAGGGAAAATAAGATCAACCATTTCAAAAGCAGTTGATATATTTGGGACGCTAACATGAGAATAGGGCTTAGCACGCAGAGCTGTGGCTAGTTTTTACAACAGATAGAAGTGCGCATTTGTTGGAGTGGGCAAAATAAAAAACAGAATGGACCATGGACAGACGGGAGTGAACATCAAAACAGAAAGAATAGCAGAGTAGGAACAACACACCCAAGAAGCTTTGAAAAAAACAGCAGTTACATAAAAGGCCCAGTATTTAGCGGTAGGGGCAGATAGATAAGTCGAATTTTCCAAAGGCCTGAAGAAGAGCAGCATGCTTCTTCCATGGATTTGTTAAAAATAGAGGAGCAGAAGACTTGACAAGCACTGGTAAAGCCAACAGATCTGGTCTCTGCAAGAGCCATTGGCTTTGCGAATGCGTTTTAGTCACGTTGTACACCAGTGTGGCTGATGTTCAGCATGGCTAAAAGTTTTTGCCATGGAGGAGAACTAAGCGGTGTGAAGCGCAGTGGAGCAGAGTAGAGCAGTGTGGTGCGGTGTGGCGTAGAGTGGAGTACATAGGAAACAGTGTTGTGGCATAGAGTAGAGCAGAGTGCTGCTGGGTGGAGGGGTGTAAAGTGGAGAGGCGAAGAGTGGAGTAGAGAGGTTGCGTAGAGGGGAGCTCTGTTGAGTGGCACAGAATGGAGTAAAGTGTTGTAGCCTGGAGTGCTGTAGAGAGGAGCATAGTGGCGTAGACTGTCTTAGATGGCATAGTGTCATAGAGTGTTGTGGATTGGTACAGAGTGGCCTGAAGCGAAGTGTCAGAGTTGAGAAGCATAGTGTAGAGTGAAGTGGTGTAGCATAGACTGGAGTGGGTTGAATGGAGTGATGTGGCATAGAAATGAGTGATGTGGCGTAGAATTGAGTGATGTAGAGTGTCACGGTGGTGTGGAGTGGATAGAGTGGAAGGGAGTAGAATGTCAGAGTGCAGTGACAAAGTGGCATAAAAGAGTTGAGTAAAGTGTTGTAGATGTAGATGGGAGAAGTGTCGTAGAGTAGAGTGTTGTAAGTGGACTGACAGACTGGAGTTGCGTAGAGTGGGAAATGCATGTTGTGGTAGTGCACTGCTATTCTAAAATATTTTCACTGTTCATTTACAGTAATTTAAACTTTATTGTGTGTTAGAGAAAAATAACTTCCTACAGCCTTCCCTGTCACATGGGCACGCAACAGGATTGTCACACAAATCCTCTCACTTTGATACAGAACAGTAAACACTAAGGGCCAGATGTATCAAGCGTGTTTGCATTCGCAAACAGTGTGAATGTCCTTCTGTGAATGCAAAAATGCGTTTTACGATGTATGAAACGCATTCGCAGTGGGAAAATAAGAAATCACAAAAATAGCGAATTTTTGCGAATGAGAAACTAATTAGCGTGTCGCAAATAGCAATATGATTTACTGAATCGCTTTTTGAGAAACGCTAATTGTGATACAGAACAGCGATTCGCAGATAGCAATTTCCTAAATCGTGCTGCTATTTGCGAGATGCAGATTGCGACACGCAAAAACGGATTCGCAATGCGATGTAGCAAAAATATTTTTAAAAAATTGCGATTATTCGCAGAATGGCCGTTTGCACATGCAATTTACCACACACTGAAACCAGGTGGTAACCAGCTGCAACCTATATAAAGGGGACCAGAATGCCTCAGCTCCTCTTCCACAATGGCTGCACTCTACGTCACGGCGAGGAGAATGAGGATCTTGGCAGGTTTGAGGAGAGAGAGGAGGAGACAGGAGCGCATTTTCAGAGTGCGCATAACCCTTTTTGACCAGACTGAGGAGGACATTTATGATAAATACAGGTTAAGCTCAGCCATGATACTTGACCTGATAGCTGAGCTACAACCCATGCTGCAGCGCACAACACACAGGACCAATAGCATACCCACACATGTGCAGGTATTATGCTCCCTGCACCTACTAGCCTCAGGGAGCTATCAAGGGGTCCTAGCAGCAGCTGGAGGGGTATCACAGAGTGCCCTTTCTAGATTCAACGCATTTCTCAATGCCATGCTGAGCAGAATACAACTGTACATCAGATTCCCCAACACCCCACAGGCATTACAACAAACCAAAGTTAAATTTTATCAGATAGCACAGTTCCCACATGTGCTAGGTGCCATTGATGGGACACATGTAGCAATCTGTCCACCATCGGCCACTGAGTATGTGTATCGAAACCGTTAAAACCATCATTCCATGAACATACAGGTGATAAGCAATGTCTCTTACATCATTACCGATCTCGTGGCCAGATACCCAGGGAGCACACATGACGCCTACATCTTTCGCCACAGCGGGATACACACAAGACTGCTAGCTGGGGAGTTTGGGGAAGGATATCTACTCGGTAATTTGATAGTTCACATTATTAATGTATTGATGTAAGCATGACGTCAGACAGCAAATGTACTCATTTTACTCTCTGTGCATTCAGGAGACAGTGCCTACGCAGTGCGCACCTATAGGCTAACGCCCTACCTAAGCCCTGCCACACCAGCAGAGAGGAGGTACAATGCTGCACATAGGGCTACCCGCAATGTGGTGGAGCGCACTTTTGGGCTGCTGAAGAGCCGTTTCAGGTGCATCCATAGGAGTGGAAGTGCACTACAGTACAGCCCTGAGACAACATGCAAAATTGTGGCCACATGTGCTAACCTGCACAACATAGCAACCACCAGGGGCATACCAGTGGAACTCACGGAGCCAGACTCAGGTGAGGATGATGATCCCTTACCACCCCTTTTACCAGAAGGCAGGCAAAGACATGCTGACATCACGCGCAACCATTTTTGATGTAAGTAAAGACAAATCCACTTCAATAATACGTATTTCAGGTAAACAATGTGTCAGTAGGACACAGCTATTCACAATGGGCAGACATGATCTACTAACAGTGTCACACTATTAGTATCATAGCATGACTTTATTACACATGTTGAGGTGGTCCCCTGTAGCCCTCCACATCACTTCTTACGTCCACGCACTCCACTTGAGTGCTCAGTGCCCTCGCTGGCACCTCTAGTAGCAGGTTCACCTGCAGTACTGTGTCTGGACCTGCGACGCCTCGGATCAATCACAGGGACTGTCAGACTGCTGAGGCTAGACAACTCCTCACGGTCACCAACACCCAGTTCGCTGGTTGCGTGCTGTTTGCAGGGCATCCATTATGTTGGTAATTTGCACCAGTCCCTGTGCAATGTCCCGACTGCAATGTGCCATCTCCACCTGTGTGGCAACGGCACGCCATGATATCTGGGCTGTTGAACTTGCAAGCCGATTGACTGATCTACAGACGCTGTCAAACTTAGCCAAATATTGGTGATGGCGCCTGCGCTGGCTGACGCGCTCCTGCCGTACCTCAGTGCATAGTTCCCAAATGGCCTGTGTCAACTCCTTGGTGTTTTCAGCAACTCTTTGCTGTCCCTCAATCAGGGTCTCCAAGTGCTTGTTTTGTAACCCCACATTGCTATTGTGAGACACAAACTGTGCAGTGACTTCAAATGTTTGCATTACAGGCGCTGCACCTTCAGCATGGAAGCTTCCATGCCGCAAAGATTGATGGGCCCACTCCTTCTTCTGTGCCCTGTCTGCCTGCATCGTGGCGTCTCCTGAGGGGAGTTGACTGATGCTGGTGCAGGGACTGCTATCTTCCTGTGGGACTCGGCTCTGGTGGTGGTGTGGGTTCGTGTTCTGGCATCTCATCTGAGTCCAGGTTGTACTCTGGCAGTGGTACCACCCTCGCCCTGCATTTAGTCGAAAATATACTGTAGGATTCCCTTGTATTTGAGTCGGACTGTGGCTGTGTTTCGGCTTCCCCCACTTTTTAAGATCGTGCAGCAGCAGGGACCGAGTCATCTGCAAGGATAATGTGCAGCATGTCAGTTCTAGCATTTGTCACATATTTCCACAGTGTTGCTTTAAATGTACAATTACATTGTGTCACCCTGAGTCATTTGTGGTGTTTCTCGATGTGTCTGACCACTATCTTGTTATTTATGTTGTGAATTCACCTTAGGGTTGTGTTCTACCACTGCCACAAGGCACTGTTGTGTTGTATGCAAGATGTGACATGGACTACTTTTCATTGTGCATCAAGCTATGTTCTATTTCCTAAGGGGCATGTGTACATGCACATGTGGGGATACACATTATCACAGGCCTTACCTTTGCTGGTGCTGGGTGTCCCTGAGGTGTCATTGTCAGTTACACCACTGACAGCTTCTGGCAGCAATGTGGACTCCACCAGGTCTTCCATAGGGGTGGACGGTGTGTGGGTGGATGGTCCGCCTCCAGTGTTCCTTGCCTCCCTAAGCCTGCTGGCCACCCTCTCCTTGGCACGGGACCGCAAGTCGTACCATCGCTTGCGTATCTCCTCCACAGAGCGCTGTACAACCCCCACTGCGCATATTTTCGTCTGTATGTCAGACCAGAGTTTCCGCTTCTCACTCTCAGGTACTTGGAGTGAGGTCTTGCCAAAGAGTCTATCATGGTTCCCAACAACCTCCTCAATGAGCACCTCCAATTCTTTCTCACTGAATTTCAGCTTCCTCTTCCTGTCTCCCTTCTCCTTCCCATTGCCAGCACTGGCCATGTTGCAGTTTGATCCTGGCTTCCTCACAATGCGGACTCCCTGGCGCTGGGCTGTGTCTCACTCACTGCTCCTATGGGTGTGGCATCTGGAAACAGCATGGGCTGACTCACTTCCTGGTTGTGATGTTATCAGGCTGTTCCAGTTTGCCGTTTTCGCTATTTGCGATTTACAGTTACCAAATCACAATTTTTTTTGCGATTCGGTAGTTGCATCTCACAAATAGCGTTTGCGAATTTTAAGAAATCGCTATTTGCGATTTTCAAATTTGATACATCGCATTTTGCATTTCTAAAATTGCGATTTCTTAAAAATCGCAATTTGCAAATCGCTACCTGGAATCTTGCTACATCTGGCCCTAAGCTCCCTCAGAAGACAGAGCCTAGTATTTGAACTGTCTTTGAATGCGCAGCAAATGTGACAAGATCAGAATAAAATCTAAAGGCCTGCTTACAGAAAACAAGCACTCGTGAAAGACTACAAGGAGTGATGGTAAAGAGGCGATTGAGAATGGGAGGGTCGAAGACATGCTGGACAACCTAAAACAAATAAGGCCAGCAAATGGAAAGCAAGCAAGTGGGAGCTGCAAACTACAAAGCCAATGGTGAGCAATGGGCGGAATGCATTCCAAGGGAAGTTTTCAGGATGTTCACAAAATGTCTCTGCAAACCAGGCAGCTGCACTGTTTGGCAGGCTTCGGCCTAAAAACAGGACTGGCAAGGGCAAAACACAATGGGTGAGAAAAGCACTTATAAAGGAAGTGAAATGGATCAGAATGAGGCAATGGAGGGATTAGCTTTGTGAAGCCAAGACCGATCACATTGATAGCCTTAGGGAAAATGTGCAAAGAAATGCAAGGAGGAGGAGCAAAAGAACAAAATGGGAAAGGAATAGGGGAATGAGAACTAAGTGCAAAGTATATCAATTTTGCATGAAAAACATTTTTGCAGAGGAAGTCAGCAAAGAAAGGTAAGCAGGTCAGGGGAAGTTAGAAATGAAGTTACTTGAGACGACAAAGGAGAAGTTATGGGTGAAGAGATTGTGAAAGGGGTGATCAATTACTGATACAACAGTTTAGCATGGAAAAGCGTGAAGTTGCAGACGGGACTGGACATCAAGAAAGTAATATCTTTAATAATGTCTCAAATTTAAATTAAAAATAAAATACAATCACAAAGCCAATGACTAATAGTATTACTGAAGACTCATTTGCAATTTTATGGACAAAATGGAACATGTGAAGAACAAAAAAATAACATGTGTATTTAAATAGTGAGGCTATTTGCCTAAAAGTAAGAAACAACCTTAACCCACAGCAGCAAAATATATAAATGCAAGGAAACAAACTAAAATCACATGCTGAGTGAACAACAGCATTCAAGTCATCTACGCTACGGAACATTTATAATCTATTTTCTTCATTCCACTTACCTTTCCAGAGCCAAAGACTGCTTCCTGAGCATATCTAATGAGGCACTCCTTGCAGAACAAGTGGCCATCTGCACATTGTGTCAGCTCCTCAAATGCAAACTCCCCATAGCAACAGCGACACTCAATCATCTGGCCATCCTACAAAATACAACAAAAAGTAAATGTAGCAAATCCGGAATATCAAACAGCTGTCTAGATTCCATCATGTACACAAATGCATGTATAAATAAACCTCACAGAAACAACAATTAATCCCAAAGAATGTTTCTCTCAAACCCAAAAAGCTATTTAATGTGTGTTGTGACAATGTTGTGATGATTCGGCTTACACTTACCCATTCACTAGCGACGTCAATGGAATATTAAAAGGAAATAAAGAAGGCAGTACCTTAGAATTAAGGTGACGTCAGTTTCTTTTAACTTAGGATAGATACCCAAGCAATACTATCGACAGAGGTGGGCCAGCGGACAAATTTGACACCAGTAAGTCCTGCAAGACAGAATGGGCAAAGTGCCCATCCCGATGAGCCTGACTGTCCAGGCAGTATTGCTTTGTGAATGTGTGCAAAGCAGCCCATGCTGCTGCCTGGCAGATGTCCAGGACCGGAACTCTGCGTGCTAACGCCTTGTTCGCAGCTTTAGCTTTGGTGGAGAAAGCACGCAAGCCCTCAGGGGGTTGCTTCTTAACCAATGCATAGCAGATCTTAACATAGAGCATGATCCATTTGGAGATGGTCCATTTCTGCAAGGCCCGCCTTTCTTCGCTCCAACACCCCATGAACAGTTGGTCTTCTACCAGGACCCGGAATGCTTGTGTGTGATCAAGGTAGAACAACATTCTTTTTGGGTCCAGATGGTGAAGTCACTCCTCATCTTTAGAGGGATGTGGCAGGGCGTAACAAGGTGGCAAAGTGATGGATTATTGAACATGAAAGGGAGTGACCACTTTAGATGTAAAGGAAGCGCTTGCGCAAAGCACCAGATTGTCTGGGTATATGTTATGGTAGGGAGGCTTGGATGACAAAGCCTGAAACTCTTTGGGCAGATGTTATAGCCATGAAAAAGGCTTTATTGATGGTAAGGAGCCTAAGTGGACTATTGTGCAATGGCTGAAAGGGAGTAGACATGAGGAAAGTAAGGACAAGATTAAGGTCCCACTGGGGAGATAATGAAAAAGGGAAGATAGATACAAATGCTACAAACCTTTTAAGAACCTATTTACAATAGGGAATTGGAAGAGGGATGGCCGGTCAGGCACCTGCAAAAAAGCAGAAATAGCAGAGAGATAGCCCTTGAAAGTGCTCAAAGCAGAGCCCTGCAGGACAAGAGAAAGGATGAAAAGGGGGCAGAAAAGGGATTCAACTGTCTTTCTGTGCACATGGCACAAATATTTCTCAACGGCAGGCCCATATTGTCTTGGTGGAGGGATGCCTCCATGCCAAGATAACGTGACAGATTTGAAGAGAAAGGATGAAAGCTGTCAAATGTCACAGCTCAATCTCCAAGCAAGAAGGCAAACAGCTGACAGGTTCAGGTGGACAACCTTTCTCTGCTGCTGTGACTGAAGAACCTTCGGAAGGGGCGGTTTGATCGGAGGGTTAATGGCCAGGCTTAACATCTTGGGATACCAAACTCACTGTGCAGAGCCCGAAACCCACAAAGATGACTTGTGCCTGGTCGTTTCTGATCTTCTTGAGAACTATTGGCAGGAGAAGTATGTGTGGAAAGGCGTACAGGAGGCCTGAGCTCCACTCAAGAAATAACATGTTTTCAAGTGAGAGCCGCCTTGGAATCTCCAGCATACAAAAATGCTGATATTGCACGTTTTTGGCCATGGCAAACAGATCTAACCAAAGCTCTCCCCAATGCTGAAAGAGACCTTGCACCACTTTTGGATGGAGACTCCACTAGTGATCTGTAAGGCATTGTTAGCAGAGTTTGTCTGCCATGGCATTCAGAGAGCCCGCCAAATGTTTAACTGTCAGAGATATGCCCTGGCATTTCAGTGAAAGTCCAGAAATGTAGGGCCTTGTGACAAAGGGTCTATGACCCCCACACCACACCCTGCTTGTTTGACTACCACATTGCGGTGATGCTGTCCGTAAACACCTACATTAGCCTTCCCCTGATAAAGGGTAGAAAGGCTTTCAATGCTAATCCGATCGCTCAGAGCTTCAAACAGGGTGATGTGGAGTCTGGATTCCGTTAGAGACTAGAGTCCTCTGATCACCTCTCCCAAATGACCGCCCCATCTCTAGAATGATGCATCTATCACTTCCGTCAGATCTGGTTGGGGAAGAGAGTGAGGTCTGCCGATGGCCCAATCATGATTCATTAGCCACCACTGCAGATCTTTTGCAATTCCCTGGGAGATCTGGACCACGTTGGAGAGAGCTTCCTGCACTGCACCCACTGGAACTTAAAGCCTCACTGCAGAGCCCTCATATGCTAGTGGGCATGTGTCACAAGCAGGATCCAGGAGGCCATGAGTCCCAGCAGCCTCAGAGTCAATCTCACCGAAATCCAGGAGAGAGGCTGAAACATCGATATCACGGCCTGAATATCTCGAATTCGTCATCTGGGAGGATGAGCCTGAAATGAACAGGGTCCAGACAGCTCTGATGAAGGGGAGTGTCTGAGAGGGAGTCAAGTGTGACTTTGGCATGTTTATAGTGAACCCTAGTGAATGCAGGAGGTCTGTTGTAGTCTGGAGGAGGGAGATGGCAGCCTGGGGCGAGCGTGCCTTCAACAGCCAAGCGTCAAGATAGGGAAAGACTGTCAGACCCGATTTACGCAGATGAGCTGCAACCACTGCCGTCACCTTGGTGAACACTCAATGGGCCTTGGCAAGGCCAAAGTCGGGCAAAAGGAACAGAAAGGTCATGTGGCCTACCATAGGATAGGGTAGGACAGGATTATGAAAGTATGCGCCCAGCAATTTCAACGCTTCCATCCATTCTCCCATGTTGAGGGCAGACAGGACCTGAGCTAGTGTGTGCGTCTTGAACTTCTCCTTCTTGAGGAAGAAACTAAGCGGGAGCAGGTCTAGGATAGGATTAGGGCCTCCATCCTCCTTGGGCACCAGAAAGTAGTGGGAATAGCAACCACAACCCACTTCTGGCATCGGCACCCTCTCTATGGCTCCCTTGGCCAAGAGGGCCAATCCTTCCTGGCAAAGAAGGCGTAGGTGATCGTACGTCAGCCCGTCGCAAGTTGGTGGCATGGGTGGGAGGGGTAGTCACAGAGGTGAGGGAGTAGCCCCATCAGATGATCTGCAAACCCAACTGTCTGATATTATAGACCACCAGCGGGCAGGTGATAGCAAACCCTGTCACGCCCTGGGTGCCTATGAAGGTAAAAGGGCAGATCAGGAGGGTTTGGAGGCTGCCGGGGTCGTGGTGGTGGCCTGACCTGAATGCTGCCTACCTGACCCAAGGAGTCTGCGGGTATTGCATCCTCTGCCAGGCAGAGTCTGCAGAGTGTGCATGGCTTGGTGGATAGGAGGGGTATATACGTGGCTGGAAGCCCCTTCCATGGCCAGGAAAGGAGTGAAAGGTGGATTGCGGGTGGTGGGAGGCCATGGAAAGGCCCGAAGACCTGCCATAACCCTGCTGTCCTTAAAGCACTCCAGCACTGAATCCGCCTTGAGGCACGGCCATTAAAGGGCATGTCCATAAGTGATGCTTGGACTTCCCCAGAAAAGGCAGTCGTCCTCAAGCAGGCGTGGCATCGTAAGGCCACTGTTGATGAAACTGCTCTGCCCAGCGAGTCAGTCATGTCTAGTCCACAACGAATTGTGAACTTAGCTACGCCCCTCCCCGTCAGCAATAGCCTGGAAGAGTACGACCCAGGCCTTCTCTGGGACGGGGTGCAGCACATGAGCAACCACATTCCACAGAGCATGGGAATAGCAGCCTAAAAAGGCACGTGGTGTTCACAGACAGCACTGCAAGGCTGGTGGAAGAGAACATTGTCTTTCCTAAGGTGTTCAGCTTCTTGGATTCTGATCCTGTAGTGCAGCTGGGAATGTGCCAAGTTTTATGTGGGAAGTGAAGGCTTGGACCACCAAGCTCTCTGGGGTACAATGTTGTGAGAGGAAGGTTGGGTCCCCATCAGTAGGGCAGTGCTAGCGGGCAATAGTCCTATTCACAGGAGCCCCCATGCTTGGGCTTGGACCAGGTCCCAAGCAGGAAGCCTGTAAGTGCTTCATTAAAAGGGAGAAGTGATTATGAAGGGGACACTCCCGGGCTGAAGCACTTCTGTCAAGACATTCGCCACTGAGGTTAGGCTGAGGTCCAGGACTTCAGCTTCTTTCCTCACCACCATTGCGATGGACGCTCCCTCCTCTGCAGTCATGGAAAGGGGAGAAAGCGTGCCAGTATTAAGGGAAGTCTCTAGTTCACTGGCCTCACCCAGATCTTCACACCAGTACAGTGTGTCATAAGGCAGGTATTCCTCAGATTCCAGTGACCCCTCCCACTCTTCCCCAAGTCACTGACTTGACCCGTAAAAATAAAATACATCAGTGGAGGGATTCTGGTGTTGTGAAACCTCTGGAACATGAGTGTTTATGCCATCTTTTCCTTATTATAGTACAGACGAAAGAGGTCATGTTACTTTATAGGGCCCTGCTGGAGGGCCACAGACAGCTCTCATGGCCCTCCAGTCGTGATGGGAGGAGGACTTGGGGGTGTCATCCCAGAGGATGACCCGAGAATTTGGTCCAGAAATATCCATTTTAAACGTATGTAATTCTTTTATTTACACCAGGCCTATTTGACTCCCTGGCGCATACAGGCCACACGTTCCCTGCTGGACCTCAGAATGTCCTCGGTCTGTTACGGAGGATGCTGGCTTCTTCCACATTGTCTGATCCTGCCTGCTTTTGCTATCTTACTGGTTGGAGGTCCTCAAGGTGGTTCAGAAGGGGGGGTGGTTTGAGGGGGCACGGACAGAGACTTCACACTTAGTCCTCTAATGCGCTTTCTGGTCCTACATGAGCATACTGTGACTAGGAAAACTACTGTCAGGTTTCAGGACTTGGCTTTAATCCTGGCCCGCTGCCAGGTTTCAGGACTTTGCTTTAATCCTGGCCCGCAGACAACTGACTGAGTTGGAAATCCAACTGGGATCCAGATGTGCACATTAATTCATGAAATGGGCGGACTGTGAAAGGGAGGCTACTTATAAGCATGAGGCTGTGGGAATGCTGATTCTACCTGTGTGGAATGCTATAATGTTGGCGTGTCCCTGTGTGGACTACAGTGGCCTTATGATTGTAGACAAGCCGCTTTCTGGCGTATCTTTGCACACTGTGGGGACACGGGCAGCGGGCATGAATATGGGTGACTCCCCCCTTAGATGCCGTTGGGTCTTCCTGTATTCTTGCTTCTTGTCTGTCTCCTCTGCTTTGGTTTTATGATTGTTGGGGAGGTGCTCAGCTTTCTTTAGATGGGAATGTAGCACTGGGACTCTGATGTTATGCAGGATTTCTACCTGTGGGGAATTCCACCCTACCCTGCTTCTTCCTTGTTAGGTATGCTGTCACTGTTACTATTCATTGCTGTACTTTTAATTTTTTTATCAATTTGTTCCTTTTTCCTCTATGCCTTGCCCTCGGGCATTTGCTTTGTTGTATAAAGATCTGTTTGAGTATTGATTGGTTGAGTTACCACTCATGGAAAGAGAACTCCTGTCTGCTTAGTTTGTCTGCTTTGACACTGTTCCCTGGAAGTTGTATTGCCATTATGTTTGTCTCTGAATGGTCCACCTCCAGACTTCCTGAGCTAGTCCTAATAGAACCAGATTTCCTTAGCTAGTTTGTTCCTCCCTGCTTGTTTAGATAAAACATTGTCATTGTATTGTCTATACGACTTGGTAAAGTTAATCCCCAAAGCTCTTTCTGAAAGGATTTTAAGGCTAGGAGCACTGCCTTTAGCTCTAGTGCATTGATATGTTGTACTGCTCCTTGTTCCTTTCAAATTTCTCTGACAGTGAATCTGCCCATATGAGCTCCCCAACCCATATGTGAGACGCCCGTATTAATGGTTACTGTGGGAGCTGGGTGTATAAAGGGTCTTCGCACTGTTAAATGTGGTCTTTTTCCACCGTGCCATTTCCTACTGTAATATTTTGGTTTAGAACCACTAGATCTTCCCACCTCCCTGTGGCTTGTGACCATTGGCTTTGGACCCATTCCTGAATTGCTCTCATATGCAGCCGTGCATATGGAATGAGAGGGATGCAGAAGGCCATCTTCCCTTCTATTTTCCCCACAGTCCTCATTGTCAGAGACTGCACCATTGTAACAGGTGAGTTTCTTGAAGTATTGATGATATCCTTTTCTCGCAGAGATGAGTCTTTGCCTCAGATGTGTTGATTCTTGCTCCCAGAAACATTTTTACCTAATCAGGGTTTGGCAACGACGTTTTTATGTTTTTTTTAAAAAACTCGGACTGGAAAGTGTTGATAGGACCTTTTGTATATCCATTTTACATTTGATTACAGTTTGTTTTCTCCAGCCACTCTGTAAATAAGGGTAAACATGTATCCCTTACCTTCTTAAGTATGCTGCAACTGCTGCTAGGCACTTTGGAATAAAATATGCACGAAGGGGTTTTACAAAGGCCAGTACCTTTGTATAGTGTTTTTTGTTCACAACAAGACGCAAATATATTTAGGGTCTGCTATTCACTGGGATGTGTAAGTAAGCATCTTCTAAATCTATAGTTGCCATACAGTCCCCTTGTTGTGGTGGAGGTGTTGTCATTTTGAATTTGTGTTTTTATGAACTTGTTTATAAATGAGAGGTTCAGCACAGGATATAGGGGTCCATCCTGCTTTGGAATTAGGAAATATGTTGAGTAGTTTCCCTCACTGATCTCGTTCCTGGACACTTTCTATTGCCTTTTTTCCCAGAAATTCATCTACCTCTTTCAGTAGACTGGATGTGTTCGATTTGGTATGGATCACTTTCTTTGGTCGCCTTGCTGGTGGTTGCCTTTCTCAGGTCTATGCAGTATCCAAAATGTACGTGAGATGTTCAATATCCAATTGTCTGAGGTCACTTTCCACACTCGTGAAGAATTTCCTTAATCCATCTCTCCACGGGTGTTACTTGTTAGAGGGGTTGATGATATGAGTCATTTGCTGGAGGCAGCAGCTCCTCGGCTGTGCTCTCCTTGTGCACGACCACAAAACTGCTTTCGTCCTGGTGTTTAAAACTGCCATTGCTGTGATGGTGTCTGTGTTTGGCTTGCATTCTGAAACCCCTGATGTGGAGTTGTACTTGGGAAACTTCCTCTGCTTGTAACCCTTCAGACTGGGGTTTCCCCTCTCCATATGATTCCTCTTAATTGCAGGGCTCCTATTGACTTTTCAGTTTAATTATCCTTCTTCAGCTGTTGAAGAGTTTCATCCACTGTGCTTCCAAACAGTTGTTCCCAATCGAAAGGCGTGTTGACTATATTGGCCTGCACCTCTGGCTTGAACCTGACACCAGCAGCCAGGCATGACATAATTACATTGTTCCGGCTATCATTTGCATACCTGCAGTGTCTGCTATGTCTAATGCAGACTTTAAGCAAGTATTTGTGATATTTGTTCCTTCTTTTGCCACAGAAGCTGCCCTATTACAATATTATTGTGGAAGATGCTTCATCAGCTCTGCCATCTCATACCAGTGTTGGCATGCATATCTGTTTAGCAGAGCGTTTGAGTTGGCTATTCGACATTGAGTTGCCGAACTTCTTTAAAATTTCCTCCCCACCATAGCCAGATTTTTGCTTTCTTAATCCGGTGGGGATATGGACGCTGTTGGACTGTTTGCTCTTTTCCTGGAGCAACAATGAAGTCTGCCTGGACCATTTCTCTTATATACAGTGAGTCTTTGGAAGAGTGTTTATACTTCTTCTCTACCCTCGGTGTTACTGTCCTGCAAGTAGCAGGTTCCTGAAAGGCTTCCCTTCCTTTATCCAGAATGCTTGGTAGCATTGGTAGGAACGAGTTCCTAGTTTGAGAAGGTAGCAATCTCTCTGGTACGAAGCATGCTTGTGTTTTCTCCTCCTCTACTGTTAATTGTATTTTATAGCCGCTCTTTTAATCAGCAGTCTATGCATTGTGATGTCGTCCGTAGGCGATGGCCTCGACGGATATGTGTCAATCCTCTAATCAGTAGAATCCATTCAGATGTATTGCTGCTGAGTTTCCATGTACTCTGACCCCTCAGTCTCCTCAAACATACTCATGCCATCAGGATCACCTTTGTCAAAGTATCATCCCTGTTTTTCTTCCTCTTCCTGCGACTCTGGTGTCATAGGGGGCTCTACTTCTTCAACATCTTTCTTAAGTCTTTTTCAGTCAAAATCTTTCGAGGGATTCAAATTTCTTAAAGGGATGCGCTGAGCTCCCTTTTCTTCTGCAAAATCTTGGCCATTTCTGCATCAAGGGACCTCTTCTGCTCGATTTCGGAAGATCGCTTTTCAGCATCAGGTGTTGGAAACAATTTTCTCTGCAATATCAAGGCTTCCTTCAACTGTGTATTGCTCATTTCACGACTTCTTTCGATGTCAAAGCTGCTAGACTTCTTTCGTCCTTCGACGACGAAGCTTCTCGACTTCGATCGTCTTTTGACTTCACTGTCTTTTCTGGTGTGTGTGTCCTCCTGAGGGGTCCTTGCTGTGGGATCGGAGGGGTTCTTTTGCTCTCTGCTTTCCTTTGGTCAGCAAGATTTCAGGCTGAGGCAGTCGTCAGTGGTTTAAATTCTGATGTTAGATACTCTCACCCTATATCTTTTTTGTGTTAACTGGGGTCTCTTCTCCTTGTGCTGTTCCTTCTGGTTGTTGATGATTTTCATTTTGGTGTCTGAGACCTCTCCTTCTGTCCCTTCAGCGATGTTATCTTCGTCATGCCTAGACAAAACCATGTCTTTTAGAGATGGTGTCTGCTGCTGCCCCTGCATGGCATAGTGTGCCTGTCTTTGCTTGTCCCTTGCCGCCAAAACTTCAGCTTGAACTCCGCATATGTCTCCCAGTTTTCACTCTTGTAGTTGAGAGGAAGTCATAGGTTACACACCTGTCAGGCCTCAAAAAAGCTACTTGCTCACTCACTATGGCAAGTCATATTTTATCACGTCGAGCTATTTTTATGACCTACTCACCCCTTCTGGTGAATTTACAAAGAACAGGTGTTCTGTTCAGTCAGAAGGTGAAGGAGCAATAAAGATGCCTTTAAATCTTGTTCATATCTTATTACATTTGCTCTGTGTTCAGAGACAGAGGTCAAAAGTCAGTTTGTCTTCTTACAAATCATTTTTCTTCTGACTGCAGATTTCCAGGATTTTGTAGGGGGGACTGTCTGACCTGCTGTACAAATAGTGTGAAATGAAAGGCTGTATAGCGTCAGGTTTTTCATAACAGACAACATTTAAATAACTAAGTCAACTGTACAAACATTTAAAAAATATATTGCAGTAGTTGCGAAAGCCCATTTTTTCTATGTCTGTCAGATGAAAAAAAAAATTCATAGGATGAAAACAAATCAGAACACTTTACTTGGTGATGTGCAAAGGATAAATATGTTTTCTGAAACCCAATTTCTACATATTATTGTTAATAAACTATATAGTTTTAGCAGTAAGCTGCAAGTTAGTGGGAGGTGTTGTGACATTTCTTTGAAAATTTCTGTCTGTAAGTGACAGTGTGCTATCACATCAAGCTTTAGTAATATATTTATTGAAAGTGAGTGTTTAAACGACCTGAGAAACACTCCTGCCCGATGGAAATTGTATTAGCAAACTAAGAGGCAAGGCAAGGATCACATGCTCCGTATAAGTGGGCTAGATTCTTATTACACATGGAGCAAACGATTACTCTATTTAATCAAACAAAAGGGTTGTTTGTACAGCAGAAATACGAAGCTCATACACTGAAGGCACATTCATATGTGAGAGGCCATTCTGTAAACTAAAATATTTGCTTAGAATCACACAATTTGATACCCATTTACTGGTCAAGTACATTACAGTTAGGTAGAGTAGATTATTCAAGTTACCATTTACCAGCAACTGTTATTCCACTAGATACTTGTAGCTCTCACTACCCTGTACCTTGCAGCTTTCGCTACCTTTTACTTTCTTTGTAGCACAATAGGGGCTGGAGGTTGCATGGCTTCCGTTCCTGTTGGCATACATTTTAAGTCAGGCGCCACCTGTGTTTAGCTTTTATTTTATGTGTTTTTACTTTTCATACTTTTAATTTGTTGCTTTTATTTTAATTTGGCATCCTGGTTCCTAGTAGCTCATTCTGGGAGGGAAGCCTGCCAGTTAGGGGTCAGAGAAGCTGGGCTCCATTTTGTTTTCTATTGCCCCCTCGGTTTACTTTCTGCTTGTCTGGCAAGACCCCCGTTCAGGTGGGCTACTTAACCATGGAAGCAGAATGGATGCACCTATGGCAAGCCCATCTGCGCCGGTCCATGCCTGGACGGCACTAGGGTCCAGAATCCCTGCCTAGAAGAAGCCAGACATAAGTACTACTCTCCTAAGAAAATCCTGTCTCTGGCCCCCAATGAGCTGAAGGATGATTGCCTACTCTATGAATATGGGTAGGGTTGATTTAACATGAAGCAAATGTTGTTATAGCCTTGATTGCTCAGATAGTGTCACACCGATGAGAAGAGAGGGAGACTCTCCTAGACACAATGCGCAATGTTTCGCTATTAACTGCCGCTCTCTACCCAAGAACAAGGCAGAGATTTGGGACTTTCTTATAGAGTGTGGTCCGAGCGCGCTTTTTATTTCAGAAACCTGGCTAAGAGCCACCTCATCCCCTTATATTCTCAATGCAATCCCCTCTGGATATGCCATAGTGAGGCTGGACAATCTCAGAGAGGGGGAGGGATTCAAACATTCAATATTCAAACAATCGCTACCCTGTGTTTCTACTGAGATGAAGATTGAGGGCGCTGAGGCCTCCTTCTTTACTTTAACCCTCTCCAACAATTGCACCTTGGCAGGTTTACTCATTTACTGCCCACCCCGCCCTGCTGCCCAGTTTATTATTGATTTGGCCTACATTGTTTCCTCTCTTGCCCTACGGTACTTTAACTTCATCATTCTGGTTGCTCTCAATTTACACTTTGAGGATTCTTCATGTCATAATGTCATGTCTCTAGTAGAACATCTAGCAGCCTGTCATCTGACCCAACTGGAGCATACCCCAACCCATTGGCTGGGTCATACCATAGATCCCATTTTCATTAACTCTCTTTGGGTGAGTACCATCTCCCTGATAGGAGTGGTTTGGTCAGATCATTATGTTCTTCCATTTCAGATCAAGGGGGTCCCCCCACCCCTCCTTCCTCCAGAGGACATCAATACTCAGCACAAAAGCGATCTAAAGTCACTGCTGACTCTTTTATGTTGACATTAAAGGTCTCGTATCCCACCCTTCGGGATTACGTGAGTTTACCAGTTCACATTTCGCAAGTAGAGCCTTGGATGACCTACCACCAATATCGCTGCGCTCTACTGCTCGCACTTAACCCTCGAAGGAGTGGTATATTGAAGAGCTTGGAATTCAGAAAAACATTGGCAAGCCTCTAGAGCATCAATGGCATAGGAATGACAGTGCCATAGATACAGTGCTACATTTAAAGGCCATGAAAGACCACCGTAAACAGATGAAACCCACTCATTGTCAATTCCATGCCAAGAAAATTGTCCTAGCTCAGAACTCTGAGCGTGGGATCTTCTCTATAGTGAAATTGTTATCCTTAGAGCGCATCTCTGCGCTGTTGGTGCCCTCGACAGAGAACTTTAAATCAGACTGCAATTATTTTCCGACAAAGTAGACACAATTTATACCATATTTCATCAGGAATTTAGGAAAACGAGATGCCACTTGTGATTTACTCCTACCGAGGCCAGAGATGGTCTTACGAAGTTTGAAGCAGTGTCGCTGACTGACCTGCAGCAGGTTATAACCAAGGTTAAATCTAAGTCTCCACTTGACCCAACCCCGTCTAAGATCTTGGAACATGGTATGGAGGTTATTGCTCCGGTCCTTTGTGACCTGCTGAGCCTATCCTTTAACTTGGATCAGGTGCCCCCAGAATGGAAACAAGCGACTGTGGAGCCCCTTCTGAAAAAATGAAAAAACCTTTGCTAGATTCTAGCAAACCAGAAAACCTCAGACCCATCTTGCTTCTCCCCTTTGTTGCCAAATTAGCCAACAATTGTGTGAATCAACAGCTGTTGAGGTTCATGGAACCTAATGATCTGATACACGAGAACCAGTCGGGCTTTCACCCTCACTACAGTGCTGAGTCAGCTCTAATGATAGCCTCTGAGTCTCTTAAGACACAATGCATATGAAGACAACACAGCTGCTTTGATAATGTTTGACCTAAGCACATATTTTGATACCGTGTCTCATGGCATACTGGTGGAACGTTTGAGGTCCTATGGCGTTGGTGGATCTGCCCTAAAATGGATTGCTTCCTTTCTTCAGAATCTCACCTTTCAGGTAGTTCAACAGTCTTGCTCCTCTGAGATTCTCCCACCGAAACAAGGTGTGCAGCAGGGCTCCACCCTTAGCCCCTACGCTGATTAATCTCTATATGTGTCCTTTAGCGAAGGTAATTGAAAGTTGGGGTTTCAAAATCGTGTCTTATGCAGATGACACCCAATTGATTATTACCCTCACCGAAGACCAGGGTTCTTTCACCGACGCTTCAGATCATGCCTGGCTATTTTAGCCAGGTGGATGGAACTGAGCTGTCTCAAATTGAACGTGGTGGTTGGGAGACAGCCCTCAATCTGATCCTTGGCTTGGTGGCCTGACGCCCTGGGATCAGTGCCATTGCCTAATGAAGCAGTGCAAAAGTCAAACATCTGGTTTGATGTCAATACGTTTTGAAAAACAGATCTCTAGCTGGCACCTGTTTTGGCATTTTAAAAATGCAACAGGAAATCATAGGTTTCCTGCCAGCAGCTGGAAAACCGTGGTACGAGCCGTTCAGATTAATAAAATGTACTCTAATGACTTTTAAAGTTCCAAATTGTGCAGAACGCTTCTCCTCGACTGTTACTAAACTCCCCAAAATGATTTTCAATGGGACAAGCCCTCGCCACCCTTCACTGGCTTACGTTAGGGAAGAGAGTGGCTTTCAAGGATCTGAGCTTCTGCCATAAAATTCTGCTGGGAAAGAGCCCCCGGTATTTTCATCCCCTAGTCACTCCTTACTGCCCAAACAGAAGTCTTAGATCTTCAACTGCGACTTTCACATCAATCCTAAGAGTAAAGAGAGCACGAATGGGAGGCAGTTCTTTCAGGTACTTGTACACTAAACTGTTGAATTTGTTGCCATTAGATCTTAGGCAGGAAAACCTAGAATCAGTCTTCCGTAAACATTAAAGACCTGGCACTTTCAGACCACTTTCGTTTAGGGCTGGATTCTCTGTTAACTGGTAAATATACCTTCGCGGGGGGACACTCCAGTCTGGAGTAACAAGGCACTTTAAAATCTCCTACAACATAACTCGAACTGCAGGTCTAGTAACATTTTTATGATTTTTCGAGGTTCTGGGTGAGTTTATGGTGGCACTTTGGGCAGAAATGAAATGGTATCTTCTCCATAGCTCGCGGAACAGACTTCCCTATGTTCAGGCATTCTCCCAGTCGCCCTGGATGTTTGAGATCGATTAATTTTTATTCAGTACCTCTTCTCGATGGTAGTCTGATTTTTTTCATTCAGCTAAACTTCATCTCTGTGTAGCCTGGAGAGCTTCAACTAAGATCCCTGACCTAACAGTGGAAAAAACAATTTGAAGATGGCGACCATGCGAAGCTTCCGGGGAGGGTGTGTGATGTCAGGAGAGGCTGGATTAGACACCAAATGGAGGGACAATCAATGCCCAACAAAAAAAAAATGAAGGAGGACTACTGGTACACTAGAGAATTCTGGACCCAACCACTAGATGGTGGAATAATGCACAGAATGTGAATCCAGAAAAGATTCACGCTTCAAAAGCAGCCAACACACTGACTTGACTGATCAGGCTTTCTGGCAGTGTCAGATTGCACTATATGCTAGTGTGAATCTGCTTAAATTTAAGGAGGGTGACTGCATAATGCTAGGATATTTCTTCTCCACCAGGGGAAAACCAAATGCATTAAAGCGTGTAAAAGAGATTTAGAAATCAACAAATCTAGCAAACTCCAATAAACGCAACTAAGTTATTGGGCACTTTTCAATACCAATACCAATACTCACTCCCTTTCAGATAGTGTTCACTATATACAAAACCATTACATACCTAATTAATAAGATATGAGACAATGGGGGGATACTAGATCCCCTATGAAATTGCATTTCACAAATACATAGGACACAATGCTCAGCAAGAACATTTCAGGGGAAGAGTACAACAAAAATGCAAAACTATCACTCAAACTACACAAAGTGTATAAAACAGATAATTCCAAAACAAGCTAATTTATTATTGGTATATGACTCCCAGAAAACTGAGGTTATGTTCTCCGGGACACAATAAAAATGTTAGAGTCAATGTGAGGTGGAATGGGCTCAGCAATATGTGGAGTGGGTCTGCCAAATTTTACAGGTGCACTGGAAATAGGTGCTGAGCAATCTTAAAAGGACCTGGGATAACCTATGGTCAAGGACCCCTTGGTTTCAGCTGGGCTAATATCACTCACACTGAACAAATTGACAAACAAGTATTGGCAATGCCAATAGGTCTCACATTTGTGAGAGTTAGAGCTATTGTCACTGTAAATGTCAATGCCTTTTATCTATTTTATCTATACATTTTGGTTTGGAGTGGACTTGATGTATGTGGTTTGGAGTGGAATTATGTGGGTTGAATTGGAATTCTTAGTTGTGGAATTGTGTGGGAAGGGTGTGTAGTGTATTTGTGTAGGGGAATTATGTGACATGGTGAATAGACGGCGTGCGAGCTGTTTAGAATTGATAGTAAGGAAGTTAGAGAGAGATGGGCAGTTTGTGCACAAAGTGGTGAATGAATACTAAATAGAGGAGCAGAAACTGTGCGTGAGAAAGGAGAGAGGAGGCCAGGGCACCTGTGTATGCAGAAAAGACCTTAAGAAGAGAAGGAGCAAGTTGGTTTGAGGGACGGAAATGTTGAAAAAGCAAGGGAAAGAAATAGTGCTTCAAGACCTGAAGTGAACTAATATGAGAGTGGCAAGAAGAGAGAGAGGTGTGACATAGGAAGGAGAGAGCATGAGAGAGAGAGAGAGAGAGAGAGAGAGAGAGAGAGAGAAAGGTACGAGTAGGAGGGGTACCCAGAGGGTGTGGGAGAGGCGAGAGGTAGACGTTTGCACAGCACAGGGTGGTACAGGAAGGTAAGTATGTGTGAGCAGACAGAACAGAGAGAAGACAGGGAGTCTGAGGAAGGGATGAGAGGGGGTAGTGGAATTGCTAGATGAGAGGGGGTTCACTCAGTACCTCCAGTACCCTTTTACAACCCAGCAATCTGTACGACGGTTCAGCGCCCTTAATTACCGCAGTTTCATACCTAGTTATCAATGTTGGATACACAGCAATGGGTATCATGCGGTTCTCTGCAGTTTGTATCCTTCAGTATTGAAGCAGTATTTTTCAGTACCAATCTGTACTGTGGAGAAAAATGGATACAATACAAACCGAGCAATCCTTTGGAGCCCACCATTTGATACTCAAAATAATCAGTAGTCTTAAAACACCTGAAAATCAGTAACTACATACATCTACATCCAACAAGCAGCTGAACTTTTTCAGATACTTTTTTTTTATTGCAATACATGCATCTAGGTACCTGGGATGGTCAAGAGGTGTGGAGGCCAGTCCGGTTAAAGAAAGCAGGATGTCAGGGATGGAAGCATTTATTAGGGACAACACAGCCACCTTTTTCATTAATTACACGTCAGAGGAGGAGAGAGAGCGATTTGCTGCAAATCACATGTTTTTTGTTTAAGTGTCGGTACTGGGACTGGAACCCAGATTTTCACATCCCGAATTTAGCAAATCTGCGAGGAACACCAATGAAGGAGCACTAGCATACATTGCCATGAGTACTCTGTGAGAGAGTGCAGGTGGTCAGTACTCACACGCACCGCATTCAGTGCCCTGAAGTCGTTCCCTGCTCACAGCACGGTTCTAGAGCCCTGCCATCCGTAGATTATCTGCACTTATTTCACTCTCTGAGCGTCCAAACTTCAAAGCAATGGTAAAGCCAGTCTGTGGGCCAATAGCAGACTTTATTCCCAGCTCCAAACTGGCAATGCCCAACTCATATAAACAGGCAGCGCCCACTCACCCTTGAGTCCAGGACACCAGCCTGCTGTCAACACATAAATAACTTTCCTGCGCTGCACAACTTTCCCTTCAAAACAAAAGGTAGGAAAGAAGTACGCTGCATTCTGAAGGTAATCACTTTCCAACAAGGTCTGAGAAGAACACCACCAAAGGGCCTTTTTCTCCTAAACGCTGCCAGGCAACAAAATAAACACCATGCGGGCAGGAGGTTTCATCCTGTTCTTATGAGCAGAAAGAAAAAAAGTGGCACAGACAGACATTTTCCGTACACTGTTGAAAACATTTTTTTTTTTTTTTTTTTTTTTTAAACACCCCAGTTCTGCGTTTCTGCACAACTGGGTTCTGCGTATTCTATGAAGGACCACTCCGGTCCAGAAGTATTTCCACCATTAACATTGTAAACTCACCACAGTTTAATTTTATTCCCCAGAATAATGAAACTGGCAGTGAAAAAAGCATACCATCAAAGGAAAAAGGAAGCTGCAGGTTAAATCTTTAAACCGAGCACTTCCCTCTCTGCTACATTCTTTTTCAGGGATTTCTCTCAGAGTGCAGCTCTGCCTACAACCCAGAGTCTACAATAGGGCTGGGCGACCTCAGAGTGCATGCTAGTTTGTAGCAGAATGCAAGTGGAATACGACTGCATGAGTTCAGCATTGCACTGCTAAATTAATGAGCTGCACCATGCAGAACAAAACGTGGGCGGGCAGCTGTCATATTTAAAGATAAAGCGAGGCATGCCCGCTAATCAAGGGAATCGGCGTGCCATGCAGTGCTAATCGAGGGCTGCACGCTGCGCTTTACCCTAATCAAGCACAAACCAAGGGAAAGCAATCACAAAAGTTCCCACACAGGCCCTGCATCAACCTGTAATGCCAGAAGGATGCTACTGCTGGTAGTGTGATCACTAAGATCTCAGTGTTATTTTGGAAAATACAGGACACAAAGTCAGTCCTGAACACTGACCCATAAAAGAATAAATTGCAAAAGGGTTAAAAATCAATTTCAGTTTATAAAAAAAAAAAAGGTTTGTTTACCCGATTGTGACAATGGGGATAATAACACGTACGGCAGCTTCACTGTGTAAAACAAACTGGACGTTACTGTGGAAAACAATACGAAGAGAGTAACAGTGGTTTCAAGGAACACGTTACAGAGGCAATGGCAGTTATATCCTTGTGGGCTCCATAGCTACCGCCTTAGTGTTTTTGTGTACTTTTTTGTGCCCATTTCTCGTTTTTCGCTGGAAAATATTTGTCTAAATACACGGAGTTGCATTTTCGTGTTGTTTTTAAACGCAGGCTTGCGTGACCATGCTGATACAAACATCGCGCCTGCAGTCACTAAGCAGCAGAGCACCCCCATCAAAGCAGCTGGGACTGAAGCACAGCAGCTAGTCTTTTCTGGCAACCAACGTTATGAGGAAATTAAAGGAAGCAGAGTTAAAACCACAATAATGAATTACTCTCCATTGCAAGCCGAGCCTGGGAGCTGCCTTTGGGATGAATACAAAAGAATGTCAGCCACATGACTGAGAGGACCGAATGCGGCAATAAAATGGAAGCAGATACGGGCCTGAGCCCCCACAAGCTGGAAAAAAAATAGTCCCCTCACGAACAGTTAAACACAACAAAGAGTAATTGTATTGCACTTCGGTCCTGCCATGGAGCAGCTACTAAGAGAAAAAGGTGGGACAAGGAGGCAGGACTGACAACTAGCAAGCAAGGATTTTTAAAGGACACTGAAACAAACAAATGAGAAGCAGGGGGATGGGCTTTAAGTTTAAGTATACTTGAGGTCGTACACTTACGCTTGACCTAAAAATGATTAGTCCCTCTTCTGTGTCAAAGGCAAGAAGCAACATCCTGATGGGGAAAAAAACACTATGCAGGGACGCTGGCAGCTTAATCAAAACGACAGCTGGTGATAATGGCAAAGGAGAGGCTTACTTAGGATGCGAAATAAAAGCAATTGCTAAACCACCATCTGGAAACATTGACAGATTGCCTGTAAAATAGTTCTTTATATTCAGCCTGCCTAAGGATCTTAAGAGCATTTATATTATACTGAGAACCAGGAATTGAGCAAATTAAGGCAAACAGTATACATTTGACATTTTCAGATTGTACATAGCAGGCCAGATAAGGGTGCTCCCTAGTGGGGAAACATCCCGAACAACTAGGTCTAAACCACTACTTGCCTGAACCACTACTGCTAAACAACTAAAAAGTCTCTACAACTAAGTACTGAACAACTACTGTCTAAACAACAATTGTGCCTGAAAAACAATTGCCTGAACAACTAATTATAAGATAAGGTTTTCTTTTTGTTTTTGTTTTTTATGGTTTATTAGTTGTTTAGAATATATGGAAAATGTCACTTACCCAGTGTACATCTGTTCCTGGCATGAGACGCTGCAGATTCACATGCTGTGCACTGTTCCTACCATCTAGTGTTGGGCTCGGATTGTCACAAGTTGTTTTTCTTCGAAGAAGTCTTCGAGTCACGGGACCGAGTGACTCCTCCCTTTCGGCTCCACAGCGCATGGGCGTCGACTCCATCTTAGATTGTTTTCCCCGCAAAGGGTGAGGTAGGAGTTGTGAGTATACTAGAGGTGCCCATGCAATGGAGTAGCAATGTATGTACATAGTGTGTATTAAAATAATAATTATTTATATATTTACAATTTTCGTGCAACTAAAAACGACTACAGGCTCCCGGGGAGATGGGAGGGTGCATGTGAATCTGCAGCGTCTCATGCTACGAACAGATGTACACTGGGTAAGTGACATTTTCCGTTCGATGGCATGTGTAGCTGCAGATACACATGCTGTGCATAGACTACAAAGCAGTAATCTCCCCAAAAGCGGTGGTTAGCCTCTAGGAGTTGAAGTTGTCTGAAATAATGTTCTAAATACAGCCTGTCTTACTGTGGCTTGTTGTGTTGCTAACACGTCTACACAGTAATGCTTAGTAAATGTATGAGGCGTAGACCAGGTGGCTGCCTTACAAATTTCTGTCATTGGTATATTTCCAAGAAAAGCCATTGTGGTGCCTTTCTTTCTAGTGGAGTGTGCCCTTGGTGTAATGGTTAATTCTCTTTTAGCTTTAAGGTAACAGGTCTGAATGCATTTAACTATCCATCTGGCAATGCCTTGTTTGGATATAGGGTTACCTGCATGAGGTTTTCGGAAAGCTACTAACAATTGTTTTGTTTTACGAAATTGTTTCGTTCTGTCAATGTAATACATTAGTGCTCTTTTTATGTCTAATGTATGGAAGTCCCTTTCAGCTACTGAGTCTGGTTGTGGAAAGAAGACTGGGAGTTCCACAGTTTGGTTTAGATGGAATGGTGATATGACCTATGGTAAGAATTTTGGATTTGCCTGGAGAACCACTTTATGTTTATGTATTTGTATAAAGAGTTCTTGAATAGTAAATGCTTGTATTTCACTCACTCTTCTAAGTGATGTGATGGCTATTAGAAAGGCTACTTTCCAAGTTAGAAATTGGATTTGACAAGAATGTATGGGTTCGAATGGTGGGCCAATGAGTTGTGTTAATACAATATTAAGGTTCCACGAAGGTACTGGTGGTGTCCTTGGGGGTATGATTATTTTTAGTCCTTCCATAAATGCTTTAATAACTGGGATTCTAAAAAGCGATGTTGTATGTTTAATCTGCAGATATTGCAGTGAGATGGATTTTAATGGAAGAGAAAGCTAGATTAGACTTTTTAAGTGTAGTAAATAACTTACAATGTCTTGTGTGGAGGCATCTAGTGGCATAATTTGATTAGTCTGACAGTAGCAAACAAATATTTTCCATTTGTTTGCGTAACAATGTCTTGTTGTAGGTTTTCTCGCTTGTTTAATGACCTCCATACACTCTTGTGAAAGGTTTAAATGTCCGAATTCTAAGACTTCGGAGCCAGATTGCTAGATTGAGCGATGCTGGATTCGGGTGTCTGATCTGTTGTTTGTTTTGTGTCAACAGATCTGGTCTGTTTGGTAGTTTGATATGGGGTACTACTGATAAGTCCAACAGTGTTGTGTACCACGGTTGGCGAGCCCAGGCTGGTGCTATGAGTATTAGTTTGAGTTTGTTTTGACTCAGTTTGTTGACCAGATAAGGAATGAGCGTGAGAGGGGGAAAAGCGTAAGCAATTATCCCTGACCAGCTGATCCATAGAGCACTGCCATTGGACTGAGGGTGTAGGTACCTGGACGCGAAGTTTTGGCATTTTGCGTTTTCTTTTGTTGCAAATAGATCTATGTTTGGTGCTCCCCAGCGGTGGAAGTGATCCTGTAGGATCTGGGGATGTATTTCCCATTCGTGAGTTTGCTGTTGATCTCGACTGAGATTGTCGGCTAGCTGATTCTGAATGCCTGGTATGTATTGTGATATTAGCTGAATGCTGTTGTGAATTGCCCAATGCCAAATTCTTTGTGCTAAGAGACACAGCTGTGACGAGTGTCCCCCCCGTTTGTTGAGATAATACATTGTTGTCATATTGTCTGTCTTTACAAGAATGTGTTTGTGGGCTATCAGTGGTTGAAACGCTTTTAATGCTAGAAATACCGCTAGCAGTTCCAAGTGAATTATGTGAAGTCGTTTTTGTTGATTGTCCCATTGCCCTTGTATGCTGTGATTGTTGAGGTGTGCTCCCCACCCAAGCATGGAAGCATCTGTTGTGATAATTGCGTGAGGCACTGGGTCTTGAAATTGCCGCCCTTTGTTTAAATTTATAGGGCTCCACCATTGAAGCGAAGAGTGTGTTTGGTGGTCTATCAATACTAGATCTTGTAGTTGACCCTGTGCTTGCGTTCATTGTTTTGCTAGGCACTGTTGTAAGGGCTGCATGTGTAGTCTTGCGTTTTGGACAATTGCTATGCATGAGGACATCATGCCTAGTAGTTTCATTGCAAACCTTACCGTGTAGTGTTGGTTTAGTTGTATGCTTGATCTTACATTTTGGAACAATTGGACTCTTTGTGGACTTGGAGTGGCAATTGCTCTTTGTGTGTTGTGTTGCTCCCAAGTATTGTTGTATTTGGGATGGTTGCAGATGTGATTTTTGGTAATTTATAGACAACCCTAGTTTGTGTAGAGTTTCTATGACGTATTGCATGTGAAATTGACATTGTTGGCTTTTATTAGTCAGTCGTCCAAATATGGGAATACGTGCATGTGCTGTCTCCTAATGTGAGCTGCTACTATGGCTAGGCATTTTGTAAATACTCTGGGGGCTGTTGTTATCCCGAACTGTAGCACTTTGAATTGATAATGTTTGCCTTGAATTACAAACCTTAGGTATTTCCTGTGAGAAGGATGGATGGGTATGTGGAAATACGCATCCTTGAGATGCGGTGTTGTCATGTATTCCCCTTTTTTTTTTAGTAAGGGAACTACATCTTGAAGTGTTACCATGTGGAAATTATCTGATTTGATGAAGAGATTCAGTGTTCTGAGATCTAAGATAGGACTTAACATTTTGTCCTTTTTTGGAATGAGGAAATATAGTGAATAAACGCCTGTTCTTTTTTGGTGATTGGGTACTAGCTCTATTGCTTTTTTGTAACAGTGCTTTGACCTCTATATGTAATAGGGCTAAGTGTTGTGGAGACAGTCTGTGCGGTTTTGGTGGCACATCTGGAGGGAATGTTGTGAATTCTATGCAATAACCATGTTGGATAATTGATAGGACCTATGTGTCCAATTGTGGTAGTATTTGGTTAGCCTCCCCCCCACTGGTGACAAGTGTTGGGGTGTTGTGACATTGAAGTCACTGCTTGCTAGGGCTTGGTTTGTCGGGCTGGAATTTCCCTCTTCCTCTTGGGAATTGTCCTCTATAGGAATCACGAACCCCCCCCCCCCCCCCCCCATTGGTATTGTGATTGATAGGTGGGTTTTGTTTGGGAAGTGGAAGGTTCAGATCTTTGTTGCCGAAACCCCCCTCTAAATTGTGGTTTCCTAAAAGTGCCTCTGAATTGTGGGGAGTAGAGCGTTCCCATGGCTTTGGCCGTGTCCACGTCTTTTTTCATTTTTTCGATGGCAGTATTGACTTCCGGCCCAAACAACTGATGTTGGTTAAACAGCATATTTAAAACCGCTTGTTGAATTTCTGGTTTGAATCCAGAACTCCGCAGCCATGCATGTCTGCGAATCGTTACAGCCATGTTGACAGTCCGTGCTGCTGTATCTACAGAGTCCAATGCGGACCTTATCTGATTGTTAGATATGGCCTGTCCCTCTTCAACTACTTGCTGGGCACGTTTTTGGTGTTCCTTGGGCAAGTGCTGGATGAGGTCTTGCATCTCATCCCAGTGTGCCCTGTCGTAGCGTGCAAGTAGGGCTTGCAAATTTGCAATTCGCCATTGATTGGCTGCTTGTGATGCCATTCTCTTGCCCGCCGCGTCAAAGTTTCTACTCTCTTTGTCAGGTGGTGGGGCATCCCCTGACGATTGTGAGTTCGCCCTTTATCTTGCCGCCCCTACAACCACTGAGTCCGGTGTGAGCTATTGCGTTATAAACACTGGGTCTGTTGGGGGTGGTTTATATTTCTTTTCGACCCTAGGCGTTATAGCTCTTCCCATTACAGGCTCTTGGAAGACCTGTTGTGCGTGCTTGAGCATGCCCGGTAGCACTGGCAGGCTTTGATAGGATGCATGGGTGGATGCCAGAGTGTTGAAAAGGAAGTCATCTTCCACTGGTTAAGAGTGCATCGTTACGTTGTGGAACGTAGCTGCCCTGGCTAGTACTTGCGTATATGCTGTACTGTCCTCTGGTGGGGACGGCTTGGTTGGATAACACTCTGGGCTGTTATCCGATATCGGTGGATCATATAAATCCCATGCATCAGCATCATCTTGGGCCATCCCAGTATGTGTGGGTGACTGCATAAACGGTGTTCCCACTGGTGACAAGTGTGGTGAGTGCAGTGGGGATCGTTGTGGTGAGACCTGTGGTGGTGGTGACTTGTCTCAAACCACTTTGGCCTTTGGTTGCATCTCTGTTTCTTGAAATGCAAGTTTTCTCTTAGATCTGAATCTTGCCAGTATCCTTTTGGATATGTAACCTTTGTTGTCTTTGATCAGGTTCCTCTATATCCAACTCTTGCACAAAAATCTATGTCTTTCCTTGAGTTGCATGGAAAGCCCTTCCTCCTCAGTGTATGAGGTTTGTTTCGGCTCCGAGGCTGCTTTTTTCTGTACCGAAGTTTCTAACGTAATAGTCTTTTTCGGTTCTGAGGAGCTTTTACGGGGTTTGGTCGATTCGATCACTCGGTGTCGAAATTTTTCAGTGCCGGAATCTCGACCGGAGTCGGAAGTCTTCGGCAACTCTTTGGCCTTTTTCGTTGCCGATGTTATCTGGTCACCTTCCCTTCTGTGGGTTGAGCCATGGCCTGCTGGCGGTGGCGTCCCCATGGCCTTGAGTTTCTTGGTGTGACCCCGAGTGTGGGACGGGGCAGGTTTACTCACGGGTTGTTGCACCGTCGAGGGTCGTTCACTGTCGGATCCATCTGAGTCCGTTTCTTGCATGGAGATTCTTTCTTCCTCCTCGACGTCTAGCTGTTCTTTCGGTTTCAATGCCATTTAAAGTCTTCTTGTGCGTCGATCTCTCAAGGTTTTCTTAGATAGAAACGCTTGGAAAGCTTCACAAGTATACTCTCTGTGTTCGGGCGACAAACACAGGTTACAGACCCGGTGCAGGTCTGTATACGGATACTTTGGTTGACACTTAGGACAGAAACAGAAGAGGGTCCGGTCCATTAGTCTGGGACGATGGGTGTGGTCGGGCCGACCAGGTCTCGATGAAGAGTGGAAGCCCGAAGGGCCGCCAAAGTGGTCTTGATGTCGGTGCCGATACACTAACACTAAACCGGTACCGAACGAGAACAATACCGTCAAATTTTCGATACTTTAGCTAACTTTCCCAATTCAAAATACGGAGCGAAGAGGAACAAGTCCAAACCCGATGGCAGAAAGAAAACAATCTAAGATGGAGTCGACAGGGAGGAGTCACTCGGTCCTGTGACTCGAAAAGACTTCTTCGAAGAAAAACAACTTGTAACACTCCGAGCCCAACACTAGATGGCAGGAACAGTGCACAGCATGTGTATCTGCAGCTACACATGCCATCAAACATATAGAAAATGTCACTTACCCAGTGTACATCTGTTCGTGGCATGAGACGCTGCAGATTCACATGCTGTGCATTATCCTGCCATCTAGTGTTGGGCTCAGAGTGTTACAAGTTGTTTTTCTTCGAAGAAGTCTTTTCGAGTCACGAGATCGAGGGACTCCTCCCCTTTCGGCTCCATTGCGCATGGGCGTCGACTCCATCTTAGATTGTTTTCCCCGCAGAGGGTGAGGTAGGAGTTGTGTATATAGTAATAGTGCCCATGTAATCGAGTAAGTATGTATGTACATAATGTGTTTAAAAGTGATATATATTTACAAATTTACAATTGTACTTGTTTATTTTTATCAACTTAAACGGCTACAGGCTCCCGGGGAGGTGGGAGGGCGCATGTGAATCTGCAGCTTCTCATGCCACGAACAGATGTACACTGGGTAAGTGACATTTTCCGTTTGATGGCATGTGTAGCTGCAGATACACATGCTGTGCATAGACTAGTAAGCAGTTATCTCCCCAAAAGCGGTGGTTTAGCCTGTAGGAGTTGAAGTTGTTTGAAATAATGTCCGTAATACTGCCTGTCCTACTGTGGCTTGTTGTGTTGTTAACACATCCACACAGTAATGTTTTGTGAATGTATGAGGCGTAGACCATGTGGCTGCCTTACATATTTCTGTCATTGGTATATTTCCTAAAAACTTCATTGTGGCGCCTTTCTTTCTAGTAGAGTGTGCCTTAGGTGTTATAGGTAGGTCTCTCTTTGCCTTAACATAGCAGGTTTGAATACACTTAACTATCCATCTGGCAATGCCTTGTTTGGATATTGGATTTCCTGCATGAGGCTTTTGAAAAGCTACAAACAATTGTTTCGTTTTGCGAAATTGTTTGGTTCTATCAATGTAATACATTAGTGCCCTTTTAATGTCTAATGTATGTAATGCTCTTTCAGCTACTGAGTCTGGCTGTGGGAAAAATACTGGGAGTTCCACAGTTTGATTTAGGTGGTACGGTGATATAACTTTTGGCAAACATTTGGGATTTGTACGTAGAACCACTTTATGTTTGTGTATTTGTATAAAGGGTTCTTGTATGGTAAATGCTTGTATTTCACTTACTCTTTTAAGAGATGTGATAGCTATTAGGAATGCTACTTTCCATGTTAAGTATACTGATAGGTCTAGTAGTGTTGTGTAACATGGTTGGCGAGCCCAAGTTGGTGCTACTAGTATTAGTTTGAGTTTCTTTTGACTCAATTTGTTTACTAGATACGGAAGGAGTGGGAGAGGGGGAAAAGCATCAGCAAATATCCCTGACCAACTCATCCATAACGCATTGCCCTTGGATTGAGGGTGTGGGTACCTGGATGCGAAGTTTTGGCATTTTGAGTTTGCTTTTGTTTCGAATAGGTCTATTTGCGGTGTTCCCCAGTTTTGAAAGTAAGTTTGCAGTATCTGGAGATGAACTTCCCATTCGTGGGTCTGTTGGTGATCTCGACTGAGATTGTCGGCTAACTGGTTTTGAATTCCTGGGATGTATTGTGCTATTAGGCGAATGTGATTGTGAATCGCCCAATGCCAAATCTTCTGTGCTAAGAGACACAGCTGTGATGAGTGTGTCCCTCCCTGTTTGTTTAGGTAATACATTGTTGTCATGTTGTCTGTTTTGACAAGAATGTGTTTGTGGGCTATTAACGGTTGAAATGCTTTCAATGCTAGAAACACTGCTAGTAGTTCTAGTTGATTTATATGAAGTTGTCTTTGTTGATTGTCCCATTGTCCCTGGATGCTGTGTTGGTTGAGGTGTGCTCCCCCACCCTACCATGGAAGCATCTGTTGTGATCACGTATTGAGGCACTGGGTCTTGGAAAGGCCGCCCTTGGTTTAAATTGATAGGATTCCACCATTGAAGCAAGGAGTGTGTTTGGCGGTCTATCAACACTAGATCTTGAAGTTGACCCTGTGCTTGTGTTCTTTGTGTCGCTAGGCACTGTTGTAAGGGCCGCATGTGTAATCTTGCGTTTGGGACAATGGCTATGCATGAAGACATCATGCCTAGAAGTTTCATCACTAACTTTACTTGATACTGTTGGTTTGGGTGCATGCTTTGTATTACGTTTTGGAAGGCTTGTACCCTTTGTGGACTTGGAGTGGCAATCCCTTTTTCTGTGTTGATTGTTGCTCCTAAGTATTGTTGTATTTGACACAGTTGTAAGTGTGACTAGGTAGTTTATTGAGAACCCTAACTTGTGAAGGGTTTCTATGACGTATTTTGTGTGTTGAAGACACTGTTTCTGAGTGCTGGTTTTTATTAACCAATCGTCTAGGTACAGGAATACGTGTATGTGCTGTCTTTTGATATGTGCTGCTGCTACTGCAAGGCATTTTGTAAATACCCTTGGTGCTGTTGTTATCCCAAATGGTAACACTTTGAATTGGTAATGTACTCCTTGGATTACAAACCTTAAGTATTTCCTGTGGGAAGGATGTATGGGTATATGGAACTAAGCATCCTTGAGGGCTAATGTTGACATGTAGTCTTGTTGTTTGAGCAAGGGAATCACATCTTGAAGTGTCACCATGTGAAAGTGATCTGATTTGATGTAAAGATTTAGTGTTCGGAGATCTAAGATGGGTCTCAGTGTTTTGTCCTTTTTTGGTATTAGAAAATACAGGGAATAAACACATGTTCCTTTTTGATGGTTGGGTACCATTTCTATTGCTTCTTTTTGTAACAACGCTTGGACTTCTAGTTGTAACAGATCCAAGTGCTGTTTGGACATGTTGTGTGCTTTTGGAGGCATATTTGGCGGTAATTGTGAAATTCTATGCAATAACCATGTTGGATAATGGCCAGGACCCACAAGTCCGTAGTTATGTCTTCCCAATTTTGGTAATAGTTTGTGATTCTCCCCCACACTGGTGTTATGTGTTGGGGATTTGTGACAGTGAAGTCACTGTTTAGTTTGTGGGTTTTTTGGACTTTTGGAATTTCCCTCTTGTTTTAGGGAACTGTCCACCTCTATATTGCCCCGAAAGCCTCCTCTTTGGTATTGGCCCTTGTATGTGGGTCTGGCCTGTGAGGTTGAAGGTTCTGTGCTTTGGGCTCGAAACCCCCCTCTAAAGTGTGGCTTCCTAAAGGTGCCTCTGCTCTGTGGGGAGTAGAGCGTGCCCATGGCTTTGGCCGTGTCCTTCTTTAGCTTTTCTATAGCTGAATCCACCTCCCGCCCAAACAACTTTTGTCCATTAAAAGGCATATTAAGCAGAGCCTGCTGGATCTCTGGCATAAATCCGGAGGTGTGTAGCCATGCGTGTCTCCGAATAGTGACCGCCGTGTTTACTGTTCTGGCGGCTGTGTCCGCTGCGTCAATAGTGCTGACGTATCTGATTGTTGGAGATACTTTGGCCCTCCTCCACCACTTGTTGTGCACGCTTTTGAAACTCTTTAGGAAGATGTTCAATGAAATGCTGCATTTCGTCCCAATGAGCCCTGTCATATCTTGCCAATAAAGCTTGTGAATTGGCAATGACCCATTGATTGGCTGCCTGTGCTGCAACCCTTTTCTCTGCTGCATCAAACTTTCAACTTTCTTTGGCGGGAAGTGGTGCATCCCCAGAAGTCTGTGAGTTTGCCCTTTTCCGGGCTGCTCCTACTACCACCGAGTCAGGTGTTAGTTGTTGCGTGATGTACACAGGGTCCGTAGGGGGAGGTTTGTACTTCTTCTCCACCCTAGGTGTGATGGCTCTGCCTTTGACTGGGTCCTGAAACACCTGTTTTGCGTGTTTTAACATGCCTGGTAACATAGGCAGACTCTGGTATTGGCTATGTGTTGATGACAGAGTATTGAATAAAAAGTCATCCTCTATAGGTTCTGCATGCAGTGCTACATTGTGAAAAGAGCTGCTCTGGACGCCACCTGCATGTAAGCAGTACTGTCTTCTGGTGGTGATGGTCTTGCCGGGTAGCAATCCGGACTATTGTCAGATACTGGTGCATCGTATAGTTCCCATGCATCTGGGTCATCTTGGCTCATCCCTGTGTGCGTTGGTGATTGCATCATTGGTGGTGTTGCAATTGGGGACAGTTGCCGTGATTGCTGTGGCGATGGCTGTGGTGAAAAACGTGGTGGAGTTTTTTCTTTCGCCACTTTAGCTTTTGGCTGTTTTTCAGTTTCCTGGAAAGCGAGTTTCCGTTTCATTTTAACTGGGGGAAGAGTTCTTATTTTCCCCGTGTCCTTCTGTATACGGAGCCTTCTTTGTGTATAGTCTGGCTCTCCCATCTCTAGTTCTTGCCCGAATTTATGGCCTTGTAGTTGTGATGAAAGGCCTTGTTCTTCGGTATAGGAGCTCTGTTTTGGCTCCGAGGCTGGATGTTTCGGCACCGAAACCTTTTCAGCTGTCTTTTTCGGCTCCGAAGCCACCTTTTTCGGTTTCGGTGTGCCGATATCTCGGTGCCGAGTCTGGTCGGAGGCAGTATCTTGGTACCGAGTATACTCTGTGCCGGTATCTCGACCGGAGTTGGATGTCTTCGACACGTGTGTGCCCTTTTTCGGTGCCGATGGTTGGTCACCTTGTTTACGGGTTAAACCATGGCCTACAGGCGATGGCGTCCCCTGGGCTTTCATTATTTTCGTGTGAGTTTTGGCCGGGGCAGTTTTACTCACTGTTTGTTGCCTCGCCGGCTGCTCACTTTCGGCCTCGTCCGAATCAGGAATGGAGAAAGTCTCCTCTTCTTCGACGCTGTGATGTCCTGCCGGCGTCGATGCCATTTGAAGCCTTCGAGCTCTCCGGTCCCGTAGCGTCTTCTTCGACCGAAATGCCCGACAGGCCTCGCAGGTATCCTCTTTGTGTTCGGGGGACAAACACAAATTACAGACCAAGTGCTGGTCTGTATAAGGATACTTATTGTGGCATTCTGGGCAGAAGCGGAATGGGGTCCGTTCCTTGAGCCTTGAAGACGCACGCGGTCGGGCCGACCAGGCCCCGCCGAGGAATGGAAGCCCCGAAGGGCTATCAGAGCTCTTCTTTTCTTCGGTGTCGATGTGTGATTACTAACCCGAGACCGAACGCAAACAATACAGTCGAATTTTCCGAGATTTTAACTAACTTTCCGAACCGAAACACGGAGCGAAGAGGAACACGACCGAACCCGATGGCGGAAAGAAAACAATCTAAGATGGAGTCGACGCTCATGCGCAATGGAGCCGAAAGGGGAGGAGTCCCTCGATCTCGTGACTCGAAAAGACTTCTTCTAAGAAAAACAACTTGTAACACTCCGAGCCCAACACTAGGTGGCAGGATAATGCACAGCATGTGTATCTGCAGCTACACATGCCATCAAACATATATATACTAGTTTGAGTCTTGCACTCTGCTACTGGCTAATAAAGTAGCGCCACAAAGATTCCTATGATGCAGGAATTGCACTATCCATCTATACAGAGGAGGAATCTACCTCCTTTTTCCCTTTGGACAACAAGTTTTGGAAAAAAATTGAGAGCCAGACCTAGGTCAACCAACAATCCCCCAGAAGGGCGACAGAGCTACCGGAGGTTGAATGTTGCGCCGCAAAGAGGCCTAACAACCAGGGTGTCGACAAGGACACCTTCAAGCATCTGAAGCAGGCATTCCTTTCAACCCAACCCCCAGTTCGCTGATCCTGAATCTTTCCCAGCCTCCCCCCTCTCCTAATCCTCTGGGGGATGATGACTCTTAGGGTGACTGATGGGGATCCTGGCCTTTCCAGACCGTGCCCCCATCATCGGATGAAGTTTCCTTACCTCAATAAGATTCAGAGCCTTTGCTAGTAGTCCTGGTGGCGGACATGCTGGATCCAGATGACATTCTCTATGTTGAGGGGCACCTTAGAAAGCCCTTGGAAAAAGATGAGGATGGCCACTTTATTGGCAAAATATATCAGGGATCCGAAGAAGGGAATAGACCTTTCTTGGTGGTCAGACCAAGTTAAACTTTTGGATGTGACTTCCCGTGACGAACAGCGGATTCATCAAGATGTATTATGTATTATTCCTAATTGGTCTATTGGCCTGGCTGGTAACAGTCAGAGATGGAAGGGCAGTGGCCCTTCTAACTGATCTTGAGGCCTTGGGCCTATGTGAATAAATGGCAGGACAAAATAAGATTCTCCACCTGCATGGATGTTTCAAGCAGCAGGTTCATACTCAAGAATTGACTTCACATTGGTTACATTAAATATTTTCCAATTAATCTCTGCTTTTGAGACTAAACTCAATAAGTTGTTGCCCATGACCACTTTCGCTTGTTTTTTTAAAGTACAGTGCTTTTTATTTCAAAAAGTAAATTCCTTACCAGGAGAGATGGAAATAAACTTTAGGAAGTTGCTCTGGTTGGCAAGAACGATAGAAGGATTGAGGCCACTGCTTCAATCATCCTAAAGGACTGCCTTTCAATGGACCCTCTTAATACTGTAGAGCAATAGTTACTATTCAAAAGAAAACTAGTGTCTGTGTATTTTCCGGCAGCTGACAATAAGACGCGTCAATCCAGTCATCATTTGCAAGCTTTAAACAAAATCAAAATATTGGCATGTCTTCGTATCTTAAGGAGAAAGTGTAATAGGATCCTGAGACGTGCAGGAGGCAGCCCTTGAACCTCGAGCTCCAACTTAATCTGAAGTGTGCAAATAAAACCAATCAGAAAATACTTTGGGAGGCGAGCACTATAGCAAAGCAAAATCTCTGGGCAAAGGCACTATACCTCAGCAAAAAGAAGGACTCTAGGGAGTTTTGGAAAATGGTTAATAACTTAAATAAGGCTTGGTCGGCCGCCACTGGGTCAACTATAACAGAAGCAGGCCATGCTGCTTTTCTATGGGACATTTTAATTTGTCCGTGGGGGAGACATCAACCTCAATCACAAGAAGAGGCAGGACAATGCCTAGCGTACAGACAGACCTAGATGACAACAAGCTTAACTTCTCTGTGGATCAGACATGTAAAGCCATAAAAGCAAGTAATCACAATGATGCGCCTGGGTCAAACAGATTATCACAAGCTTTGTACAAAGTGAACCCGGCCTTTTGAGCAGAAAGTCTAAATGAGGTTATTAATAAGGTACTTCAGCAGAGGCTATTCTAGACTCATGATGGGGCTCTGTAACATTTCCAACCTATAAGGGGGGAGATCAGGAGAGACCGGAAAACTACTGCCTCATTATGGTACAAGACTCACAGCCAGAACTGTATGCAGGTCTACTGCTAACAGAACTATCACAGTGTGCCTCAGAAGAGCAAATTATCCCTTTTAATCAAACAGGGTTTATCTGTGGACACAGACAAATACACTAGCACTCTCTGTAATTATGGACAAATATAAGCCAAATAGGTGTCTAATGTATCTATGTTTTGTTGATTTTAAGTCGACATTCAACTGTGTACAGTGACATTTATTGTGGCAAAAATCGGTTCAAAAGGATATTCCCAATTGTCTTTTGAAAGGAATTCAACTGTTGTACACAAACACACGGGTTAAGGTTAAAATAGGAGATGGTTCTTTTATTTCTAGAAAAATTGTGGCCTCCCATGGTTTAAAGCAAGGTTGCACTCTGGCACCATACTGGTTTAATCTCTTCTTGGCCAATTTGCCACAGGTGTTGGACGAAGTAAATGTGCATCCTCCCAAACTAGGTGATAAACATATTACAAACTTTTTGGATGCTGTCTACGTGATTCCTTTTTGTAGAACAAAAATAGGATTACAATCACTTATTGACAAAATATCTAACTATACGGCGCTCAACGGCATGGTAATTAATGAAGAGAAAACTAAGGTCATGGAGTTGACCAAAAGGATATAAAAAAAACATAAATGGAATTTGAATGGCCATCAATTGGAGCAGGATAAGACCTACAGATATCTGGGTCTGCTATTTGATAAGGGACCTTTCAACAAACATACACAAGACCCGCAGGGAAAGGGGAATACACTAGTCCTCATGTTTAAAACATTACAGAGATCATTGGGGGGGGTCCAAGTTATCTCCCACTGTTAAAAATTATATCAGCTAAGTTTATTGCAGAGTATAGCTTATGGAAGTGAGGCACTGCGCGGTAGGGATGCGGTAACTGTGAACGCAATCCTTTCTAAGACATTTAGAGCACTTTTTTTCTCTTCCGCCCAACGCCTTCCCAGCATAGATATGGCTGGAATTTGGTTTAGTAAATCAAATTATTGCAAGTAAGGGAGCTTACCTCAAAGTATGGCAAATAATAATACTCAATTAATTGCACCAATTATGTAAGGCTCTTTGGGAAGAAGTCCAAACTAATGCAAACACTCAACTAAGGTAGTATTTGGAAGTGGCAATTGAGAATCTGGCTGTGTGTCCAGTGTGGGAAATAGCCTTTAGAATCCTTTAAAAGAGTCATTACGAGGCAGATGAAAAAGTTGTCACAGTTAAAAGACAAAGAGGCCTTTTGCCCATAAACCCCATGCCTGGATGATTATACATGAATAAATGTTTCTTAAACTGCTGCCTTACTTAGAGATTGGTTTGTCTAGACACCTAAACATGACTTTTATTAGGTACAGATTTGATTTTATGCCGGGGCTTATCCATACGGTCCCTTGGGCTGGAGGCACAGAAACTATTGTGCACAACGGGGCTAGAAAATATTATGCATTTGACCTGCTTATGTCCGGCTCTATTAAAGGAGAGAAAGGAGCTCCTAAAAACACTTTTTATCCAGCAAGGAATTCAGACATGTAGGTAGGCAGTGATGTCATATTTTAAGTCAACTGACACCTTGCTGAATTATAATTTCACTATGTTTTTAGTGGCAGCTGCGAAAAAATTGACTAATACTGGGGAATAACCTGGTTTGAAAAATGGTTAGGATTAACAATAATTGTGTTGTCAAAAGTGATTTTATAATGGAGCTTTTTGATTTTTTTTGCCAGATTGTGTTTTTATATTATATTTGCAATTTAGGTAAAATTGGATTTCACTTTAGAAAGCTCAGGCCAATGAAAGAAAAATTGTTGCTTAAATTTTTTTTCCCTATGGTGTGATTTTTGGAAATATGCTTGATTTGAGTAACTGTGGTATTGTAAGATTTTAATTAATCAATCAATAAACTATTTATCTGTCTATCTGTGCAAACATCTGGTGGCCACGTGCAGAATGAATTAGACAGAGAAACCATTCTCAATTAGTTACGTATGGTCAGAGGCTTACCTTTTGATATTGTTCTTCATTCATCTGAAGGGCGAGAAGAAAATCGGCATGCTGGAGGGGAAAAAATGCAAATGTTTAACACACTGTATTTATAAAATCAGAAAATGAACCATCACATTAGAAAGCCACCCAAACCACTTCTGCTTTCATTATACACGTAGCAAAGAGACTAACGAAAACTAATTTGAGAAAAAAGGAAAATGTTACTTATTCAGTAAGCATCTGTTTGTGGCATGTAGTGCTGTAGATTCACATGCTTGGCATAAGTCCACCATTTAGTATTGGGCTTGGAAGTGTGCAGATTGTTTTTCTGTGAAAAAGTCTTTGGAGTCACGCAGTATGGAGACTCCCCTTGCTTGTACTGCGCATGGTCCTCGACTCCATTGTTAAATTGTTTTCCGCGTAGCACGTGAGGATGGAGTGTAATGGATGATGGATCCTGATAAGGTGACCAGGCAAAATAGTGTAATGTATAATGAAAATAATCGCAAACAATACAGGTGTCCATGGAGAAGGGTGGGGGCATGTGAACCTACAGCACTACATGCCACAAACAGGTGCTTACTGGGTAAGTAACATTTGATGGCATTTGTGGCAGTAGATACACATGCTTAGCACAGGTCGTAAAGCAGTTTTTTCTCTTGAAGGAAGTGGCTAACCTTTGTGGGTTGCGTTAGTTTGAAACCGCTCAGCCCAAATTGGCTTGTTGACAAGCCATGACATCTACACAGTAATCGGTTGTAAATGTGGGGGTATATTACATTAGCTGCCCTGAATATGTCTGCCATGGTTATGCTACCTAGAAAGGCCCAGGAGGCACCCTTTTTGTAAAGTAGAGTGGGCCTTTCGAGGGATGGGTAGATTTTGTTTAGCTTTAATATAACAAGTTTTGATTCATTTCATAATCCAAAATGAAATAGTTGCTTTAGAAATAGCCTTTGCCTTACATAGTTTTGAAAATGTGACAATGCTGTTGTGTCTTTCTGAATGATTGAGTTTGGTCAATTTAATACATGAGATCTCTTTATACATCCAGTGTACATAAAGCTCTTTCTGCTCCGGAATCTGGTTGGGGAAAAAAATACTGGTAACTCAATAGATTGATTTAAGTGGAACTGTGAAATTACTTTTGGAAGAAATTTAGGATTTGTACGTAGTACTACTTTGCCCCTATGAATTTAGAAGAATGGTTCTTCTATAGTTAATACCTGACGCACTGATACTTATAAGTGAAGTGACTGCAATGAGAAAAGTAACTTTTCAGGATAGAAACTGGAGAGGGCATGAATGTAATGGAACAAATGAGGGGGGCATTAACCTTGTTAGGACAACATTGAGGTTCCAATCTATTTTTAGAGGAGCTCTAGGCGGGATAACTATTTTGAGGTCCTCCATAAAAGCTTTAACAACAGGAATCTTGAATATAGAAGCTTGTTCTCTGCTTTGGAGATCTGCTGCTACTGCTGCTAGGTGTAGTCTTATAGAAGTGAAATCTAACCCAGAGTTTTGTTAAGGAAAACGGTATCAGAAAATATGTAGAGGCTTTGCTGTTAAAGGGTTAATATCCTTTGAATGACAACAGTGGACAAATCATTTCCACTTTGCTGTATTGCAGGCCCTAGTAGCGGGCCTTCTTGCCTCTTCAACCTCTTCAAGAATCTCCATGCACTGTTCAGGCAGATTTAACAAACGGAAGCAGTGGGAGAGGTGGAAAAGCGTAAGTAAATATCACTCACCAGCTCATACATAGTGCATTGCCCTTTGACCGTGGTTGTGGGAACCTGGAGATGAAGCCTGGGCATTTGTCATTTTCTACTGTGGCAAATAGGTTTATGTTTGAGTGACCCCACTGTTGAAAGAAAGGTTGTAGAATGTGCCTGTTCAGCTCCCACTCACGGACTTGTTGCTGTCTTCTGCTGAGGAGATACGCAAAGTTGCTGTCCATTCCCGGTATGTGTTCTGCTAAGAGGTGAATGTTGTGTTTGAAAGCCTAGCTGCATATGTTCTGTCCTAGATGAGATAGCCGATGTGATCTGAAACCCTCCCTGTTTTTGTCGATAATACACAGTAGTCATGTTGGGTTTTTTTCTTATGAGAACTACTTTGCAGGTGAGGTGGGGAACAAAATGGTTAATTACCAGCAGAACTAGTTTTGCAGCTTAAGAGTTTTCTGGATTCACATGCTGTGCATTATTCTGCCATCTAGTGGGTGGGTCTGGAATTATCCGTTGCCCTTTTTTCTTTTCATTTTTTGTTTTCATGGGTGTCGATCACCATTTGGTGCTAGGTCCGCCCCCCTGTGTGACGTCAGATGGCGCCCCAGAAGTTCCTTTGTGTGGTAGCAATCTTCAGATTCTTTTTTCTTCTTTTTTTGTTTTACAATCCTTCTTTATGTATGACTTCCTTCCCATCTGTTTGTCCTGGGGAGGTGGGTGGGTAGCATGTGCCTCCAGAGAACTCTTCAAGCTGCAACACTACTCCTCCTGGTAACCATTTTGTTTTGCAGCATGAATCATTTTCTGGACTCGCATCCTGTGCATTAGACTGAAAGTATCGCCTTGTCATTTAATTGGGCCTTACTATGAACCTTAGTTCCAGGGGCGGAGTCTAAACCTGGGAGTGAGGTGTAAATAATATCTATCTTTTCCTTGAAGAACTTGGCGATCTTATTACAATGCAGAGTTGTGGGTGCCTGAATTGCAGAGTTACAGCCAGGTTTTAAAAGAGATTTTATCATTTGGAATATCTCTCTTGGCCATTTGAAACCGGGTTCTCCATACATCAAGGATATGCAAGGTTCTATCTAGCTGTGTTAGTGGGTTCTTAAAAAACAGTGGTAGTTTAATGCTCTGATTGACATGAAACTTGCTCACTACCTTGGATAGGAATTGAGGGCTTGTTCAGAGAATCACCTTTTCCTTATGTATCTCCTTGTATGATTCTTGTAATGTCAATGTAAGAAGCTCGCTCACTGTCTGTAGTCATGTGATTACTATTAGGAAGGCAGTTTTCAGTGTGGCATATCGGAGTTCTGCCTTGTATCTAGGCGCCAATGGTTTGGTCATCAATTATGCCAATACTGAATTTAGGCTCCACATAGGTACCAGAGCCTTCCTTTGGGGAGTTATTCTCTTGGGGCCCCTCTAGCCACTACCTTTTGGGCACTGGTGAAATGAAAACATTTTTACACGATGCTTCCCTGGTGTAAGTTACTATAGCTGCCATATGACCCTTGAGTGATGAATAGTTTATACCGCTATCCAGCAGATGGGGTAAGATAGATTAACACCGTCTTGTTTTGCTATTGTTTCCATTGAATTGTTTTGTGTGCACCAGTGGATATATGGTCCCTCTTTTGCTACATAGCATGGCCTTGTGGTAAACTTTCCTGCCTCCTTTAGTCTTTCCAAGGCTCTATGTGGCAAGGTTAGCTGTTCGAGTTCTATGTATTCCGGTGCCAAGCTGTTAGATTGATTGTTGCTGGTTCCAGGTGGACCACCTTCCCCTTCTGCATTGTGAGAAGGTCCCGTTCTTCCTTGATCCTGATCATCTGTCCTATGGACAGCTCAAGTAGGTTTGAGTACGAGGTCTGTCTGGACCATTGGGGGCTATCAGGATGAGGTCTGACCCTGGTTGTCTTCCTTGCTTTCTAATCTTTGAGATTGGAGGAATCGGTGGGAAGGCTTAGGCAAATCTCCCTGGCCAGTTTAGTGGCAGGGCAGTCCTTTCTGATTGGTGATGTTGAAACCTGGAGGCAAAGATCTGGCATTTCTTGTTCTCTGCTGTTGCAAACAGATCGATTGTTATTGTGTCCCAGTACCTGAAGATTTTTTCTAGGGCTTCTTGTCTTATTTCCCATTCATGTGAGCTGCTTTCCTCTCTTCTCAGTCTGTATGCCTCTGTGTTCTCCTTCCCCGGTAGGTGGATTGTCTGTAAATTGATCTTCTGTGGTATCGCCCACTGTCATATCTCTTGGCCTAGTTTGCCTAAGGTGAATGACTTTGTGCCTTCCTGTTCTGGGAGAACATTGCTGTTGTATTGTCTGTTGGGATCCGACGGTTTTCCGTGCAATGTGTGTCTGAGAAGTCTTCGGAGCTAGCAGCACTGTCTTCATCTCTAGGACGTTGATTTGCTTTGTTGTATCTATGTTGTTCCACTTGTCCCAAATCTTTAGTTTGCCCGTGTGTGCGCCCCATCTCTTGTGGTATGCGCCTGTTGTGGTGGTCACTGATTGAGTTGGTGTTTTGAACGTTCTCCCTAGAGTTATGTTCTTGGATGTCCACCATTGTACTTCTTTCTGTATTTGTACTGTTACAACCACTAGGTCTTACCAACTCCCAGAGGATGGCCACCAATTGTTGCATAATAGTTCCTGGAATGGGCGCATGTGTAGTATTGCATGGTTTATGAGCGTGATTCATGATGCCATCATGCCAATTGCCTTCAAGACTGTCCTCACTGTCAGAGATTGCCCCTTCTGGTAAAGGCGAGTTTGTTTCATGATTGTCTCTACTCTCTTGTGAGTCAGATATGTTCATGCTGTCTTCGAATGCCCTCTTGCCTCTATGAAGATGTTTTTCCTGCTCCAGTTGTGGGGACAACTTCTTGTGGGTTATTGAGAACCCTAGGTACTGCAGGATTGTGATCAGTTTGAATGTCCCTTTGACATTTCTGTTTTGTCTGTGACTTCACCAGTCAGTCGTCCTGGTATGGGTAGACATGTATCCCCTTTCTTCGTAGGAATGTAGCGGCTGTTGCCAGGCATTTTGTAAAAACCCTTGGTGCAGACTTTATGGCGAATGGTAAGGCCTCGATTTGATAATGTACTTTTTGGAGCACAAATCAGAGGTACTTTTTGTGCACTTGATTCATGGGTATGTATAGGTAGGCGTCCTTTAAGTCTATAGTTGATATGTATCCCCCCCCTCCCTTTGCAGGAGTGGGAATACCTCTTGCAGTGTTGTCATTTTGGAGTGCTATGTGTGAATGAATTTGTTTATGAACCCGAGGTCCAAGACTGAGCTTAGTGTGAGGTCTTGTTTTGGCACCAGGAAATAAGATGAATCATTTCCTTTGTTCAACTCCCTTGTTGGTACTCTTTCTATTGCTTGCTTTTGCAAGAGTTCTTTCATTTCTCTCCTTAGTTTTACAAGTTTCACCTCATGGGACATGTTCTTTTTTGGTGGAGTTGGTGGTGTAGTCTTTTTTATTTCTATACAGTATCCATTACGTATCATGTTTACAACCCAATTGCCCATTCTTGAGGGTAATGCACTATTCTGCCCCTACTGGTGTTTTGTGGGGGCCCAAGTCTGTTCTTACGTCCCCATGTGTGAGTTGAGGATGGCTCCTAAGTAAGGCTGTATCTGAACTGGCTGCAGGTGGGATCTGACCACATTGGTCGTGAAACCTAGTTGGTGAAGTACTTGATCCTCCTCTCTAGAGGTTTGTCCTTTACCCCTCCCTCTACCATGAAAGGGTGTCTCGAGGGCTACTGCCACTTGTGATAGGTGGCTTGCTGGGTAACCCGTTGTGGGCTGCTTTGTGTTTGTTGTTGCTGCCCCTTCCTGTCGGCCTTCTGGGTGTTTTTCCTCTCCCTAGAAAGTACCTCTGTACTGTAGGGCACCCATTGCTTTTGCTGTTTCATTGTCCTTTTTAATCTGCTGCAAGGACTCATCAACTGCTTGGCCAAATAGTGCATCCCCAGTAAATGGCTAACTGAAAATAGAGGCCTGAAATTTTTGCTTAAAGCCTGAGATCCTTAGCCAGGCATGTCTCCTTAGGGTTGTGCCTGTGCACATCTGTCTGCTGGCTGCGTCTGCTGCATTCAGTGCTGATTTCAAGCAAGTGTTGGAGATGATCTTCTCCCCTCGAATAATCGCTTCGGTTTGTTTTTAAAATCCTCCTTTGGGAGCTCTCATAACTTCCTCAATTTCATCCCATTGCCAGTGGCCATATCTGTTAAGGAGAGCACTGGAATTTACAATCCAATATTGTATGGCGGCTTCCCTTTCCATCTTCCTCCCTACCAGATCTCAAGTCTCTTGCTTTCTCTTTCTGGAGGTGGGCCTGCTGGCAGTTGTGACAGTGATGGACTTGGGGTTCCCTTTGATGATGGCTTTTATTTTTTTCTTCACCCTGGGAGGTAACTCTCTTTGTTGTAGATGGTTCCTTGAAGGCCTCCTTGACTTGGTCCAGTATACTAGGTAGCACTGAGAGATATAAATTCACCTTTCTTGATGGCATAAGAGTTTCCAGGAGAAAGCACAAGTCTCCTCCCCCCACCGCCCTTAGTGGCACAACATACATTTCTCCTGCCCTTTTTACCAGGCTGTTGTAAAGCGTGATGACATCAGGTGGTAATGGTCTAGAGGGGCAGTTGTCAACCTCCTCTTCTGGACTCTCAGTTTCAAGGTCATTCCACTCGTCCTCCAAGCCTCCTGTTGGCTCCTCCTCTTCAGGGGAATAGAATTCTTTTGCAGCTTCTTCCTCGTGAGGTTCTGGTGACACCAGGGCTTTTAAGGCTGCTTTCCTCATCTTGGATGTCCGTGGTCGTGAAAGGCTTTCGTGGAATTCTGAATTCTTTCAGTGCGTCGTCGCACTCCTAGCGTTGAAGGAGTGCCGCCATTCTTACTTCCAGGGTTCGTTTTTTGCTTTCCACCTCTAAAGCCCTTTCAAAATTTTTCGGCAAGGATGTTCTTTTCTTCGGTGTCAGTGGCTCTTTCTCTGAAGTTCTTGGCCCTTCCTTCGGGGTCTCTTGACCCGTGGTGGTTTTCGCCATTTTCAACTGACTTCCTTCATCGGTATCCCTGGTCTGGGATCCATGGGCCTCTTTTGTTTACAGCTGGCATTCAAGCTTTGTTTTCTTAGACGCGGAGGCTGACTTGTGCGATTTGTTCTCAGGGATCTTAGTCTCTGAACCTTCCAGTGGTTTTCTTACCTTTTCAGGTCTCTTTTTGACGTCTTTCGTGGCCTTCTTTGCTGCATGCTTTTTCGCCATGCCCCCTTGAGGATTTCTATGTCTGATCCTCTATTAGTTGATTTGGCGTCCCCAACATTATCATCATCGTTAATGGAAAGGCTCATATCCTTCAGCAACGTCTGTGGTCTCTGGCTGCTGGACATGGTTGTGTGGTGTTCCTCTCTCTGTTTTCTGCAAAACATGAGTCATTGGCACAAACCCAGCACAGGCCTCACAGTCCTCGTCCCCATAGTCTTTTCAGACTGCAAACACCATGAGGGCCGCACTGCGTAAACTTATGGTGGTAGTTTGGCGAATGAGGCAAGGTAGGGGTCATGGTAAACACCCCCTTTAAATTCTGTCCAACCATGTGTGAATTCTGCCAGAGTGACCCGCTGAGGTGTGATAATGAAGGGGCCCCTTCACTCTGATGGTTTTATTTTGTCATTCGGTTCGGTGATTTGATGGTTCTTCAAAATGTTTCCACACATTTTTGACGTTCTCCCTAAATCTTCAGAGCTCCTTCTTTTGCTTCCAGAAACAATGGCAAAAAAAAAGAATCTGGAGATGCTTACCACGCACAGGAACTTCCGGGGCACTGTTTGACGTCACTCAGGGGACGGACCTAGCACCAAATGGAGGTTGATGCGCATGAAAAAAAAAAACATGAAAAAAAAATAAAGAAGAAGAAAAAGGAAAACCGCCAATTCCGGCCCCAACCACTAAATAGCGGAATAATGCACAGCATATGAATCCAAAAAAGGATGCATGCTGCAAAAAGAATGCTTTCAGTGCTTAATGAACAGCTAGCAGCTCTACGTGCATGATATGAAGATGAGTTTGAGTGGGAGTCCACTGTACCTGTACAGTCAATCACCATGAGTGTTCTCCACAACCAGTGAGTGATCAGTCTCTTGTTATGTTCCTCTGCGGAATTGGGTCTAGAAAAGGCCATTTCTTTAGAAGATTGTTGGTATTCCACCACTGCTGAGAGTGGCAAGCTTGACCGCTGATCAACACCAGATCCTCTAGCTGACCCCTCCGCTTGAGTCCATTGATGCGCTAAGCATTGTTGCAATGGGAGCATATTTAGTCTGGCACGATGTAAAATGGCTATTCATGATGCCTCCATGCCTAGGAAGCGCATGACTGTCTCACTGTTACCTGCTGTTGCGGCTGAAATTGTGGAATAAGTGTTTTGAACAACTAAATTCTTGCATTATTTGTATAAGCTATTTCCATGTGTGAGTTGAGGATGACTCCTAAGTAAGGTTGTATCTGAATTGGCTGCAGGTGAGTTTTGAGTGCATTGGTAGCGAAACCTAGTTGGTGAATGTAGGAAGCTGGCTCTGTATATACTATATCAAAGTGAGATATACTGTGCACAGAGTCCAGGGGTTCCCCTGAGGCTTGACAGTGGCAAAAATAGATAATACTAATGCTCTATTTGTGGTAGTATGGTCGAGCAGTTAGGCTTATCAGAGGTTACTGTTAAGCATTTGTTGTACACACACAAGCAATAGAAAGAACACACACTCAATGCTTAACTCCAGACCAATATGATTTTATATAGAGAAATATATTTTGTTAATTTCTTTTCAGAACCACAAGATTCAGTAAAAGGTACTTTGCATTGGTATAAGGACTTTGAATGGATTCGACAATGTATACAGCTTTCTTAAAAATGGCAAAAATCTATTATAAAAGCAGACAGTGCATTTTTCAACAGTTCCTGGGGGGAGAAAATTCAGTACAGTTTTACCGATAAGTACACAACTTACAGTTCTTACCTCTGGGAGTTAGGTAGTCCGTCGTAAGGGGTTCAAGTTAACCCCAAACACCCACCATCAGCAACACGGGGCCGGTCGGGTGCAGAGGTCAAAGACAAACCAAATTAACGTGGGATTGTAAGGAGACGGGGGGCACTTGGTCTACTAGCAGGTAAGCACCCGTGGTTTCGGAGGGCAGACTGGAGGGGGGGGTGCTAGGGGAGGGGGATATTTTAGGACAGCACTGGAGGGGCCCCAAAGTAGGCACCAAACAGGCACCCTCAGCGGCACGTGGGTGGCAGGGTGTAGGGTGAAAACAGGACGTCAGATCTTCAATGTAACTCTATGAGGGGGCCCCAGGGGTCACACTGAGGTGCATGCGAGGTACTGGGGTTGGGGGATCTCAGGCACACCACCAGTCGGACTGGGAGGAGGGCCGCCTGCTGAACATTGGTACAACGGGGGTCGGTTTTTCCAAGGCCTGGGGGCTGCGGGTGCAGTGTGTCCTTAGGCGTTGGTTATCTTCGTCTGGAGCTCCACGCTCAGGAGGGTCCTCGGGATTCCCTCTGCAGGCATGTGTGGAGGGGTGGAGAGGTCAACCTAGGCAGGGCACTTGCTAGCAATCGCCCGGGGACCCTCTCTTGCTTGATGGACCACCTGGACATGGGCAGTGGATGTCGGGTGCACAGGGGTCCGGGCTCGCGCATCCAGAGTGAGGTGGGAGTCTTAGGTTTCTTCAGACAGAGCCGCTGTCTTCTGGAGTTCTTGGTCCTTTTGGGTGCAGGGCAGTCCTCTGGAGTTGGCAGAGGTCACTGGGCCCGCTGGTTGCGTCGCTGTTCTTTTTGCAGATTCTTTGAAGCAGGAAACAGGCTGGTAGGGCTGGGGCCAAAGCAGTTGTCGTCATCCTTTTCTCTGCTGGGGGTTTCAGCTTAGCAGTCCTTCATCTTCTTGTTGGTTATCAGGAATCTAATGAGCTGGGTTCAGGGAAGCCTTGAAATACAAGATTTAGGGGCATTTTAGGGGTCAGAGGGCAGTAGCCAATGGCTACTGTCCCTGAGGGTTGCAACACCCTACTCGTGCCCACTCCCTTTGGGGAGGGGGGCACATTCCTATCCCTACTGGTCCCCGTCTTCCAAACCAAGATGGAGGATTCTGCAGGGAGGGGGTCACCTAAGCTCTGGACACCTTAGGGGTGGTCCTGGTCCTGGCTGGGGTGGTGACTCCTCCCTGTTTTCCCTAATTGTCCCTCCGGACTTGCCACCAAAAGTGGGGCTTTTTCTGGGGGGCATGCCTCTCCACTAGTTGGAGTGTCCTGGGCAGTGTAACTCAAGACTTGAGCCTCAGAGGCTCACCACCAGATTTTACAGTTGCTGCAGGGGGAGGTGTGAAGCACCTCCACCTAGGACAGGCTTTGTTTCGGACCACAGAGTGCACAAAGGCACTCACCCCATGTGGTCAGAAACTTGTCTGAAAGTGGCAGGCTGGCACAGACCGGTCAGTCCTACACTAGCAGTTTGGCTAACATAAAGGGGGCATCTCTAAGATGCCCTCTGTGTGCATTTTTAAATAAATCCCACACTGGAATCAGTGTGGGTTTATTGTGCTGAGAAGTTTGATACCAAACTTCCCAGTATTCAGTGAAGGCATTATGGAGCTGTGGAGTTCGTAATGACAAACTCCCAGACCATATACTCAATAGGACTACACTGCACTTACAATGTCTAAGAATGTACTTAAACACTATAAGGGCATTGTGCACCCTGCCTTAGGGCTGTAAGGCCTGCTACAGTGGTGACTGACCTATGCCACAGGCAGTGGTTTGTGGGCATGGCACCCTGAGGGGAGTGCCATGTCGACTTTGTTCTCCCCCCACCAGCACACACAAGCTGCAAGGTAGTGTGCATGTGCTAAGTGAGGGGCCCCCTAGGGTGGCATAATACATGCTGCAGCCCTTAGAGACCTTCCTAGGCTACAGGGCCCTTGGTACTAGGGGTACCTTTCACAAGGGCCTTATCTGTGTGCCAGGGCTGTTTCAATTGTGGAAACAAAGGTATAGTTTTAGGGAAAGAACACTGGTGCTGGGGCCTGGTTAGCAGGGTCCCAGCACCCCTGCAATCAAAGATGGCATCAACACTAGGCAAAAAGTGTGTGTGTGTGGGCGGGGTGGTAACCATGCCAACAGTGGCATTTTCCTACAGTGACACAGGTTCATGGTAGTTTGAGTGTGTTGAAAACAGTTCAGGTGAGTACTGCTCTTGGTAAGCCAATTGTCTAGGTAAGGAAAATATGTATATTGTGACTGCACAGAGGAGCCGCTACTACTGCCAGGTACTTGGTAAACACTTTGGGGGCTGTGGTGCCCCAAACTGAAGCACCTTTAACTGAAAATGCTGTCCATGTTGCACAAATCCTAGGTATTGATGATGTTCTGGGTGGATTGGAATATGAAAGTATGCGTCCTTTAGGTCCAGTGAGGCTCTAAAGTCACCTTGTTTTAGTAGCGGGATGACCTCTTCAAGTGTGACCAAGTAAAAGTGCTCTGAGAGGATGTACCTGTTTAGTGGTCTGAGGTCGAGGATAGGTCACAGTGACCCATTCTTTATAGGGATAAGGAAGTAAAGTGAACAGACTCCTGTGCTTTGTCTGTGTAACGACAGAGGTTCTATTGCCCCCTTCTGTATCAAAGCTTGAATTTCCCCTGAGCAGTTGATGATGGTCTGCTGATAGTCTGTGGATACAAGGTAGAATGTTTAGAGGTGTGGAAGTGAGCTCCAGGCAATACCAGTGTGGGATAATATCCAACACCTACTGGTTTGATGTGATATTTTGCCATGCAGGAAAGTACCTCTGTATTCTTCCCTGTCAGATGTTGTATGATAGGGGGGAATTGTAGGTATGTCAGAGTTTGGTGGTGGAGGTGAAAGGTTTGGTAAAACCTCCTCTACCTCTACCTCAGGAATTGTTTTGCTTATGTAAACCTCTATAATATCCTCTTGATGAAGATGTTTGTGGACCCTTCACAGTTTGGTGAACAGCAAAAGCAGTCATATTGTGATTCTGTCTTGAAATCTCTTATGATTTTTGCAGTTTCCTTGTCTTTCTTTAGTTTCGCTAAAAGAGTATCCAATTGGGGTCCAAAAAGATGTTTTCGTTCAAAAAGGGAGGGCTAACAATTCTGCTGAACTTCAGGTTTAAAACTCAATTGCCTTAACTAGGCACGTTTTCTGAGGAGCTAGCTTGAATTGATACCCCTAGCTGCTCTACAAGCTAAATTAAGTGCACAACAAATAGTTGTATTTGATATTAATTTGCCCTCTGAGGTAATCTAGTATACCCTTTTCTTATATTCCTCTGGGAGATGCTGAAGTTTGTCTTCCATCTCAGCTCAGTGGGACCTTTCATAGCCTGATAAGAGGCCAATAGAGTTGCAATCCTCCAATGGTTGGCAGATTGTGCTGCCACTCTCTTACCCGCAGCATCTATCATTTTACTGTCTTTATCTGGAGGAGGCTCCTCACTAGTTGTTTTAGAGTTTGACCATTTATGGGCTGCAGCCACCACTAGGGAGTCAGGTAGAAGCTGTCCCTTGATACATACAGGGTCAATCGGGGGAGGAATGAAATATATAGAGATTTACTTTTTTTTACGAACCTAGGCGTAATAACTGTGGATCTAACTGAGGCACTGAAAATGTCCTGAGTGTAACTGAGCACACCTTTTAGAATTAGAAGATATTGAGTTGAGTGGACAAGGGTTTCAAACAAAAAGTTGTCTTCTAGAGGTTCAGTGTGAAGTGTCACTTTGGGAAATTTGGCTGCCCTACTCGTAAGGTTGTGATGAGTAGTGGTATCATCAGGACAGGAAGGATTTGGTAGCTAGAGATCTGGATCTGTGTTATTGTGGATCTATGCAATATGAGTCCCAGTGATCTTGAGGTCATATTTAAAACTGATCACCATCCCCTGTGAAAGAATTAAGGGCCATATGTACAAAAGCTTTTTCCCCATAGGCACAGAATGGGTAAAATCCTTTCGTACATCTGGCCCTAATTGAACTTCAAGGTGCATAAATAGTGTCATGAGCCGATGAAAGCAATGATGAGGGAGTGCACACAGCAGGGGGTGTGCAGTGGACTGGTGGCTTTATCCTCCCTTTTCTCCTTTGTAGGAACCGGAAAATCAATGACTCCACAAAAGTTAATTGTCTTTTAGCAGGTTTTACCACTCAACGTGGAGGTCTGGAGAGGATGAGTCCTGTGTCCGATGAATCATCAGGTATTTCTGATGAAAGTCCAATTCTTGATGTAACTTCTCGAGAACTGGTTGAACAGTCTCTGGAGAATCCCTCGAAGATGCATGTTTTTTTTTTTTTAGCACTGATGCGGTCTTAGGCACACATATTTTCAGTGTTGAATGTTTCGGATCTGAGGCTGATTTTTTTTCTGTGCTGGAGTGGAGTGTTTCAACTCCACAGTGTTTCGTGCTGAAGGTCGGCTCAAATCTGATGTTGAGTGCTTCGGTTCAAAGACCTGCTGGAGAGGCTATTTTTCTGATGCCAAGCTGTGACTCTCCATTTCGGACTCAGTCAGTTGATGCCAACCCTGGCCCAAACTCAGTGGTGACCAGACGAGTCTTTATTTTATGGGATGTTTGAGGCTTTCCCTAGAAAGTTGGCTCTTTATGTAGTATACCAAAGAGAAGTATATTGTGCAAAGAGTCCAGGTATGCCTTATAAGTGGACAGGGAGGTTGCTCTAGCAATCCCAGTGTGCTCTCGTAGGGGGGTCATGTGGTCGAGCAGCCTTAGACTTATCAGAGAGGAGTGTTAGACATTTGCTATAGACACACAGTCAATAAATGACACACACAACTCAATAAGGAGAGCCACACAATATCTAAAAATAACAGGTATCTTGATATACATTTAGGCATCAGAATAAAGACGGTCAGATAAGTACGTTTTGCAATAGAAACTATTACAGTTTTAAAAGTCTACTGTGCATTTTTCTGAAGCAGCAATGTTACCCTATTGGAGAGTAAACATATAGGCCAAACAGGTACTCCACAGTGACTTACAGAATCAATCGTCCAGACGTAAGCTGAGTATAGGGCAGGGTTCTAGGTCTCATCAACAGGACACCTCGGCGGGCATGGTGACAGCTGGGTGCAGTGGTGCAGTTCAGTGTTTGCTGCCCTGTTGAAGTCAATGGGGATTGGTTCGGGTAGAAAGGTGCTGCAGGTAGGGACAGGTCCGGGTGAACCACAAGGGAGTTCAAATCTTGCGATGCTCAGGGACACCTTTGGGCCTCTTCTCCTCAATCTCGGGCAGCATGGTGCAGGGGTGTCTTGGACTGTGGGGTTTCTGTCACCAGAGGTGGTCGCATGTGGGTAGCCTGCAGAAAGAGGCTGCAGGTGTGGACTGTGGGTCCAGTCTGAACAAACCAGCAAGTGGGCTCGGGTCTCACGAGGGTCAGGGACGTGGGTACACCTTTGGTCCTCTTCTCCTTGGTCCAAGGCGGCCAGGTGCACAGGTGTACTGGGCCATCAATTTTCCGTCACCAGAGGCAGTCGTGGTAGAGGAGGGCCTGGAGAAAGAGGCTGCAGGTGTTGGTGGGGAGTCCACAATCGACAAATTCAAGAGGTTTTGTCTCTGGAGGGCCTGGGAACCACGCTGACACCGTTGGCCCACTTCAGCTCAGGCTAGGAGGCATGGAGGCATGGGTGAAGTGCTGCTGTCAGCTTTTTGCAGTCCTCGGGCATCTCAATTCTTCTTGGGGTGCGTGCAAGATGCAGGGGAGCAGCTCAGCTACTCCATGGGAGTTCCTGGTTCTTGGGTGAAGGCTAGCAGTCTACCTGGGTGTTTTGGAGACACAAGCAGCTACAGGACGCGGCATCTTTGTCACAAATGTCAAAGTCAGTGGTAGGCTGGCAGGGTTGGTGCAGTCAGTCTGTGGTCTTCAGTGCTTGCTTTTGCATCTCTCCTCTTTCAGGTTGGCAGGGGCTTCCCTAAATTTTGAACTTAGGGGGCGTTAGGGGAGCGTAGGGGAGTAGCCAATGGCTACTTACCCAAGGGGTCACCCTATTAATTTCCTTTCTTTAACTTCAATTAACCTTTAAATAAACATTTGCCCATTTAACTTTTGTTTTTTCAAATGTTTGGGACGACTGGAATAAACAACAGCACAGGGAACCACATATAAACCAGAGGACTGCATATAAAAGCCAGGAGGGCTGCATGCAGTCCATGCTGTTCTTTGAGTATCACTGTTCTAGGGGATATTTTATCTACCTTCAAATGCCTCACCTCTTGAATATCCCAGGCACAAATTTGAATGTACAACTTGTCAATAGCTCTCCAATGCCGGTGAGGGGACGGCCGGATGCTGCACTTTGTTATGTCACTGAGGGCATAATTCACCCTGTTGGCCTGCAGACATCAGTTTCCATCCGATTTTTAGCAAGCTTTCAAGGCTAACTGATAACCAACATCCTACTCAGCTAGGTGTAGTTTTCAGTAATATGTACATAACAGGACTATTAGTATATACAACCATGCAACACGGAGGTTGAGAGGTGGGAGAGGAATCAGAAGGTATAGTATCCATTATAAAAAAAAGGATCAGTAAAGTTTGGTAACATGTTCCTCTGATGGATACCTGCAGATTTCTCACCTTTTGAATAAATTTCCTCAAGCAGTCCTAGATAAGGAGGTGGGTGCATAGCTGGTTATACCAAAAAGTCATCTAGAACTGTGAAGTTACCATTCCATCTGACTTTGGAATTTAAACAATGGTGTTTCACAAAAGTGCAATGGGATGACCAAGTTGCAAAGATCTGCCATTGGTACCTCTCTCTCCAGTGCTGATGTAGAGGACTTTGCTCTGGTAAAATGACTTGAATACCTTCTGGAGGATCCTTCTGCATCATTGAGTAACATATCTTAATGCACAGGATTATCCGGCTTGAAACAGTTTGTGGACTGCCCTTCCTTTCATCTTTCTAACATATACCACAGCGGGTTGATAATCCAATCTGAACTCATGTGTCCTATACAGGTAGAAGATGACTGCTCTCTTGGGATCAAAATGACAGTATTTCCTCCTCTTTAGATGGAGGTGGAGGAGGATAGGAGGTGAAAAGGGTAATTGATTTCCTTAGGAGGAAAGGTGGAACCACTTTAGGCACGAAGGCAGCCATAGTTCTCAACACTAGCTTGTCAGGAAAAGGGAGTTACAAGGAGGTTTAACACCTAAGGCTTGTAAATCGCATTCTCTCCTCGCTGAAGTAACAGCAATTAGGAAAACAGTTTTTAATGTCAGTAAATGTAAGGGACAACGGAGCAGTGATTCAAACTGTAAACACATTAGATAAGCAAGAACCAAAATGAGATCCTATTGTCATAATACAGAGAGTAGGTGGGTACTTGTTTGCAAGACCATTGAGAAATTTTGATATAGGAGATTTAAAGAGACATTATTGATCTGGACGACATAATAGGCCAGTAAGGCTGACAACAGTAGTAACTGCGCAGCCCTGCTGGCCTAGGGAAAAGGTAAAATGGAGAATGTCAGACAGATGAGCCTGAAGAGGATCTATGTATCTCACACTATTTAACAAAATATGGCATATCTACAAGAAGACACTTAGTGGAGTGTCTTCTTGATCATAAAATATCATCAACCACTTCAGGAGGTAAGGAAAAAGAAATCCAGATTCCACTGCTCAATCCCCGGGCATGTGGATGAAGGCTCTGGAGGCCAGGGAGTAGAACCTGCCCCTGCAACTGCTAGAGGAGTTCTACCCTATAAGGGAGACAAAGGGGAGGGAAAAGGGGAAGGTAAATAAAGTCTGCATACCATGTTCTTTGTGGTGAGTATGGGGTAATTAGGATTATTTGGGCCCGGTGGAGGCGGATCTTCCTCAAGACACGAGGAATCAGGCGTATAGGAGAAAGCATGTAGAGAAGTGGAAAGTTCCTCTTTACGTGAAAAGCTTCCCGAATGCGCCATGCTTTGGATACTGAAAAGCATAGAATTTTGGCCAGTGAAAATTCTCCTGTGACAAAGAAGTCTATCTAAGGAGTCCACCATAGCAGAGGAGTTCTGGACTACCTCGTATGAAGACACCACTTGTAATCGGACAGAGGGCACCAGATGAGATTATCCACTCTGACATTAAAATATCAGGCCAGGTGATTTTCCACTATGCAAATCAGATGGTCTTGAGCCCAAGACCAGAGTTGCAACTGTTCTCTGCAAAGAAGATGCAACCCCACAACATCTTGCTTGTTGATCTGGGATGTATTGTGTGTGAATGATTGTACGATGGAACGCACGTGAAAACCACACATGCCTGAACAACGTGGTCAGAACAACCGGATTGTTACCATGATTGCCTTTACAACGATTTTCCGTTGTAAAAGCATGCCTAGTAAAGGCATGTGAGGGAATAACATGCGTTGTTCTACCATGCCACCCCCCATCCGCTTAGGGCCCAACAGTACCCCACCTCTAATTCTTAAACTACCCAGACCCCACCACCCTCGCCCCTAAAAACAAGAGTACCCTAGCGACACCCACCCACCCTGAATCCTAAAACCTTCCAAGATACTCCCACCCCACCGCCGTAAAAACAAAAATAACCTGACCTCCCCACCTCCACACCTAAAAAAAAAAAACTGCCTGACCCCTCCACCCCAGCCCTAATAAAAAAAAACTAATCCGACCTCCCAACCCTTAGAAACAAAACTACCCCGACCCCCCTGAAAACAAAACTACCCCAATACCCCACACCCACCCTGAGCCCTAAAACCTTCCCCGATTCCCCTACCCGCCCAAAAAACAACCGACCCCCAAACCCTCACCCCTAAAAATCAAACTACCCAGACCCCTCCTCTCCTTTCCCTTAAAAACAAAAGTACCCTAACCCCACCACCACCGCCCCTAAAAACAAAACGATCCCAAAAAAAACCACCCACCCTGAGCCCTAAAACCTTCCCCGGACCCCCACCCTAAAAACAACCGAACCGCCCACCCCTAAAAACAAAACTACCCTGCCCATAAAAACAAAAATACCCCATACCCCCAACCACCCTGAGCCCTAAAACCTTCCCCGACCTCTCCACCCACCCTAAAAACAACCAAGCCCCCACCACAACCCTAAAAACAATATTACTTCGACATTTCCACCCAACCCCACCCCTAAAAACAAAACTTCCCTGACCCCCCACCCCGTCCCTAAAAAAACAAAAAAAAACAACAACAAAAATAGGCCAAACCCCCCACCCCAAACCCTTAATCCACCCCCACCTATTAAACGACCCCATAACCCTGCCCCTGCCCAACGTACATGGCCTCTCCTGATCCACACTAGAGAAAAAAGAAAAAAACTTCCCCTCATCCCTGCCCCTAAAAAAAAAAATAAAAAAAAAAAAAAAAAAAAAAAAAAATAGCCCAAGCCCCGCACCCTAAGCCCTTTATCCTCTCCACCCCTAAAAACTGCCCGATCCCTGCCCCAACCCCACTTACCTGCCTGCGTCCTCTCCAGATCCATATTGCCTTTTTTTCTGCCTTAACCACGCATATTCGTAGTTCAGCACATGTGGTTAAGGCAGAGAAAAAGGTTTGCATTGTTCCGCTTGCGTTGTAAATGTAATCGTTGTTGTGGGATCGTTGTTAAGGACATTTCCTGTGTGAATATCTGGAATTACTGACCACCAAGAAGAGAGAAACCTTGATGTATTGCAGTGAATTTTAACAGCTTTATGTGTAACATCTGTTCTTCTGGCGACCAGAGAACTCCGATCTCCAGTTCCTCCAAATGATGGGCTGCATCACTTTCATGAAGACTCTAGGAGCAGAAGTGAAGCCAAACTGATAGACCGCAAACTGTTCTGACCTGACTGTGAAACAAAGGAATTTCCTGTATTACTGCAGGATGGTAAGTATCCAGCAGGTCGATAGACATTTTCCAGTCTTCTACTTCCAGTACAAGCAGAACACGAGCCAAGGACAGCATTTGAACTTTTCTTATTTGAGGAACTAGTTCAAAACCCTGAGGACTAGCACCAGACGAAAATAGTTGTCCTTTCTGGAGCACAAGAAGTATAGAGCGAAACATCCTTGACTCTGTATCTACTTTGGGACCAATTCCACTAAGTCCTGTTGGAATAAGGACTGAACCTCTTGTTAAAGGATGTGCAGGAAGTCCTGTGGGAGTGTCTCTGCTCAGGGAGGAATAGAAGGTGGTGACTGTTGGAACAGTAAGGCATACCTGCGTGAGATCCAAAGTTCTGAAGTAATGGTCTTCTATGTTGTGGAAGGCGGACACCTATCCTCCAATGGGCTGAGTGTGTTCAGGCAAGAAGGAACAAGGCCTGTTTCCCTGTAATAAAGGTGGAAGTAGAGGATGATGGAGATAGGGTTAGGGTAAGATGAGGAAAGGCATGTTGTCTTCCTCTGCCTCTTTATCCTATCGAAATGTTTCTAGACCCAGACTGACTCCTGGGATATTAAAAAAAAAAGGTGAGGGATCTGCAGTTAGAAGTATCAGAAACAAGCAGCAAGGAAAGGATAAACATCTCTTGATTGTTTTCCTTTTACATATTACCACACTCTAATTAAAGATGACTTTCCTATGGTTTTCATAATGAAGTAGGAGATGGATACATTCCTAATTAGTGAGTGAGTGAGCTAAATTAGATTAATAAATGAGCAAGATTGAATAAGATTTTTTTCGGGCCGATCACATGAGGACTGCTTCAGCTGATGCTGGTATCAGTACTACTTACTACCAGCATTTCTCTTTTAAAAGATTGGAGGATATCATTATTTGTATGATACTGGAGGGCATCCTCCACCCAAGGCCTTAGCAAATGGAAGGGATCCTATGGTGTGTCACATCTTGTCCTCAGAAATTGGTTTGTTTAAAGACTCCTGTTTGCCAGGATTTTTCAAAATGATTTGAAAAGGTTTTTACAACAAATTTAGAGGGGGACAGAGTTTCCATTTGTAGATTTGGGATCTTCATAGAACTGTAATCCCCTACCCGGTCAAATACGTCAGGGATTGTTTTTAGTATGCCATTCTCAAGGTTAATATATTTAGTGTCCAGATTTGCCACTTATCATGATTTCATTATCTTCAAATGATTTCGGATACACAATTTCTCTATTCAATGTCTCATTTTGGGGCACTATTACTAAAATCTTAGCTCAGGTCCAAAGTAATTCCTTAATATATGTGGGATTAGGTTTTTTGGGACTTGTTGAAATAAATCCCTTAAATCCAAATCTCTTTTCTCTCATTCTTGTGCGTCTAGTTTTTAAAGTGCCTCAAAGATACACCTTAAACATTCCCAAATACTTACTACACTCTCTGCGCCTTTTGTTTATTTCAAAACAAATCCCTAATGGCTATTTGATTTCTATTGCGGCTCCTGGCTGTCTAAGATAGAAAAGTCTGCACACCAAAATGTTTAAGGAGATGTTGTGGCCTGGGGTTTTCGTGCTTCCTGGTGGTCGGCAGTAGGAGGCAAGTCGAGCACAGTGCGAAACATGATCAGTCACTGCAGTCATACTGCCAGACAGATGGTGCCCAGATCATTAGCCTTCATCATAGCAGTTATTACCTCACAAGAACCCATCATCTGACTTCACAGTACTGTGCAAGTACTGTCAAATGATCATCATGCCCAATTATGTCACAGCAGTGAGCCAAGTGATGGCTGGATGAGTCGGCCACTGGCAGTGGTAACTATCAGTCAGGAAAGTTCACAGAAAGGCAGAAACAGCATCAGTACACTCCCCATTATGAGTGGTGTTGGCAAAGAGGTAGGCAAGCAACCACTGCATAAAGGAATAATCGTCCCAGAATGCAGGCATCACGGAGTTCTAAAGGAAAGCAACCACTTAACAAATGGCCAAGCTCTGTTCCCAAAAGATCATTCTTAATTATGTGGGAGGCCATATTTTACAGTAATAGATTTTTAGAGGTACTGAAGTACTGATATACCATCCCCCTGTTCCTCATGGGAGGTTCCTACAGGCTCTACTAGAACTAGTAGCAGATCCAGCCTGCAGATACTTCAACTTCACCATTCTTGGTAAACTCAACATTCATGTGGATGAAGCGAGCAACATATCCGCTAAATCTTTATTCACAGATCTAGCAGCGCTAGACCTGACACAGTTGGTAAACGGTCCCACTCACATTAAAAGTTATAGAATCGGTCTAGTATTTAACAACATTCCTAACTTGTCAGCTCAGGCACCTCTCTTCCCCTGGTCTGGTCTGCTCATTTCTAAATCATGCTTACTCTCCCCAATTCCTCTGCCTCTATACACAAACAACCAAATAAGCTAACCTATCATCCATGGTCACATCTGAGCTGTAGTGAATTGACTGGTACCCTAGAAAACACTCTCCCTAATCCTTCCATCCCTTGGTCATGCTCAGCAGACAAATTTAATGAGTGGATTTCCACCTCCCTTGATACTATACTACAGACAAAGAATGTCTTTAGAAGTGCTCGCCGAAGGAAATCACTACGGTTCACTCGCCAGCTGCGGCGGTTAAAAAAAAAAGAGCAACTTGAAAGAAGGTGGAGGAAGACTTATGATGATGCCTTCAAACTCGAATATACAAAAGCGATTAGATCCTTCCATGCGGGCACTAAATCCGCGCAGGCGGCTTTCTATGCATCCAAAATAGAAGTCTTTTAATTCTGCAAGAGAGATTTTTCTAATATTTAAATAAATGATTCAGGATCAGTCTCCTGGTAATTTAACGGAAACCTCCAAGGAACACAGCAATAATCTGGCGTGTTTCTTCCTAAAGAAAATTCTCGATATTCATGGAACCTTCCCTATTAAGTCCTCTCAAGAGGTCGACCTGTTAGCTCAGGATGATTCTCATCTTCGCAGAGCCATACTTTCAGTCTTTCTGCCACTTATGGAAGATTTAGTAGGAAATCACCTATTCACCATAAAATCTGTATCTCCTCTGGATCCTGCCCCCCCCACCCCTTATATCTAAGCTTTAGGCTCTGACATCACAGTTCCTGCTCAACTAATGTTCTTAACGAATCCCTTACGTCCGGCCATATATCACCACACTGAAAACATGCAGCTGTTAAACCTTTACTTAAACCTTTACTTAAAAAACCCAGGCTTGATGGAACTCTACTAAGCAATTATAGACCAACTGCTCTCCTCCCTATAGCATCTACAATGATTGAAAACCACATCAACAGACAAGTGACAGGCTTTCTTGAGGACCATAAGCTTCTTCATCACACTCAAATGGGTTTTGTACCCCAACATAGTACTGAAACTGCCCTCTTGGCCGTTACAGAAGACGCATGACAACGGCTAGATTCAAGTGATACGCAGCAATCATTCTATTAGACTTAAGCGCAGCATTAGATACTGTGGATCACAACATATTGGTGCCAAGAATTTCACATGTAGGAATCAAGGGGCCCACCTTTAAATGGCTCTCCTCTTTTTTGAGAGATAGGACCTTTCAAGTCCTTGATCGTTCCCTCTTCTCCAACACTCTCTCCCACAGTTGTGGGGTACCGCAGGCTCTTCCCTGAGCCCTACCCTCTTTAATATCTATATGTCCCCATTGGCTAAGATCGTAGAACCCTCTGGTCTATCCTTAGTATCCTATGCCGATAAAACCCAGTTGGTCTTTTCTTTTTCTACCAATACCAACTCAGAACAGTCTAGTCTATCATCTTGTCTTCAGGATGTCGCCAGGTGGATGGCTGACCACAAACTCAAACTTAACAACGAGAAAACAGAGGTAATGATGTCCGGGAATCTCTCTCTCCCCAAGTCCCCTGCTCCAGCTCCGGAAGTATTAAATGATCTCCCTCCGCCAAAAGAGAATATAAAAAGTCTTGGTTTTTGGTTGGACTCTTGTCTTATGATGGAATGCCATTCAACAAAACTTGCAGCTACCTGTTTCAGTCTGTTAAGAATCCTTAGGAAAATCTTTAAGGTCCTCCAATTTCCAGCCAAAAGACTCATTTATTCAGGCCCTTATATTGTCACCCCTGGACTAAGGAAATGTTCTCTTCTTGATATTCCCTCGTTATGTATTAAAGAGATTGCAGGTGGTGCAAAATGCAGCTGCTCGCTTACTTATGAACACCCCTAGATGTCTTTCTGCCAAATCAGCTTTAGTTTCGCTTCACTGGCTCCCCACTGAACAACGTATTAACTTCGAAGCCATGTGTACTGAGCACAGAGCCCATCACAAAAAGGGTCCTGCCTTCCTTAGTCGGATTGTAACATTCTACACTCCTCACAGGTCGCTTAGACCATCAACAGCTTCTCTAATCAACATCCCTCGGATCAAGAAAGCAAGATGGGGAGGCAGATCCTTTGCTTTTAGAGCAGTTAATCTCTGGATCTCACTTCCTCTGGAGCTCCGCCAAGATAACTCAGAACTTTCTTTTTGTAGGAAACTGAAGACTTTATTAAAATTCAGCATAGGCCCTCATTTAGTTTATTGGTCTTGCTTTAGCGCTGGGAAGCCTTCGGGTAGCCATGCGCTCCATACACCCAGTAAACTAAACTAGAGGCTCAACTACCAAAAGTAAAGGTGGAGCAAAAAAATGAGTGCTTCCTCAGCCAAAGAGTTGAAAATACACACTTTATGTATTTGTGACCTAGGGGCGAAGATAGCTTTGTGGCTCTGAGCGGATGACCAACTCAACCAGTATTGAGGAAATAATCTAATTAAAAAGATGCATACACAGACGTTTCATTTAAATGGTCTTCAAGGCCATAATGCTTCTTCTCAGAGGTGTTGCTGGAAGAGAGTGGTCAGCATGGATTGATTTGATATTATTCAATAACCTGCTCGACATAGTGAGAAACTCTGATGGTGTGATTTGCTTCATTACTTGTGGTGCTACCTCCAGCACCTTGACTATGTAAACCCAGTAAATGTAGAATAAAAAGCCATGTGGAAGGTTCAGGTTTTTATTCCTAGCAAAACAGAGGAATTCCAGCCAACATGGGTTTCGCTTGGCAGGCGATAAGACTGTTCAAAGGACAGACTGAAAGCAGAATATTGATACTATGTAAACCATAAATTGGTATGTGTATGACGTAATACCTCTTGGAACCCTCAAATAACTTTTCATTGCCATGAAGAAGCTCATGTCGCTATATGGCGAGAAAAACATTAAATTATCACCAAAGGCAGAGATTTTTTTTTAATGAGCTACTGCCCCCTGAAATAGGAGATGGGCATAGAAGGGGAACCAATAATTTACCTTAAGCACTTGAACTCTACAGTGGATGCTTATTCCACTGCCTGCATTTTGATTTAGCCTGATCTAGTCATGATGCTTTTATTAACCCATTTCTATAGAATGTGTGACATGGAAAAAGAAAACAAATTTTACACTGTTCTGTAGGAAACGCTAACAAATTCAGGTGAATGTTTTATTAACTCAACGTTTAATTTTTGTCCTAAAAAGGTGGCCATTACTTTACCAATCACCTGCTTAGTGGGCATTCTGGGTATTGGCATTGGTTGTTCTGGTAAATTGAACAAATTCAATGATAAACTAAAGGGGGAGTTTGCTTTGGCCTTGATTCTGTTTTGTTGTGGGATACATTCAAAGGACTGGATTGCATTTTATGATATTTATTTAAGAGATAAAGTAGCTCTGTACTATTATGTCACTCTTTGTCCTATGATTTAACTACAAATGAGATTCGGGGCAAATGCACTAAAATATGAAGCTCAATAAAAAGTTTAAGATGCCTAAAATGTCAGCTTCACAATGCAAAATTAAAACTTGCCCCTAAAACTCTACTTTCCCCAGCTTTCAAATTCAAACAGTTCACTGGTCATGCAAACATTTACTTACTTCTGCTATCTCTTTCATTTTCTGCTCATAGAAGTTCAGCTCGTCCCTTACAGAAGAGTAAAGTTTATCTGAATCATAGCTTCTCCAGTGACGCCTTTTGTTCTCCAAAAAGAACATTCGTTTCTCAATTTTCATCTGCCCTATAGGAGAAAATAAGTTATACTGAGATATATGAAACATGTACTCCGCATGCAACCTAATAAGCACAGTTGGGAAATTTAAAAACAGTAATATAGCTTTTCTGAGTACATTTGATACAGTATGAAGCAAACTGACGCAAAATCATAAGACAACCACAAAGGCAAAGTTCACAAAATCCAATTGTCATTTTCCAATTATGAAGGCACCATTGGAAGTATACGTTTGCAAAGGGTCTTTAGAAAGACTCCAATAAATAATACCTGCCTTTACCCTCGATCAATGAGCTCAAGAACATGGAACATCCTTCATCAAAAACACCAGAAGTTGTATAATTAACCCTCTCACTGCCAGGGTTTTTGCCCAGGTCTGTGCAGAAGCTTTTTAAAGAAATTTGGCATTAGGTTAGTAAAGCCTATGTACCTCTTTGGTCTCATTGCTCACACTTGTTCCCGGCACAAAAGGAGTTTTTTTTATTGTGACAAACCCTGCATCCATATCTCATTAAAGGATTCAAACTATTTTGTTGCATTTCTCAAATATACAACTAGAACTCCTGGAGTGAGAACCAAAAAAGTTGTCGCCTTGAATGTCTGGAGTCCAGCAACAACAGATATGTTTGGGTTATCCTAAGAAATGTAGTCTACAGAAGCAAATATTAAATATTAGCACTGATTATTAAATAGTATCAGAAAAACCATTTGACGACATATCAAGTTCACAGCTACATGGAAATATGGAAAGTATAAATATTATAGAATTTCTGTACTACATAATGAATCTACTGGTGCAAGGCTAGTTAGTATTGCACTGAAAATGACCTAACATTTATAAGACTTTTAGAATTCTTTCTTTCCCATGGTAAGCCCTTAAATTTCTCTCACTTGGGGACATGTCCAACTGCAAACTATCTTAAATTGAGTCTCCAGAGGGTTGGGACTACCAGACATGCATGGGTTTTCTTTGAGTTCGGGCTGCCCAGAGTCAATAAGCCAGGTGCAGTGCATTTGGGAAATTTCAAAAGCAGCTGAATGTAAAATGCTGGTACTTACCTTTTAGTAACAGGCAAGACACCTCGGCCATACAGAAACATACTCCAACCATATATTTACCATCTACACAGCCTAAAGTTTCAATGTTTGGGTGCCCAACATCTCTCAACAAGACTGGGTGGGTGGGAGAGCACACTGAACATAAGGTTTGTCAAATAGAATTATATGAATCACAGCATATTTGAGAATCAGAACTTCCTGCAAATTACAAAAAGAAATTTCACAATTTCTTCACAGCTCTGTGACTGGAAAGTAAAACAAAAGGGACACTATCCAATGTTCCAGCATGTCTACCGACAAAAACAGTACCTCACATAAGGAGACTGGCCTAATAGATGGGACAGGAATAGACCAACATTTTAACATTGTGAAGACCACTTTGAGAGTAGACTACCCTTAAATGGTCACAACTCTGGCCTATTCGCACCCATTCCGACAGGCCCACCCACAGAACTGAGGTATTTGTTTTGACGTTTTGGAACAGTGGGGGTGGGACTTTTGCTGTAGCTCAAATTCCAAAACTTTCCGTTAGAGAATGTGAGGGATTTCACATTCAAACTATGATGCTTGCAAAGCATTCTGCCTAAGAAAAGGTTGTGGCATCCTCACCATCAACACCACTAACACTCGCCTATGTGAAGTTTTCAGAAAAATTCCTAGAATTGATAGTTTCAATCCTGGGCACACCTAGAGGAGTTACCAACATACCAAAAGTAAACCTAATTCCAAGCTTCTACATTGAGTTTCCATGGGCAATTTCTCAGACCTTTCCTTTTCCCAGATGACAAGCCCACAATTGTATTTGGGAGAAATACACAAAGCCAAACTGGTAAGACATTTGCTGTTATATATTGAACTTCTCTATGATTTTGGCCTCCTATTTTAACCGATTCAGTTTGGCAGACATGACACACTAACGTTCCAGGTTGGAGGGCATGAATATCACTTCCCCTAATGGGAATGTGAGAAGTGTCTGGTGCTTGCACTGGAGGTTTTACCAGTTTATTCTCCCACAGGTGCTGACATTGATGTGGCTGTACCTCAGCACACCACTTTTAATTCAGCTTCACTGTACCCGGGGGACTTTGTGCCACCCGGAGGCAAATATAGTGGAAAAATGGGTAACAATGGAAAAATGATTTTTTTCCCCTCTTTCCAATGGTGACCTTGCACAAAGGATTCTTGCTAAAGGATTGTGGGTAGGCCTGCAATCCCTGAGCAGAAATCCAACACTAGAAACCAAAGGTCTGTTATTTCATGGGGTCGGCCCCCCGGCATAGAGGCTGCCCCCCCCTGGGGTTTTATATGTTTTTTTCTTTCTTTTTTTTTAAACATTTCCCCTTCCCAGGGAGAGGAATGGATAGGTAGGGCAAAACGTTCAGGCCACAGCCCTCCTTTATATGATAAGTCACCATGTTTGAGTCTGTCTCTCTGGCCCTGGGGGGTTACGCATCCCACCCACTGCAGATACACAGTGTATATCGATTAGCAGTCAGGTGATATTTTGCACATGAATTGTAATCCTATTTTGAAAGCATAAGGTGGGTTGTGCCCTAACAGCTTTTTGTTGTTCACTAATAGTTAGCTGCACAGTTCTAATTTGTTGCTTACTTTATTATTTTTGTAATTGCATTTCAGCTTGCCTTTTTGATACAAACTGAAGAATTTATTTTTATCTTCCCACTTAGGTAGGTTGTTCCCCACTCTGCAAAGCCTGTGGTGTACCACACTCTCACACTGCATTTTCTGCTCATATCACAAACACTTGATAGCATTCTCAGCGCATAAACATTTCTACGAGTTTCAATGCATTCTACTTAAAGGACACCATTTGTTATTTAAAGAGTAGCATTTTAGATTAGAAATAGAGAAGGCCTCTCGTTTGATGAATCCTACCCAGAATCTTTGAAATCAAATTATGGAGGTTAGGTTCAAGGCCGGTTCTGACTGTATGGAAGAGAGAGATCATGATCAGAATCTGAGTGTAAATTTTTAGTTGGTGGAGTCAGATCACAACTTCCTCTGCAGGACAGCAAGGCAGCTAGGAGGCCCTTTCAAGAGGGCAACCTGTGCTGCTCAGACACCATGGCATTACTGCGGAATCCAGGGTGCAAGCAGGTGCAGCAGAGAGCACTGCATGGTGTGGTCACTTGGCCGCCACATACTAGTTTTCAGTCTCTAGTTCCTTTCTTTCACCGAAGATTCTAAATGTAACACCAGTAATGCACTTTTATCCCAATGAGTGTTTCCAAATTTTGTGAATGATATGTTCTTTGAGAAAGCATGAAGGAGCTCTGGAGCCTCACTCTAGGGTACCCATGAGGACATTAGGTCTTACTAGTCTTCTGTCACTGGTTGGGCAACACCCAGCTTCCCATTTGTCATGAGCAGTGATAAAGTTTTGATTCTGCAACATATGCTTCAATTCAATAACTCTAGCACTGCTTTGGAACCATCCAGAGCATGACAGATTGTACAAATGTCAGCCTGCCATAAAACAGTTCTCTGCCAAGTTGTAGGAAGTTGGCTCTGTATGTACTATTTCAAAGTAAGAAATAGTGTGCACAGAGTCTAAGGGTTCCCCTTAGAGGTAAGATAGTGGCAAAAGTAGATAATTCTAATGCTGCATTTTGTGGTAGTGTGGTCGAGCAGTAGGCTTATCAGAGGGTAGTGTTAAGCATTTGTTGTACACACACAGGCAATAAATGAGGAACACACACTCAAAGACTTACTCCATGCTAATAGGTTTTTATATTGAAAAATATATTTTCTTAGTTTATTTTAAGAACCACAGGTTCAAGATTTACATTAAACACTTTAAATGTAAGGTACTTCACTTAGATACTTTAGGAACTTAGAATAAAAGCATGATCATATACAGTCTTTGTAAAAATGGCAATAAGCTATTTTCAAAGTGGACACAGTGCAAAAATCAACAGTTTCTGGAGGAGGTAAGTAAAGGTTAGATTAGGAGGCAAGTAAAACACAAGTCTCAGTTCTGGGGCATAGGCAGCCCACCGTTGGAGGTTTAAGGCAACCCCAAAGTTACCACACCAGCAGCTCAGGGCAGGTCAGGTGCAGAGGTCAAAGAGGTGCCCAAAACACATAGGCGCCTATGGAGAACAGGGGTGCTCCGGTTCCAGTCTGCCAGCAGGTAAGTACCTGCATCCTCGGGGGGCAGACCAGGGGGGTTTTGTAGAGCACTGGGGAGGACACAAGTAGGCACACAAAACACACCCTCAGCAGCACAGGGGCGGCCGGGTGCAGTGTGCAAAGCAGGCATCGAGTTTTAGGTAGGAAACAATGGAGGGACCAGGGGGGTCACTCTAGCGGTGCAGGGAGGCACAGTGGGGGCTTCTTGGGACAGCCACCACCTGGGCTAGGCAGAGGGTCGCCTGGGGGTCACTCCTGCGTTGACGTTCGGTTCCTTCAGGTCCTGGGGGCTGCAGGTGCAGTGTTGGTTCCAGGCGTCGGGTCCCTTGTTACAGGCAATCGTGGTCAGGGGGAGCCTCTGGATTCTCTCTGCAGGCATCGCTGTGGGGGCTCAGGGGGGTCGTGTCCCTGGTTACTCATGGGCTCGAAGTCGCCGGGGAGTCCTCCCTGAGGTTTTGGTTCTCTGAATCTTGAGCTGGGGGCGTTGAGTGCAGAGTGAGAAGTCTCACGCTTCCGGCGGGAAATGTGCGGTCTTTGGAAGTTGCTTCTTTGTTGCAAAGAAGTAGCTGGTTTTGAACAGGGCCGCTGTTCATGGGAGTTTCTTGGTCCTTTAGTCCAGGGCAGTCCTCTGATGCTTCAGAAGTCGCTGGTCCCTGTCGCATGCGTCGCTGGAGCAGGTTTTCGAAGTTGGAGATAGGCCGGTAGGGCTGGGGCCAAAGCAGTTGTCTTCCTCCTTCTCTGCAGGCTTGTAGGTCAGCAGTCCTTCTGGTTTCTTCAGGTTGCAGGAATCTCATTTCCTGGGATCTGGGGAGCCCCTAAATACTGAATTTAGTGGTGTGTTTAGGTCTGGGAGGGCAATAGCCAATGGCTACTGTCCTTGAGGGTGGCTACACCCTCCTTGTGCCTCCTCCCTGAGGGTAGGGCGGCACATCCCTATTCCTATTGGGGGAATCCTCCAAAATCAAGATGGCGGATTTCTAAAGGCAGGGGTCACCTCAGCTCAGGACACCTTTGGGGTTGTCCTGACTGGTGGGTGACTCCTCCTTGTTTTTCTCATTATCTCCCCTGGACTTGCCGCCAAAAGTGGAGGCTGTGTCCAGGGGGCGGGCATCTCCACTATCTGGAGTGCCCTGGGGCATTGTAACACGAAGCTTGAGCCTTTGAGGCTCACTGCTAGGTGTTACAGTTCCTGCAGGGGGGAGGTGTTAAGCATATCCACCCAGTGCACGCTTTGTTACTGGCCTCAGAGAGCACAAAGGCTCTCACCCCAGGGGGTCAAACTCGTCTCTCAGCAGCAGGCTGGCACAGACCAGTCAGTCCTGCACTGAAGGATTGGGTAAATGACAGGGGGCATCTCTAAGATGCCCTCTGTGTGCATTTTTTAATAAATCCAACTCTGGCATCAGTGTGGGTTTATTATTCTGAGACGTTTGATACCAAACTTCCCAGTATTCAGTGTAGCCATTATGGAGCTGTGGAGTTCGTTTTGACAAACTCCCAGACCCTATACTTAATATGTCCACACTGTACTTACAATGTCTAAGAATAGACTTAAGACACTGTAGGGGCATGTTGCTTATGCAGCTATAGCCTCATCTGTGATATAGTGCACCCTGCCTTAGGGCTGTAAGGCCTGCTAAAGGGGTGACTTAAATAAGCCACAGGCAGTATTTTGTGGGCATGGCATCCTGAGGGGGATGCCATGTCGACTTTGCCTTTTTCTCCCCACCAACACACACAATGGCAATGGCAGTGTGCATGTGTTAGGTGAGGGGTCCCTAAGGGTAGCACAACACATGCTGCAGCCCTTAGAGACCTTCCATGGCCACAGGGCCCTTGGTACCACTGGTACCTTTTACAAGGGACTTATCTGTGTGCCAGAGGTGTGCCTATTGTGGAAACAATGGTACATTTTTAGTGGAAGAACACTGGTGCTGGGCCTGGTTAGCAGGGTCCCAGCACACTTCTCAGTCAAGTCAGCATCAATATCAGGCAAAAAGTGGGGGGTAACTGCAACAGGGAGACAATTTCCTACACAAGTTTCATGAGATTTGTAGTCTATTGAAAAATGTAGCAGTTGACAAGTGTTTAATCATTCTTATAGCACAACAGCTGGTCAGGCAGTACATTAGGAACTAGTGAACGGATTATGTGGGATCTTGCTAAGTCACTCTTTCATAAACATTGTAAACTTTATGCAGGACAAGTGGAATTATGCTGCAGGGGAGCATCATATGTGGCAGGGTTGAATAAAATATGCGTCAAGAAAAAGAAAAACATGCTGCATAATCCATCAGATTTTTTGATAGTATTACTTCATTACTTTAGAATTTTTACACATGGTAATAGTGCCTGGGTAAAGATTACACCTCATTAGTGCCAGTTAAACAGCCAAATACAGAAATAAGCAACTGAACAATGGCCAGATAACCTTTGCAAATGGTCTTCCACTACCTGTGAACACATGTTGTAATGTGTTAGTCATTTGTGATCCTTTTGAGACAGAAACAATTCTTTTGCTAAAATATGCAGATGATGGAGCAGATGATGGATTACATGGCAAGTGTAACTAATCCATAATTAAGTGAAAAAAGCTTTGGCCGCAGAATCACATAATTTCTGTGGCCCTGACTTTATGTGAACAATTCGTATACAAGAATATAGATGTTCAGTTAAACGTACATCCCTGACACTGCAGCATGTAGGACAATTTAAGTCACTACAAATAATTCCCTCAGTAGGTAAAAAGCTTCAAAAAGCTCTGCCCAGTGCCTTTTGATGGAACAAACTGACAGCTTTGAAATGTTCAGATAGGAAGAACACTGGCTCACTACAATTCAAGATTCTAGCACATCTCCAATCACAGTTTGGGATCATTTGGTAGAAGTGTGTAAGCCCCACTTAATGCTTGATTATATTAAAGTACATTGGTGCAGTTGATAAAACTACTTCCACTACATGAGGAGACTCTTAAATCTCGCACACGTTAATTATCCACCTGATGCTTTTTGGAATGAACAATGTATTTATTGTCTATAGCCAGACTACCACGGGAAGACTGATGTCATTCTTGGACATTGACCAGGCTTCTATCGTTAGACTCACTACCACAGAAACAGTAGCCTCTGCTTCATCTACTGCGGAGGACATTCCAAGGCAGCAGGACAAACACTTTTCAGGTGGTATTCCTGCAACAGAAAAGAATATTCACACATACTGTAAGTGTAGAGTTTATACTTGGCAAGGGACGAGGTAGGAGATTTAATCCTACCGTCACGAGAGCCCATATAAGCTAGGCCTGTGCCTTCCAACTTGCTTCACTTTATACCACAGAAAGGTGAAGTTGTGGGAAACGGACTGAAGTGGAGCGGTCAGTTCAAGAGTCAAGCATGAATAAATACCATCCAAGACCCATTACTAGACTTGGCTATGCAACACAAATAATTACCATAATCTATCCATGTTCTTCCTAAATTAGATTTTAGCCACTGTGTCTTCACTACTTCAAGTAAATGGGTGCCCATTGGGCATACCTCTGGTCTGCTTGCTAGTTTCATCCACCACCAAACCAGTGGATAGGACATCAGCCATGTTTTGACTGAGTTCCTAGACTGCAAACACATAGGGGGTCATTCTGACCTCCGCCGGCGACAACCGCCAGAAGACCGTACCGCGGTCGAAAGACCGCGGCGGTCATTCTGAGTTTCCCGCTGGGCTGGCGGGCGACCGCCAGAAGGCCGCCCGCCCGCCCAGCGGGAAACCCCCTTCCACGAGGATGCCGGCTCCGAATGGAGCCGGCGGAGTGGAAGGGGTGCGACAGGTGCAGTTGCACCCGTCGCGATTTTCAGTGTCTGCCACGCAGACACTGAAAATCTATGTGGGGCCCCCAGGGGCCCCACGACACCCGTTCCCGCCAGCCAGGTTCTGGCGGTGGAAACCGCCAGAACCAGGCTGGCGGGAAGGGGGTTGGAATCCCCATGGCGGCGCTGCTTGCAGCGCCGCCGTGGAGGATTCCCAGGGGCAGCGGGGTCCCGCCGGTTTCCCGTTTCTGACCGCGGCGGTATGCCCATGGAAGCACCGCCAGCCTGTTGGCGGTGCTTCCGCGGTCGTTGGCCCTGGCAGTCCATGACCGCCAGGGTCAGAATGACCCCCTTAATACGGTGCCAAGTTATTCTGGAAATTCTTTTTAGCTAATGTAGATGAATCTGCCCCAGGATTTTCACAAGTTTTCAAATGTAGATACATTCACATTCAACAAAGAATGGGTCACATGACATCTTCGGACTCTCCCAACTAACAACCATGCACTGGTAATGGTTGGATGAAGCAATTGTCAACTAGATTTTTGGCAGTCAGGAGCCAAATTCCAACCTTTGAAGGACTGAGATAAGTGTGCTAAATAAGCAATCACGACAAATGCACCTAAGCAGGCTGCTGGGCAGTGGGTGGTGCTGAACAAGTTACTTACTTTCGGTAATACTCTTTCTGGTAGAGACTTTGGGGGTCATTCCGACTCCCGCCCGCCGCGGTCACCGTGCGGCCGGCGGGAGCCGCCAGAATACCGTTCCGCGGTCGAAAGACCGCGGCGGTAATTCTGACTTTCCCGCTGGGCTGGCGGGCGGCCGCCTTCAGGCCGCCCGCCAGCCCAGCAGGAAAGAGGCTTCCACGATGAAGCCGGCTCGGAATCGAGCCGGCGGAGTGGAAGCTGTGCGACGGGTGCAGTTGCACCCGTCGCGTATTTCACTGTCTGCACAGCAGACAGTGAAATACATTTAGGGGCCCTCTTACGGGGGCCCCTACAGTGCCCATGCCATTGGCATGGGCACAGCAGGGGCCCCCAGGGGCCCCGCGACCCCCCCTACCGCCATCCGGTTCCCGGCGGGAGAACCGCCGGGAACTGGATGGCGGTAGGGGGGGTCGGAATCCCCTCGGCGGCGCAGCTAGCTGCGCCGCCTTGGAGGATTCCAATGGGCGGCGGTACACTGGCGGGAGACCGCCAGTGTTGCCGGTCCGACCGCGGCTTTACCGCTGCGGTCGGAATGCCCATTGGAGCACCGCCGGCTTGTCGGCGGTGCTCCCGCGGTCCACCAACCCGGCGGTCATTGACCGCCGCGGTTGGAATGAGGGCCTTTATCTGGACATAGATTCCTTACATTTTGAATATTCCCCAGGCGTCAGACTAGATCCGGAAACTTTTCAGCTGTACCTTGGCGCACAATCACGTGGAGCCATTGGGCTCCGCAACTACACTGCTCCGCTCTGCAAATGACATGCAGGGTCCACATAAGTACCACCCCAGCACACTGACGTCAGCTTCTATCGAGGCTGTCTGTGCCCCCAGATGCAGAGCTCCAAGAAAGAAATGGTTGTAAGCAATGTGCTCATTCCTAGACCTGGGATCTTAATAATGAGTAGTGCCCAATTATAGAACATGTAGGGTGGGAGGGTCTGAGATGAACTTGCATCAACATAGCCTCTACCAGAAAGTGTGTTACTTAAGGTAAGTAACTTGTTCGTCTGATAGACTTCTAGCAGCACAGTCCTCACTTTTTGAATAGATACCAAAGCAGTACCTATTGGAGGCAGATCTGTGAATGCAATGAACCAGAAGGTTCTGCACTAGCAAGCAGGTAAAGTACCACTCTTGGTGAACCTGGCTATCCAGACAACAGTACTTCATGAAAGTTTGGAGGGATGCTCACATAGCTTCCTGGTATATGTCCAGGACACGGATTCTGCATGCTAACACAATGGTGGCAGCTTTGGCCTTGGTAAAATGAGTGTGCAGTCCTTCTGCAGGCTATATTTTGGCCAGTGCGCAAAAGATCCTAATACAGAGGATGATTCAAAAAGTGATGGTTCTCTTTGGCACAGCCTTGCCTTTTTTTTGCTCAAGTGAACCCCACAAAGAGCTTATCGCCAATGCAATGTACTTTCGAATGATCTATGCAGAAGCTCATTAGTCTCTTGGGGTCCAAGGGAAGAAGTCTCTTATCTGCCTTAGAGAAGTAAGGCAGACTACAGAAAGCAGACAGGGTGATGGTTTTGTCAGAGGCATCACAACCTTAGGCAGAAAGGATGCCTGAGTCTGCATAACCAGTTTGTCTGCTACGAAGGTGATGCATGATGGATTAACACACAAAGCCTGGAACTCACTGAGGCACCATGCTGAGATGGTGGCAACAAGGAACACAGGGCCTGATTTAGAGTTTGGTGGAGGGGTTGCTCCATCACAAACATGACAATCAATCACTCAGTGTATCTGTAGAGCGCACTACCACCCGTGAGGGTCTCAAGGCGCTGAGGGGGTGGGGGTGCTGCTACTGCTCAAATAGCCAGGTATTGAGCCGCTTCCTGAAAGTCAGCAGGTCTTCGGTCTGTCGTAGGGGCAAGGGAAGGGTGTTCCAGGTCTTGGCGGCGAGGTGGGGGAAGGATCTGCCTCCGGTAGTCGCTCTTCAGATGCAGGGGACGATGGCGAGGGCGAGGTCGGCTGAGCGGAGTTTGCAGGGCGGGGTGTAGAAGGTGAGAAGTCTGTTGAGGCAGGCTGGACCGGTGTTGTGGAGCGCCTTGTGTGTGGGTGAGGAGCTTGAAGGTTATCCTTTTGTTGACGGGGAGCCAGTGTAGATCTCTCAGAAGGGGAGTGATGCGGCTGTGGCTGTGGGCATCGAGGATCAGGCGTGCAGAGGCGTTTTGTAAGCGTTGCAGTCATTTGAGGAGTTTGGTCGGGGCTCCTGCGTAGAGGGTGTTTCCGTAGTCAAGTTTGCTGCTGACGAGGGCTTGGGTGACTGTTCGTGTATCTGTGGGGATCCATCTGTAGATCTTGCAGAGCATGCGGAGGGTGTTAAAGCAGGATGAGGAGACGGTGCTGACTTGCTTGGTCATGGAGAGTGTTGAATTGAGGCTGATGCCCAGGTTGCGTGCGTGGTTGGTGGGTGTTGGGGCTGCTCCCAGAGTGGTCGGCCACCAGGAGTCATCCCAGGCTGAGGGGTTGGCGCCGAGGATGAGGACCTCAGTCTTATCTGAGTTCAACTTCAGTTTGCTGTTCCTCATCCATTCCGTGACGGCCTTCATTCCTTCGTTGAGGTTGGATTTGGTGGTGAGGGGGTCCTTGGTGAGGGAGAGGATCAGTTGGGTGTCGTCGGCATAGGAGGAGATGATGAGGTTGTGTAGCCGGGCGACGCGGGCGAGCGGGGCCATGTAGACATTAAAAAGTGTAGGGCTGAGGGACGAACCTTGGGGAACGCCGCAGATGATCTTGGAGGCTTCGGAGCGGAAAGGGGGAGGCGGACGCTCTGGGTTCTGCCGGAGAGGAAGGAGGTGGTCCACTCCAGGGGTTTGTCCCGGATACCTGCGTTGTGGAGGCATGTGCGAAGGGTGCGGTGGCAGACAGTGTCTAAGTCGGCTGAGAGGTCCAGGAGGATGAGGGCCGCGGTTTCGCCGTTGTCCAGCAGGGCCCTGATGTCGTCAGTGGCGGCGATGAGGGCGGTTTCGGTACTGTGGTTGCTGCGGAACCCTGACTGGGATGGGTCCAGGATGTTGTTTTCTTCGAGGTAGTGGGTCAGTTGTCTGTTGACAATCTTCTCAATGACCTTGGCCGGGAATGGGAGCAGGGAGATGGGACGGAAGTTCTTGAGGTCTCTTGGGTCCGCCATGGGTTTCTTGAGTAGGGGTTTGATCTCAGCATGCTTCCAGCTCTCGGGGTAGGTCGCGGTCTCGAAGGAGATGTTGATGACTTTACGGAGGTGGGGTGCGATGGTGGCACTTGCTTTGTTAAAGATGTGGTGCAGGCAGGAGTCGGACTGAGATCCAGAGTGGATGGTGCCCATGGTTTTGATTGTGTCGTCTTCGTTCACGTTGGACAAGACGAGCAGGGGGTCATAGTTGAAGGTGGGTGGAGAGTCTGAGGAGTCTGTGATTGGCAGGGTGGTCTGGCTGTTGAAGCCGTCATGATGTCTGTGATCTTGTGGTGGAAGAAGGCGGCGAGGGAGTTGCACATGTCTTGTGAAGGTGGGATGTCGTTTGTGCTGGAGCTGGGTTTGGAGAGTTCATTCACGATGTTGAAGAGCTCCTTGCTGTTGTGTGCGTTGTTGTACAGGTGGTCTTTGAAGGAGGTTTTCTTGGCAGATCTGATGAGGTGATGGTGATTGCGGATGGCATTCTTGAAGGCGGCATGGTTGTCCGGTGTCTGTTCGAGGAGCCACTTTCTCTCCAGTTTCCAGCAGGTTTGCTTGGAAGCTCGAAGGTCCGAGGTGAACCAGCTGGCTCTCTTGTTGGCACCTCTGTTGGAAGGTTTATTGAGCGGGGTGGGAGTGTTGGTGCAGTTGTCGATCCAGTGCGAGAGGTTGCAGGCTGCGAGGTCAGGATTGGTGGGTTCGGTGGGTGGTTTTCGTGCGAGGCTGGTGTTCAGCTGGTCTTGGCTGATTTTGCTCCAGTTGCGGCGGGGTCTGTTGGGTGCGGTGGTGCGTGGTGGGTTTCTGGAAGGTGAAGTGGATGCAGCGGTGGTCTGTCCATGGGAGTTCGGTGGTGTGGCTGAAGGTGACGTGGGGGCTAGCGAAGAAGACGGGGTCCAGTGTGTGGCCAGCAGAGTGTGTTGGGGTAGTGATGAGTTGTCGGAGTCCGAGGGTGGCGAGGTTGTCGATTAGGGTGGTGGAGTTGGGGTCGTTGTTATTCTCCAGGTGAAAGTTCATGTCGCCGAGGAGGACGTCGTTGGTGGAGGCTAGGGCGTGCCTGCTGACGAGGTTGGCGATGGAGTCGCAGATGAGGGTTCCTCTGAGGGTGGTGTTGGGGTTGGTGTGGATCTGGAAGTGCAGGTGTTCGGCGGTGCTGAGGGTGTCGTTGGTACAGGTCATGACCCTGATGGTGTTCTTGTGGACGATGGCGATTCCGCCTCTGACTCCGTTGGTGCGATCCCTGCAGGTGATCTTGTAGCCATCCGGAATGGCTATGGCAATGTCTGGGGCCGAGGAGGCGTTCAGCCAGGTCTCCGTCAGGAAGGCGACGTCCCGGGTGGAGCTGTCGAGCAGGTCCCAGAGTTCGACGGCGTGTTTGGGTGATGAGCGGGTGTTAAGTAGGATGCATCGGAGGTAGTTCTGGTCAGGCTCGGCAGGAGGTTTGGTGATTTGGAGGCTGGGGAGGCTGCAGTTCCGGCAGATGAAGGGTCCCTGGGTGTGCTTGGGGGAGGCCAGGAAGCAGTTGTGTGCTCGTCCGGTGCTGAGTGCGCAGAGGGTAATGGCGGTGTAATGGCGTTGCTGGCCATGGTGGTCTTGGGGACCAGGGGTCCTGGCGCTGGGCACGTTCTGGACACGGACGGGTGCAGAGAGGCTTGCCTTAGGAGCGTAGGCACGCCCGCACAGCGGCTGCCATATAAAGGGAGGTGGGAAGGAGGGGCAGCAGGGGGAGGGAGGGGGCAGTGAATGGGTGAGTGGGAGGCGGGGCCGCAGGGACACAGCAGCGCGAAAAGAGGAAATTGAAGTGGAGGGAGGGGGCGGACCGCAGCTGCGGGAAAAAAGGAAATTGAAGTGGAGGGAGGGGGGCGGGGCCGCAGGGACGCAGCAGCAGGGAAAAAGGAATTTGAAGTGGAGGAAGGGGGGTGGCCTGGGAGACCAGGGCAGAGTAAAATAGGGAACCTGGAGCAGAGGTAGCACCGGCATGAGGTGCAGGGGAGCGACCTACCTGAAGCAGGGTCAAGGGTCGACTATCCTATCTGCTGTATTATAGGTTCCATAGGCGATAATGGAATTGTAATACGGTGGACAGGGTAGCCGCCATGTCTGTGATAGAGCAACCCCTACGCTAAATTCTAAATCAGGCCCACATTTTTGATCGTAAGGATGTGTAGCTGTGAAGCCTTTTAAACTCAAAAAAGTAAGGACCAGATAGATGTCCCACGGGGCATCACAAAATGGGGGCCAGGGTATGTTTTGGGGGTCCTTAAAAAAAAAAAATCACATCACAAATGGAGACTTAAATAGGGAGGGCTAGCTGGCATCGCAGGAAGCCCCAAACGACTGAAAGATAACCGTTAACTGCGCCTAATGCAAAGCCTAATGTAAAGCCTTGCTATGCAAGAGACATCCACTCTGGCTTTGAAGTGGTTTGCCACCAGAAAAATGTCCTGCCCGTCCATTCCTTGCCAGAGGCACAGAGTCAGTGACCGCACTTCACCCTATTTGTTGCTGGACCACAGGGTGGAGATATGGTCAGATAGCACCAGCTTCTGTTTGATTGAGGGCAAGAAACCTTGCAACGCCAAGCAGATGGCACTCAGTTTCATCACACTGACATGGAGCAGGGACTCCACCGGAGACCAGAGGCTTCTAATCTCCACCTCTACCAATTGGCCTCCCCAACCCTGATAAGACGCATCAGTCACTACTGTCAGCTCCAGGTGGTTAAAAGAGATGGTCTGCCCTGCCAATTATGATCTAGAAACCTCCACTGCAGAAATTTTGCAGTCACCTCCAAAATCTGAACGTGGTTGAAGGGGTCCCCTTGAAGTTGGACCTACTGGGACTTGAGATCCCACAGCAGAGACTGCATAGGCAGCCTGGCATGCTGGACTAGCAGGATGCAGGAGGTCATCAGCCCGGGTAGCCTCAGAGTCGATTTCACTGAATTCCAGGATAGAGACTGAAAGATCGAGATCTTGTTCTGGACTCTTTCCCAGGGAAAAGGCACAAATCGCAATGTGTCCCAAATGGCGCAGATGAAAGGGAGCGTCTAAGGAGTCAAGTGTGACTGACACACTGATAAGTAAACCCTGAAGATGATAGGAGGCTTGATGTAGTCGGCGGAGGCGGAGGACTGTTTGTGGTGGACCCACCTCCAACAGCCAGTCGTTGGAAGACTGGCAACCCTAACCTCAGAAGGTGAGCTGCAACTAAACCATCACTTTTGTCAACACCCGGGGGACAGTGGTGACACCAAAGGGGAGCACTGCAAACTGAAAATGTTCCTGTCTCACCATAAACCACAAGTAGCATCGGTGGCCCAGCTAGACAGGTATATAGAAACAGGAGTAAGGCATGTCAAACGCCACTGTCGAGGACCCACGGTCGAGGGTAGACAAGACCTGGACTAAGGTAAGCATTTTGAATTTCCATTTCTGGAGAAAGTCACTAAGCGGTGCAGGTCTAAAATAGGCCTGCCAGCCTACATCTTTCTTGGGCACCAGAAAATAGTGGGACTAACCATCACAACCTACTTTTGGCACAGGCACCCTCTCAACAGTACCTTTGGCTAAAAGGTCTTGCACCTCCTGCGCAAAATGGAGAGAGAGTCATCCACATCTGTCGCAGGTGAGATGGCGGAAGGTGTGGCAGAAAACAAAAGGAAGGGTAAAGCATAATGTGTGGACAATCAATAGAACTCGCATGTCCAAAGTTATTGCCTCGAAACCCAGGCAGAATTAGCATAATCTGCCTCTCACCTTTTGGCTGTGGCATTGTAAGCGCAATTAAAGAGGTTTGTGAGATGAGGCTGCAGGGGTGGGGACAGTTGTAGTCTAGGCAGCCCTGACCTTGGGAGCAGTGGGCGCCTCGAGCACAAAACTGCTGGGTTCCTTCTAGAGGCTAGACAGGCTGAAGGTACGGGGCACCTAAGTAAAATCAGTGTAGCAAGCAAAGGCAATTAGCCATCAAACTTAATCAAAATCACAATAAATAAAGTAGTAAAATAAAATGAGTTAAAATAGCAAAAGATATAACAATCAAAAAATAAAATAAAACCATGCACAAATCCCAACAGCAAATAGTTAATAGCAAAAGATAAGCACTGTAAAAATTGGTAAGCAGAACGTTACACAAGAGGGGCACCAGAAGAGATCATTTTGTGTCTAGTTAACCACATAGCCCACAAGAACCTGGCAACAGCAAAAACCACCCATTGGCTTGTGCTTGATAATAAAATCCTGAGTGCTTCTCTGTGTGCCCTAACCCCTAGATTCTGGCAAAGGGGCAAGATCCATTTTGTCCTGATACATTGGTCAGCTGAACAGAAAAATAAAATGTGCACAGCTGATTCATTAGAAGCATACAAGGCAGGCACTTCCCAGTTTCATACCTCGGTTCATACCACCCACCTAACCCCCACTTGTGTATTTGAAAGCAAGCAGCAGTGATCAATATCTCAGTTGCAGATATAACTTCCTCACCGGAACAGGCACAATGTTGTCTAGGAATCGTTCCACAACAAAACAGTCCTTCAGCTGAAGGAATGTTGCAATCCAGGTGCCCTGATCGGAACAAATTTGAGTTATATTAGACTGATTTATACTGCCAAAAGGCACTCTTTATGTAAACCTGTCTGAGGGGTGGCAGCAGCACGGACTGCCCGGAAAAACCCAGAAGACTAGTAGGAGCAATGCTGGGGGTCCTCTAAGGAGCCCCCAGAGTGCATGGAATCATACAACCAATACTGGCAACAGTATTGGGGTATGATTCCGATATGTTTGATACCAAATGTAGGAAACTGCCTTCTTTCTTGGGATGGTTACCCCCATTTTCTGCCTGTTGTCTGTATGCGTGACTGTGTTCAGTGTGATCCAGCTAACCAGGACTCCAGAATATGCTCTCTCCCTTCTAACTGGTTGCTAGAACCTCCTTCACCCCACAATTTGGCATACTCATACCCCCATGTAAGTCCCTAGTATATGGTACATAGGTACCTAGGGCATTTGGGTACCAAGGGTTCCCTATGGGCTGCAGCATGTATTATGCCAATTATAGGGAGCCCATCAAAGTGTTCTGCAGGCCTGCCATTGCAGCCTGCGTGAAAAGGGTACACGCACCCTTTTCACTACCAGGTCACTGTAAGTCACCCCTATGGAGGCCCTCCTAGCCCAGAGGGCAGGGTGCAAGTAACTATGTGCGAGGGCACCCCTCCACTAGCAGAGGTGCCCCACAAACTCCAGCTCCATTTTTCCTGGACCTCATGGGTGCGGGGATGCCATTTTATGCATGTAATGGACATAGGTCACTACCTATGTCCAGCTACATAATGGTAACTCCGAACCTAGGCATGTTTGGTATCAAACATGTTGGAATCATACCCCAATACGTTTGCAAGTATTGGTTGTATGATTCCATGCACTCTGGGGGTTCCTTATAGGAACCCCAGCATTGCCACCACCAGTCTTCCAAGGTTTGCCAGGCAGCCCCAGCTGCTGCCACCCTTCAGGCAGTTTTGCCCTCCTGATGCTTGATCTGCTCAAGCCCAGGTAGGTAGAACAAAGGGGTGTTACATCCTCTCCCTTGGGAAATAGGTGTGACTGGCTTGGGAGGGGTAGCCTCCCCAAGCCACTGGTTTTGCTTTGAAGGGCACATTTGGTCCCCTCCGTGCATAAACCAGTCACACCAGTTCAGGGATGAATCCCCCCCACAAGTCCTTGCTCTGGCGTGAAACTGGACAATGGAAAGGGGAGTAACCAATCCCCAGGAACTCTGGTAGCATCTGAGTGGCCTGGCCAGGCAGGTGACGTCAGAGCCTCCTCCTGATAGATGCTTACCTGATTAAGTGACCAGTGCCCCTTTCCAGGCTATTTAGGGTCTTCCTCTGGGGTGGGGCCTCAGATTTGGCTTGCAAGATTCCAGCAGGACTCCTCTGCAACCTCTACTACGACTTCTGGCCACCAGAACCGCAAGTGGACCCTCCAGGAACCGACAAGCTGCAGATCCACGAGGAAGACTCTTCTGCAACATTGAATCCAGAGTTCCTGCCAGTTTTGCAACAGTTCCCTCTCCGTACATCCTCAGAAGACCGCAACTCTTCAGCCTGCACAAGAAAAAAGGAATCTCCCTTAGAGTGAAGGAGACACTCCCTTGCAACCGCAGGCACCTACAGCAAGCGACGACCGGCTGCATGGATCCTCTGTCCTACTGAGCTGCCTGGATCCCGCATCACAAGTGGTGGTCTGGAGTAGTCCTCTTGGTCCTCTCTGACTTTGGTGGAGGTAAGCCCTTGCCTTCCCACGGAGGACAGTACCCCGTGCACTGCGTCTCTGGCAGCTGCCATGGCTTGTTTAGGTCTCCTCCAAGGAATCTTCAGGCGTTGTGCAGCTCCAGCACGCCTTCCTGCAAATCCCAGCCTTCTGCGTGGTTCTCCTGCAGCATAGGATCCTCTTCCATAGTGCTGCGTGGCTCCTTCTGTGTCCTCGTCCTGTGGGACTCCTGTGGATGCTGCCTCTGCTCCTGCAGACTCTCTGCGACACTTAGGGTCCCCTGTGACTCCCCCTCCTGGGTTGAGTCCTCCTGGGCCTTGCTTGTCTCTGGCAGCACCTCTTTTCCTCCAACCGCAAAGTTGCCTTTGCCAAGGCTTGTTGGAGGAATTCTTGCACCGACACGAGTCTATAATCTTCATTCCAGCGTGGGACATCTTCTGCATTCAACAGGAACTCTTCTCTGGCTTCTGGGCTGCAGTGCTGACCAGTTCGTATTCACCATCAACCAACTACTGCATCTTCAGTGTGGTGAGTAGGGGCTCCTGCCCCCAATGGACTCTATTGTACCTTCTGGACGTGGTCCACTCTTCAGGAATCCACCACTGGTTTTCTTGCAGCCTTCTCTAGGTGTCTTCTTTTTTCTTCCTTTTGGGTGGTTTGGGGAAAATCCAGTGTTTTACTCCTGCATTCCTGGTCGCTGGGGGGTACTGTATTACTGTGGTTTTCTAATACCCCCAGCTCCCCACTACACATGTTACTTACCTAGGTGGGGGTACCCTGTTCACATTCCTTTTTTTAATACATGGTTTATCCTCCCCCTAGGGTCACTATTGGTTATTACTATTTGCACTATTTTCTAACCTTTTCTATGCCTATTTCCGATTGCTAATGTATATATTTAGTGTATTATGTGCCTCCTAACGGTGAGTTACCTGTCTAGTATTTTGTGGTGATTTGTGCCAAAAATAAAGTACCTTTTTTTTGTACGACTGAGTGTTTTCTTTCATGTGTGTAAGTGCTGTGTGCCTGCAGTGGTATTGCATGAGCTCTGCATGTCTCCTAGCTAAGCCTTGGCTGCTCATCCACAGCTACCTCTAGAGAGCCTGGCTTCTAGACACTGCCTACACTTCACTTAGAGGGGATACCTGGTATAAGGTGTAAGAACCTTGGGTACCCACCACACACCAGGCCAGCTTCCTACACCAAACATGCCCAGGTTCATAGTTACCCTTATGTAGCTGGACACAGGTAGTGGGTGACCTGTGTCCAGTATACCAGTAAAATGGATTTGCCACACTTACAAAGTCCAGTGTAATGGAGCTGGAGTTCATAAAGGCACCTCTGCTCATGCAGGAGTGCCCTCACACACAGGCACCTGCACCTGCCCTCTGGGGTAGGAGGGCCTAGTATAGGGGTGACTTACAGTGACCTGGTGCAGTGACCTGTAGTGAAAGGGTGCATGCACTTTTTCACGCAGGCTGCAATGGCAGGCCTGCGGACACATTTTGCACGGGCTCCCATGGGTGGCACAATACATGCTGCAGCTTATGAGGAACCCCTAGTGCCCAAATGCCCTGGGTACCTAAGTACCATATACTATGGACCTATATGGGAGCACCAGGATGCCAACTGTGTGGTGTGCAAAGTCCTAAGCAACCAAATTTAGAGGGAGAGAGCACAGTCACTGGGGTCCTTGTTAGCAGGAACACAGACAAAACACACTGACAGCAGAAAAAAAGTGGGGGTAACCATGCCAAAAGAGGGTAGTTTCCTACAACCGGCACCAGGCAAACGTAAGACCCTGACTAAGCTAGATTGAAAGGCACTCAGCTCAGGGGTTGTCCAAACTCTACCCCAATACAATAGGGGTCTTAGGCTAAGTTTATCTGAAACATTCTTAAGACACAAGTCCAGCCTGAAGGGAAGCAATGGGGTACTAATGGGAGCCCAGTCAGCTGTCGCATGAAACGGTTTTCAACTGTCAGTAAAGTGGAAGCACCCCTATGACCTCATAGCTCAACAACAAATAGGGCAGAAGTGAAGAAATCAGACGAAATTGAGAACGATTGTGCAACTTCATTATCCCTGTCTGAGATTTGCTCTAGCTTCAGTCTGCGGTTTTGCCAGTTAAAGTTTTCAGAGTAACTTTGCCAGTTAAAGTTTGAGTGAAACTTCCAGGTAATCAAAAATGTGGATTCACCCCAAAGAGGACCCTTTAAGTTTAGGAGTAGGGCAAGTGGTGGGACATGGATTAAAAGCCATATATTTCGTTTTGGTTATTTCTAGACCCCTGAGTTTGCAAAAGATATCAAGTCTGTCAATATATATATTTTTTTTTGGGGGGGGGGAGGGTTTGAAGATAGATTAACGTGTCATCAGCAAACATCACAGCTGGTACCCTGGTGTTTGCTAAACAGGGTGCATCAGACTCGCAATGGTCCGCAAAGTCTGCAAGAGCCCTGCCTGACTCTCCCCCATCCCCTATTTACAGAGAACGGATTTGTCAGTTTCCCCTTATGCCCACATCTAACTTGGGCAAAGTTATTCTCGTGCAACCTCAATCAGTTTCAGCAAATAGGGAGGAACCACCATGTCAGATAGAACCTGCCAAACTTTGAATCAAGTTACAAGGTCGAACGCCGAATTTAAAGCGATGCACACCACAAATAGCTGCCTGCACCCTAACTGAACAAACATCAAGTATAGCAACTGAAGTCATAAAACCTGGTAAATAGTGCTGGTTCACTCTCTAAAACCAGCTTGCAAAAGGGTGATGAAGTGGTCATCCATTCCTGCAATCTGGACAAAATTACCCTCGCGAAAAGTTTTTGGGTGCCTTCAACTAGGCTAATAGGCCTATAATTGGCCGGAAGATCACGATCAACGTTTTAAAAAAAAAGGAATGATCTCAGCACCTGCCCACGAGGCTGGAGTATGAGCCCCTTTCATAATGGCATGAGAAATTAAGCCAAGATAGGGACACCACATCTCTATCTTATCTGAGAAGAGGTCCTCAGGAACGTTATCAAACCCAGGGCTTTATAAGGAATAGTTTTATGTATGACTTGAGCAACCTCTTCAATGCTAATAGCCAATAAATCAGAATGATCACTGTGTGGCCCTATTAGGTCAAGAGGCAGCGCAGGGGCTTCCATCAGCTCTACAGGAGAGTAAAGATTTGAATGGTTGACCCATTCAGACATCGAAATATGATTTTCAATAGGGCAAGAGCCCTCCAGGCTGGTAGTCGCTATTATATTCCAGAACTAACGATTATCACCTTGCCTTGCAGCTGCTAACAATCCTTCCCATTTCCTCCTTTACCACTCTTTCTTTTCTTCCAGAATGGGGAATTTATAGGCCCTTCTAGTATCTTGGATAATCTAACGCTACTGTAGTTTAAAGGCACTGAATAATACCCTTATTGCATCTCTATACTGTCTTGTGTACCATGTTGGGGGTTGAGGGGTGTCTCTCTCTTACCAATATGACTAGATTCCACAGAAGACATCTGTCTCAAGATTTGGAACAAATCTGGGTGTATGTTACTGCATTTAATGAGAACCTCGACCTCCAAGTCAGACTGGTTTAATAGATGCACCAGCCCCCCTACTCCATCCGCAACCAGGTTAAAGATTTGACCAGCTGCGTCCTTAGATTGTGAAACAGCGCTCCATTCAACCCTGCGTCTGTTAGCGAACAGGACAGACCTTTTATCAAAGTGTTCCTTGCGATTCTCCCTAGCAGTAGGAACGGGCAACTTTATCTCTAAGGTCAGGGCTTCATGGTCACCGTCCATTCGTGATAAAACAACCATATCGATTTAATTACTAAACATCCGGACAGCAGGCAACGAATAATCAATGAGGCTTGAACTCTGCAGCTGATTAAACATAAAACAGCCTGCTTTATCGGAGGATGACCTCTTATTACAGGCTCTGAAACCATAATTCAGCATAAGCGCATTTAGATGAATTGCTAAGGGGGACCATTTTTATTTTATAAGGGGAATGGTAAGCTCTGGTATAGACCAATAATGGCCTTCTTCGGATGTATCCAGTCTAAAATGGATGTCTAAGGGCTCAAACTGACAGCTGAGGTCACCCAAGACAATCTAAACCACTTCAAGAGGGAGTGTCGCCAGTTGTGAAGAGAGCAAACTAATTACCTCCGACTCTGGTATGTTCCCAAACGCCTTGCAGTAGACGACGTATATACTACATGTAATGTTGCTTTGCATGGTGAGATTAATTCACAGTAAGTCTGGCAATCCTAATTTGAGTTCCTTGATTTTACACATTAAGGAGGTTTTAACCAGGGGTTGCTGTGTCGCACCCCTGGGCAAGAGTCAAGAGATGAAAAATTAAATGAAAGTTACGCCATTGTTTCATTTTTCATCTGCTGGCTCAGCCAGCAGTGCAGGGAGGGGCAGGGCTGGGCCATGGGAGGTGGAATGGGTGAGGAGAGAGTGCACTTAAGTGGGCATATGTGTTTGGCCAGCCGTCTCAGGCCGGCCAAAACACACATGCGCACTTAGGCTTCTCCAGCCAGGCTGTGCTTTACAGCCAGGCTGGAGAAACTGCACAGACTCCCATGCAGTGTGCGAGCTGCAGTCACTGCCGCTCAGACCAATCCTGCACTGCTTTCATGCTAGGTTTAGCATGAAGACAGCATCAGGATTGCTGGGGAGCTTAAGCTGGTGTCCCGGGGACCGCTGGGACACCACAAGAAGAGGAGGGACGAGCAAGGTGGAAGGAATCGTCGGCGGCGAAAGGTGTCTTTTTTTTTTTTTTTTTTTTCCTCCATCCCCTTCTTACCCCCCATTACCCTCATTGAGATTTGCGGCGGCCACCACTGGTATCAATCCAATTTATTACACTTCTTGAGGGTCTGCCTCTTCCACAGGAAGTTGCTTCCAGACAGTACGTAAAAAACCTGGAGCCATAAAGGTGGGTGGAGGGCAAAGTCTTTTGAAACAAACATATCAAAGGGATCTATAAAAGCACCCCACACTGGGTTCAGCAACTTGGACGAAAGTACTGCTACATTCCAGGAAATCAACTTAAAGGTGGAATTAGTGACCACAGACTTAATACAGGGGCCATTAGCACAATGGTGGTCACTCCCTGCCTCACCAAGTCAGTCAATATCAGCCAACACAAAGGAATTATGGGAAGGTAATCAGAAAGTTAGGGCAAGCTGGGGTCTTGAGGCAGACTCGGGGGGTGGGGGAGGGAGGAGCCCCACAAGGTGCCCTATTACTAACTTTTGGAATACGGGGACCTAGCTTATAAAAATACCCCAGCGGCAGTGCCACAATACTCGGGTTGACAATTTGCTTACTCAGACCCAAACAAAAGGTGATAAACCAGGGATGTGGACTTAAAGTTAACAATAATACAATCCCCTTGCCTGTCCACAAGCCCTGCATTAACCCAACCAACCCTTTTTGTCAGCAGAATATTACTGGCCAGGTGGAGCGGAAATTCTTGTTGTAAACCAGCCAGTTCAGAGTCTTATTAAATAAACTGCCCGGGGATTCCAGTTCGTTTGAAAGCAAAGGTGGTACACCAGTCAAAATAATTACATGAGAGCAGGAGGAAGGAGGAAGACTGATCACAGGTTGCAATACCAGTTGGTCATCTACTTGCTCCCTGGTAGGTCCTTGACACGAGGTATTATGGATGAGGTATGGGCCGGTTCTGCCTCGGCTATTTGGTTGATGGCAGAATGTTGGCCAGTTGGATAAGATTTGTGGCATCAGGCCCCTGGGGTTGGGGTAATGGAAGTGGATCCTACTTGTACTGAAGCCACTGGGCAAGAAGGACAAGTCATGGCAACTTTTTGGTAGGATCCTAGACCCAGCTTCTCCCTTGCTATTGTGGCAAAGGATGTACTGGGGGCCTGATCACCAGATTTCCTTACCTCCTTTAAGTCAAGAAAATGACGCTCAATGCCGTCTAACTGTAAAGGAACCGGGGATAGTTTGGTCAGCAAAAGGACCTTGAACTCATTTATACTATCCTCTATTAGGCTCCTTGCCCTGGCAGTAGTTAATAGAGTCACACATCTGATCATCCACTGATGGAGGGTTAAATAGTGGTGCCACTGAGACTGCAGTATGCCAAGACTACGGGAAATCTGTACAGCCACCTCCACAAAACAAGGTTTTTTTTTTCCACCTGTTTTTGTCGTTTGGCCAGGGCCAAAGGAAAGGGCCAACAGCTCGAAAGGGTGCTACTATGCGATGCATAGCGCCCAAAGTTGTCGCAAGGGATGGTGAGGACAGTAGATCTGACAGACTTGCAGGAAGAGGACTTGTGCCAGAGGAGTCCACGTGTCTTCTCTTAGTAACCATAGCTTCTGTAGAGCTAAGAGATAATCTCCTCTCTTTTAGATCGTTCTTGTTGCTGATAACGCTCACAGCACATTGTATCGGCCAGTCGTTTTAGGTGAAAGTGACGGGGGTTAAGAAATAGTCTTGGGTCCACCCACTTTCCTCTTTCCCATAATGCAACTGCAAGATAACACAGACAGTCTAGCCCTCACAATGCCCAGTCCACAAACTGCTCAACTGCTGGAGACTGGAACTTGTAGCAATAGACGTTCAAAGGGTTAATTGTTGGAAGTGCCTGTCGCTAAGGGCAGAGGAGGGAAGGGGACAATGTACCCCAAATAAGTAAAAATGAATAAGAAGCCAATGTTACAGTGCAAAAGATGCTCCACCCTAGTCCATTCCATCCTCCTACTCTAGAAACTGGCAAAAGTAAAAGGAACAGTATGTTCAATTGGCACTACTGCACCCTCGAGAAAAGTAAGATAGTCCCTTTCCCCATGCACCTAACTGTCTAATGGCTCCTAGTGCTCTGTGACAGCAAAGCCCTCCTCCTCTGGCGATGGTTATGGACAACAAGCAAAAGAAACCCTCAATCAGCCACTTACATCTTCCCCCTGGTCTTGCTGAGCCGCCGCCTCCACCACCACTGGCCAGGGGCTGACAAAATGGCAAGATAGCAACAATAGCCAAACTGTGAAAAGAGGTCAACGCCTCTGAACCATCCTCAATAGTTGTAATGAAAGCACTGGTTACTACCTTGTTGCTGAAAAATTGGAGCGAATCGGGGCAAAACAGAGTATGAAACAAAGTCCAAGAGGTTTGCAGACCGCAAGGGGATACCAGGGGCTGTGGAGGTCAATGATCAATGGTGATTAAAGTGCCACAGCATGACCTGAAAAAAATGATTACATCGACTGAGACTACAGGCACTGCCCCCACCCCAACCACCCTGCCATACACCCAGGTCCGGCTCCCTCAGTGAGTGGGCAAGGTACAGTGGCTGCGAACAGGGCAGCAGCAGCAACAGCATGCTGTCAAACACTGTGAGGAAACGAGAAAGGAAATAGAAAAATAAATTTGGCACAGTCAGCCCGGGTAATTGGCTAAATAATAAAATGTTGTACCACTTGTACCAGTATGATGTCCTTGGATTTTAGGAGGTTCAAGTCATGCACTGCACCCCACTGTATCGTACTGGGGAGTGGCTCCGAAATGAGCTTCCACTGTAGGTCACACTGCTGATTCCTTGGCTGCGCCTCCACGGCTCCATGGCTGACCAGCACAACGGCACCCCCAGAACCACAGCAAACGCCAGCTTACTAGAGTTTAAGTTGTGGTTGTGGCAATGGCAGTAGCCCCAAGTGCTTCTTGCTTTAGCCGAATGGATGGTAGTCACGACTGCCTCCCATGGCTCGTGCTCTGCTGACGGCATGCGAGCAGGCATGAGTACAGCATCAGCGGGTAATTTCTCCCAGTGTATCAGCGTAACTGTTGCAATTGCTGGGCAGAAAGGCCCAGAGAGTTTGCTGTAGATCTGCTCTCCTTAAAAACGCTGTACAACTGAATCAGCCTTGTTCCTGAACTGGCGTGTCCTGTTGAAGGGCGTGCCCATCAGGGAGGACTGGACATCGCCTGAGAACCCAGTTCATCACAGTCTCGCATGGTGGCAAAAGGAAACACTGGTGCCTATGGCCCGTCTGATGGAATCAGTGGTGTCCAAGCCACAATAAGTCATGAACTTGGACGGCGCATGACTAACTTGAATTGTCTAAACGAGAACAGCGAAAGGTCTTTAAGCACACCAGGGAGGATTTATACCACTGACTCTCTAAGTGCCTGGGAGTAGTATCCCAACAAGCAGTTGGCATTAACGGATGGAGGGGCCAGACTAGTGCAAGAAAATGTTTCCAATCACTTTGATTCCCTGTAAGGGGGAGTGGTAGGAAACATGTTTGGATCAGATGAGTTCATGGAGGTTTGCACCACCAAGCTCTCAGGTGAAGGGTGCTGCAAGAGAAAAGCATGGTCACTTGGAGCAGGGCAATGGAGCCTGACAACTGGTGATTGACTGAGGGACCAACAACAAGGTTTGGCCCAAGCCACCACTGAGGTATCAGTGAGTGCCTTGTTAAATGGATGAAGGGGCTCAGAATTTGTTTGCCCTAATAGGAGAACATTTACTTTAACCTCCATGGTGGGGAGTTGTAGATCAAGGACTTTGGCTGCCTTATCATTGACTGGGAGCAGATTCCTCTGTTGCTGGTCCACAGGGTGAGATTACACCCATTTCTGACGAGGAATGGAGACCACCACCCCCCTATAGGTCCTCATACCAATTATCATCCTGGGAGGGCTTGGCAAAGTCATCACCTGAATCATAGCCATTGTCAGAGTCTATTCCAAAAAGAGAATGCAGAGTGTGTTGTATCCCTTGTGGAGGTGGTGAGCCCAATTGGGAAACCAGTGCCTCAGGTGGAATTGGGCTAGTCTTCGGTAGAGGTTAGACTAACTTGTTGTAAGAGAGGACTATCTGAATCTCCTCCTCTGAGGTTGATGGACTTAGCATCGGTGTAGGAGTACCTGGGGCCGGCATTGGTAGTGGAGGGTTAGAACTATAGCCGGAGGCAAGATGGGTCTGGAGGGTCAAACTACGGATGAACCTGCCAACAACTCCAAATGAAAGGCCTCTAGGCTCCTTGGGCCCGAAGGCATGCCAGAGGAAGACGATAAGGATCCAAAGAGCCACAGGATGGAGGCACAGAACTCTTCGATCTGACAAGGCGTGGTCATCAGCTCTGGAAACTCCGGTTGTACCAACACTAGTTGCGGAATCAGCTCCGAAGTCAGCAAGTTTATAACTAAGAATGGCGTTGCCCCCATGCCGGTTCACGCAAACGTGAGTGGCAGGAGTGAGCAGAATCCTGCTGCTATTGCTTATGGTTCTTTTTTATAATTTACTTGAGGATTTGGACCTGTAACAAAGACCAGTTGCTTGAGCGGTTAAGGCAACTCTGGAGCGGGAATGGGACCGGGATCAAACTTAGGACAGACTGCAACTTGGAGTAGCTCCACCGAGACTTTCTATGCTTGCAAAATAAGTCCCTGATGGTGTTGGGGCTTATTAACATGCAGTAGGACTTGGAGTCGTGGCCTGATCCCAGATATCAACGGCATACCTGATGGGGATCAGTCAATGACATTTGCTTGCGACAGTCCTGACAGGGTTTAGGTTTTTATTTTATGTTGCAACATCCCGTACACACTGAAGAATTTTCGAGATAAATGACCCTGAGAGACAAGGTGGTATCTGCATCTGGTGGCTTAGAAAAGAACTGACATCAATGCACAAGGTGGCGCCTTTATGGGCCCCACACACCGTTTCTGGAGCGGCACAATATCAGTGCGGAGCCACATGGCATACCAAGGTACTGCTGCAAAGTTTCTGGATCCAGTCTGATGCCTAGAGATTATTCAAAAGATGAGGACTCTTCACTAAAAGTGTCTATTACAAAGGAATTGCTCACGTGGCAACTTGTGCAATATTAGTTGGGTGCAAGACAAAAAGATAAAAAGACAGTCAAAGTTTAAACTAGACCTGTTTTCATCAAAATCTTGTATAGGCAGGCAGCAGATGGCCAAGGCAGAAGTGACACAGATCACTGTGTCCACACCTACTCACATAGGTCATACCACAAACACTCACCTCTCCAACTACAGAGAAAGCAGAATTTCTTGTTTCGGTGCCTTACTTTACAGCAAAAATACCAAAGCAAACAAAACGCTGCCATTTGGCAGCATAACACGCTCTAGTTGTTGGTCTGCGTGCCGCCTTCAAAATTTCCATACATTCAGGAGGTAATTTAAGGTGCCCAAATTCTAGGACTTCAGGAGGCAGATCGCTAAATTGAGCGATCTGGGGTTTGAATGTCTGATATGTCCATGGTCTTGAGTGAGAACAGGTGGTCTGTTGGGGAGCTTCTCGTGAGGAACTTGGAAGAGGTCCAGAAGTGTTGTGAACCCAGGTTGACGTGTTCATGTGGGCACTACTAGTATCATAGTTGTGATGTCTGTTTGAGTTTGTGAATCAGAAATAGAATGAGTGGAAGAGGTGGAGAAGCATATGCAAATATCCCTGACTCGGTCATCCATAGAGCATTGCCTTTGGAAAGAGGGTGAGAGTAGCTGGAGGCAAAGTGTGGGCATTTTGCGATTTCTGCTGTGGCGAAAAGATCTATTTGAGATTTTTCCCACCTGTGAAAATATGTTTGAAGGACTTTTGGGTAGAGTTCCCATTTGTGGTCTTGTTGGTGCATCCTGCTGAGCAGGTCAAACTTGTTGTCCGTTCCTGGGAGATTTTCTGCAATTAAATGAATGTGGTGATGATGAGTCAATTTCTATGTTGTTTGTGCTAGTTGGGATAACTGGAACTACCGTGGCCCCCCCCTGTTTTTGTAGATAGTACATCGCTGTCATATTGTCCATCCGGACAAGGACAACGTTGTGTGTGAGGTGAGGTGGAAATGCTTTGAGGGCTAGAAATACCTCTTGAAGCTCCAGACAGTTGATGTGCATGGCTCGTTGTGTGCGATCCCAAAAAACCTGCCTGCACTGTGAATTTTAGATGTGCTCTTCAATCTTTCAAAGATGCATCTGTGGTCAGAATGATTTGAGGCACAAAGTCTTGAAAAGGCCGCCCTTTTACAAGGTTGGTGAGTTCCACCATTGCAGAGAGTGGTAAGTTTGGCGGTCTATCAACACTAGATCCTGAAGACGACCCTGTGACTGACTACTGACGAGAAAGACATTGCGGTAGCAGTCGCATGTGAAGTGTGGCATGTGGGAGGATGGCAATACATGATGCCATCATTCCTAAAAGACGTTAGACAGTTTAGACTATGGGAGTGTGATTCTTGTTGAAACTATGAAATAATATGTTGAAAACTTTGTATTCGAGATAGATTGGGGTATGCTATTCCTAATGCATATTGAAAACGGCCCTCAAATATGGCTGAGTTTGTAGGGGTTGTAGATGAGATTTTTGAAAATATTGTTCTGTATGTGTGCAATTGATATTGCTGCAGTGTGTTGGCTTTGATAAGTCAGTTGCCAGGTATGGGAAGACATGTATTTTTTGCCTTCTGAGGTGTGCTGCGGCAACCATTAGATTTTTTGCACATACCCTTGGAGTGGTTGTGCCTCCAAAAGGAAGGACTCTGAATTAAAAATGCTCTCCTGCTACCACAAATCTGAGATACTCGCAGCATGCAGGATGTATTGGGATGTGGAAATAGGCATATTTTAAGTCTAGAGCAGTCATGAAATTGTTTTGTTGAAAGAGTGGGATGACATCCTGAAGATTGACCATGTGAACATGTTCAGATAGAATGTATTGGTTTAGAGGCCTGAGGTCCAAGATGGGTCCGAGTGAGCCAACCTTTTTTGGTATGAGGAAGTACAGTGAGTATACTCCTGTTCCTTGATATTGGACCTGTTTTATTGCCCCTTTAAGAAGAAGAGATTGTACCTCCTGCTTAGGAGTGAAAGGTGGTCTGGAGACAACCTGCGAGTGCAAGGAGGAATGTTTGGAGGTGCTGAAGTAAGCTCCAGACAATAACCATGTTGGATAATGGGGAAGACACAATTGTTCCGATGGTATATTTGTCCATTGTGCATAGTAGTTTTGAAGACGTCCCCCAACTGGTCAGTTGTGGTATGTATAGATAGTCAATGTTTTGCTGTTGAGGCTAAACCTCGGGAGTTGAGGTTTTTGCCTCAGCCTCTGAAACTGTTTCCTCTGAAAGACACCCTAAATGAGCCTCTGTTGTAAGAAGGTGAGGTCTGTTTAGTTTGGGAGGTTGAGGGCTCCGATGCTGTAGAGGCTTTGTAACCCTCTCTATATGTTGTGCAACAAAAAATTCCTCTTTGTGCTTGAGACTCGAGAGCCCCCATGGCCTTTGCAGTGTCTGTATCTTTTAAAACTTTCTAATGTTGAGTCAACTTGTAGCCCAAACTGACTTTCTCAGTCAAATAGCATATTTAACAGAACTTGCTGCACTTCTAGCTTAAATCCAGGGCATCTAAGCGATGCATGCCTTCGTATTAACACACTGGTACTTATACCTCTTACTGTTGTGTCTGCAGCATCTAATGCGCAGCGAATAGAATTATTCACAATTGTTTGACCTTCCTGCACAATTTGCTGGTCACATTTTCGATACTCCTCTGGAAGATATTGGAGTACATCCTCCGTTTCGTCCCAGTGGGCCCTCTCATACATAGAAAGCAAAGCTTGCGAATCAGCAATACCCCAGTGGTTTGCGGCCTGCGCCACTACTCTCATCTTCAGCATACAGCTTTTTATTCCCCTTGCCTGGTGGAGGAGAGTCTCGTGTGGCCTGGTTATTAGCTCTTTTCCTGGCTGTAGTAGCCACTATTGAGTCAGGTGGTACTTGTGACTTGATAAAAAGTGGGTCTGAGGGCGCTGGTTTATATTTATCAACCCTAGGTGCTATAATTCTAGAGAGGAGAGGCCCTTCGAAAATATCAGCCGTATCATTCCAGGAAACATAGGGAGATAATGGGTGTCTGTGCGTGTTTCTAAGTGTGTCAAATAAGAAATCCTCTTCAATGGGTTCTTTATGTATTGTCACTTTATGGTATGTAGCTGCCTTTGCAATAGCCTGTTGGTAGCTGGTTGTATCTTCTGAGTGTGTGTGTGTGTGTGTGTGTGTGTGTGTGTGTGTGTGTGGGGATGGGGGGGAGAGATGGGGGGTTCTAGCAGAATATAAATCTGGGTCACTATTAATGGCTTGCTCTGGATTATAAGAGTCCTAGGGATCTGGATCTTGAAGTGTGTCCCTTGGGTAGTGTTCCTCTAATATGGGTAAAACCATGTGGACTAAATCCTTCCATAATTGGAACTGCAGGACAATGAGGAGAATAGAAAGGTGGAGGTGACGTAGGGGTGGAGGAGTAGGAGGGGGAGGAGTGGGCTCAGTTGAGGGAGCAACCTTCTCTTTATGTATCTTCTTTGGAGGTAGGGAGGTGCCCAAAGCCTTCTGGAAAAGCTTCTGTTTCAAAGTCATGGTAGGTGAAGCTGCAATGATCCCTGTTCCTTCTTGAATGTATATTCTGTGCTGATTAGTATCCATATTTTAAAGTATAGGCTGAATAGGTGAGGGCATAGAGGGCGAGTGTCCAGAGTCCAAAAATCATGAAGTAGCAGTTCCTTTTTGTTTCAGAACCGTAGGTTTTGGTCAATGGGATTTTTTCTGATGCAAACTTGGTTCCGTAGACTCTCGGCTCGAATCTCGGTTCAAGCCGGGTGCAGTTGGTGCTGAAACTTTGCTCATACTTGGACAGACCAAAGTGGCTGAGGTCGATGCTGAAGCCTGAGGTGGTTTATTCGGTTTTAGCGCTGATCCTGTAGGCACTTCTCTCTGAAACAGACCACGGCTTGTTTGCAGTGGTGGCCCAGTGAGCTCTGTACGGATTTTTTTGTGTGTGTTTTTGGGTGATGAGATGGGGCCCCAATACTCATGGTTTGTGCTGACGTGACAGGCTAGCTCTCTATGTTGGGTTCAATGTTGGAGTCCGACACGTGAATGGAGGCGGCTTCTTCTGGAAGTGGTTGTTCTTGCGCATTTTCTCTCTGAAAATATCTGGTGTGCCTTCTGGAGATTCGGGTGCCATCTCTATCCTGCTAGTCCGTCGGTCCCGTAGAGTTTTCTTCCATCGAAAAGATGGAAACTCCTCACACGTAAACTCTATGATCCGGCAAAAGGCACAGGTTACACACCCGATGGTGATCAGTGTAAGGGTACTTCAAGTAGCACCGAGGACAGAAACGAAAACTTGTCCCTTCCATCAGGATTACAATCCTTTTGGGCCCACTAGTATCTAGACCCAAAAGCAGACTGGGCCCGCCCTGAAAGGCGTGTGATCTAAAAACATTTCCCGACAAGTTCGAAAAATCGATGTGCAAAGTGAGAAACGCAATTGAAGTTACAATACCGTAGAATATAGATAAGATGGAGAGAAAGTGTTGGACCGGAGCGGGTCGAAGACGGAGTGAAAGATTACACGTCCGAACCCGATGGTGGAGAGAAAGCAATCTAACAAAGGGCTCAATGCCCATGCGCAGAATCACTGAAATGGAAGAGTCACTCGATCCTGTGACTCAAAAACCAACTTCTTCGAAGAAAAAACTTGTAACACTCTAGACCCAACATTAGATGGCAGGATAATGCAAAACATGTACCTTCAGCCACACATGCAATCAAACATAATATTTTGTGGAAGGATGGCTAGCAAACTCTCTTTCTGAACTAATGCTCTCTCAGATTGTGATGGCATTTGGTGAGCAACAAGAGCCCAGGAGGGAAAGTGGAACTGGATATGAGAGAGATTTCTGCTCCTGTGTATCTAGATCCTCTCTCAGTCGCCCAATGAAATGTGTTTGTACTTTTTCTGGAACGTTAAAGAAATCGTGTTTAGTACTCCTGTAGCAAGAGCTTTTTCTTCCTCTAAGCGCCCCTCCTTCTCAATAACTGCTGTACCTTAGGATTCAGACTTTCCACCTTGTGTTATGTGTGCTGCCCTCGACTCATGCGTTGTTTAGTTTCTTAAAAAGACACATCGTCATTAGCTCTGATTTCTCTGCAATACTGAGGGGAATGGTTATGAGATATGTTACAGACTTTGTCATGACATACCTCACTCACGGAATAGCTCGGGTCCATTCACTGACCTTCTACCCTTATTCTTCTTACGGAATACTGTGTAGGATGTCAGTATAAACTACACCTTTTCGCCATATAACTGAGCATGCAAATTCAAGGACGCTAGCACATTACTGGCTCTATTGAAGTTGTTGAAATTCTTACCTTGTTCTTTTGCAAATACTGTGCTGAAGCTTCTGCTTGTGATGGTCATCCAGGAACAGGTGAGCACAGTCAATGGAGGATAAACTCTTACGGAGAGTCTTCAAACAGTAAACAGCTTCTAGAACATAGGCACAGCTTAAATACCTGGCAGCACCCAAGATGGCTGTCAACTCTTGCAAGTTCTTGGAGTTTTTGCAAGAGTTGTGGCGCGTCTATTGCAACCTTTACTGGTTTTGCCCTATTGTAGTCAGGCTGTTGCTGGTTTTATTTAGAGTGTATTCAGGTTGTTCAGGGTCCTGACTACACAGGTTCCAGGGTTCAGGACCCTTTTGCACATCAAAGTTGTAATCATGGCATAGTTGTAATGATTGCATTGCCTGTGTGACATTTAGAGACCCCACGAGGTGATTGGCTGTTAACCTGATACATTGATGGTGAGCCCAAGACCACTGCCTCAAAGCCTCTGGAAAAAGGAGTTGAGGCCCTATTGCCCCTTACTCGTCTACGTACCACATCATGATCATACTGCCTGTCAAGATCTCGACAGACTGCCTGTGAGTGGAGGGTAGGAAGGCCTTGAGCGGAGGCTAGACTGCATGCAACTGGCAGGTTAATATGAAGCACCTGCTTCTCTCAAGACCAGCGGCCCCTGATCTCCAGATGGATTCCCCAGCCGAGAAAGAAGGCAGCCTTCACTGCCATTGCTGGAGGAGACAGAACAACAAGTTACTAAACTTTGGTAACAATCTTTCTGGCGCATATTCTACCTAACCACATGTTTCTTGCAATGTGGATATTCTCCTGGTATACAACTGGATGTGGAACTTTAAAGCAATATTAGTGGGTGGCACTGTGGTTTAGTGCTGCTCTGTGCAAAAGCCGTTCCTCTTTGGAAGTGACAAGCGGGCCACATATAAGGACCACCCATGTGCTCTGATGTAAGTTGCTTTCTTAGGTTGTCCAAGTCTTCAGATGAAGAGGCTATCAGCAGATTGGCATGACCAATTGGAAGATCTCTAAATTGGAAACTTTTTAGATGGAAAGTGTCCAGTCAACAGAATGTTGAGGTGGGTGGCGGAGAGGGGTATGGGGGGGGGGGGATAGAAATCTGCACCTCGTTACTGAAGGTAAGTAAATTGTTCTTTTGATGGATACTTCTAACCTGATTACTCACCTTGTGAATAAATACCATACCAGTACCTTCCCCGTGGTGGGTCAGTGAACTGGCTCAGACCAAAAAGTCCTTTAGGAGCAAGCACCCAATATGCCCCAATCAACGGACCTGAATGTCGAGGCAGTATTTCTTTGTGAACGTATGCACCAACATCCATGTAGTTGCCTCAGAAATATAAAGGACAGCCACTCTGCATGCCATTATAGTGGTAGGTTTGGATCGGGTAGAATATGCCTGTAAACCTTACAGAGGCTGCTCTTAGCACATAGCAGACGTTAATGCAGAGAACAATCCACCAGGAGATGGTCCATTTTGAACTACCTTGTCCTTCACCCCAGGTCAACTCCAAAAACATATATGAGTGTTCACCCAATGTTCTTGGGTACAAACAATATAAAGGCTTAGTGCTCTCATAGGGTCCATATGATGAAGCCTATTTGTACTTAGAGGGGTGAAGTGATGAAAGGAACATCTGTAATGGTGTTAGCCTGCCCAACTTGAAATGGAGCGACTACTTTCGGCAGAAAGGAAAGTTGGGTCTTCAACACCAACTAAACCTTGACAACTGTTGTATAAGGTGGGTGGACAGAAAAAGCCTGTACCTCGCGCACATGCTAAACTGATATTATGGCGATAAGAAAAACATTTTTCAACATCAAAAGTCTTGATAGACATCTGTGCAGTGCCTCAGTAAGAGTGCACGTGAAAAAACAGCTAACTAAATTTAAGTCCTGTTGTTGCATCATAAAAGGATTTGGCTGAAATAAATGTTGCTAATTTTTCAGAAATCTCATCACAACACATTATTTAAATGTAGGATGATCCAGCAAACACAAAAAAATGAAAAAGCAGAACAAAACAGCCCTTTCCTGTGCCTAAGAAAAGTTCTTGCCAGGGACAGAAGAAGCAACAAATACTCAGCCAACTTGGCTTGGAGTGAATGAATTTAGTGAGTGCCGCACCAGTCCACAAATTTGGTCCCTGGCGTTCCCAGATTTTTTTAGGAATGCCTCGCCACTATGATTACTAACAAAATTTTAAGGAAGATAAGAGGGAGCAACTGCTACCACTCAATATCAAAGCACGGAGATGTAGACTGCGCAGCCTGGATATAGCACCCTGTCCTACTCCTGCAACAGAAGATCTTCACATGCCAATCTCCTGGCCCAACAGGATGACTTGGGCACAGCCCTTCTGTATCTTGTTAAGGACTCTGGGTAGGAGAGGCAGCAGGGGGAAAGAGTTACAGGAGGGGGGGAGAGAGAGAGAGAGAGAGAGAGAGAGAGAGAGAGAGAGACTGACTTCTTGGAAAATTACACACACAAAAGTGATAGCATTGCATACTCTTGGTGGTGGCAAAAACACTCAGCAAGTGTTCTCTCCATTGATGGAAGAAGCCATGTTCCACCTCCAGATGCAACTGCCATTTGTGATCTGCTAAGGTTTGGAGGCTGGGTTTGTTCACTTTAGCATTTAGAGATCTCACCAAATGGTTCACCACCAAATAAATTGCCTGGCGGTCAAGCCACTTACAGGAGGTGTAGATCATCCTGGAACATGACTGAAGACCCTACCCCGTCCTGCTTGTTATAGTACCACATGGTTGTGATATTGACTGTGAACATCAGCACCAGCCTTCCTCTGATTGTAGAAAAAGCCCTCAACCACGGAAAAACTAATGTGGAGGCTAGCTTCTACTCAGACCTGAAAGCTCAGACTCCCACCTCTCCTAGATGGCCTCCACAACCCAGAAGCAATGCAACTGTCACCACTGTCAAACATGGGAGTGGTAAAGACAGCAGCCTTTGGCAATCTCCTATGAACCCAGCATCCAATCCTACAGATTCCTCCTCCCCGAAGAGGGTATCTGTGAGGGCCTCAATAAATGTTAATAGAGGTTATGTAGGCACTTGACCAAGCTGGAATACCTCTGTCAGAACACGAGTCTTCACTTTCATTAGTATGGAGTGGTAGATCTAGTACTTCTGCCACCCAGAAAATTCCTTCACATTTTCACAACATTTACATTTGCTTCTTTATTTATATCCATTTTATTAATCAGTTAGTATTATTACATTTTATAAGCAGTTGCCGACCCCCGTGACTAGGTGTTTCAGCTCCATCAGCGGTCCCTGGACCACTTATCCACGAGATGACTTCCGTTTATTCTACTCTCCCCTTTTTCAAATGGTTAGAAACAACTGTAGCTGTGGCTACAGGGTGAAAAAGCCTCTCCACATGAAAGCAGTCGAAGAATTGTGAGAAGACCACTATGAGCACGCTTCCATATATGCCTGCCCCTTACCTGTGCATCACTAATTGTTCCCCAGTAATTTATTGTTCCTTCTTCACCTCTCAGCAGAGAACTAAACTCTGCTTATTAACAAAATTTCTACATTTCTAAAAAAATCTTTGTAAAGAACGTAGCTACCCGAGGACCTCTTAGCACTGGAACAGTCATCATAGTCATCCACTAACCAGAAGATCGATTACTGAAGAGCCAGGTTTTCAAGGGTTTACTAAGTTTTGCTTTTTTATATGGATGCCCTTCTTTTATTGTCTCTTCATTTTGTGAAACAAATGATTCAGAGTTTTAACTCTTTTGGAACGTCTAAAAGAATATGAAAACATCCTCCTCTTTGAAGGTTTCTGCTCACAAGTGGGTCTCACACAATGCTTTGAACAAATTACTTAGTGAAATTCAAAAAGTTCTGGGGGCAAAGACACAGGGAGATGCAGTGAAGGAGCAAAGACAGGGATGTGATTAAGTAAGGAATAGCACACCAGGAAGTGGGTAGATACAATAGGCTAGGCAGTCTTTGTCTAAGGTCAATTTCTGTGCATCAAGACAAGCAAGGTTCTGTGCCTCACAATTAACAAAGCGCTTTAATCAGTTTAATTACAATATATAACACTGAGCTGAATTTTCTAGTCTGCCACGTTCCAAAATTCTCCAGTCGAAATATTGCCAATCTTCACTAAAAATGACAACCACTAATTTCATGCCCATTAATACTATGAACAATGGTTGCTCAAATGTCAGTGCATGGTATATGCGGTGGTAATTAATGATGTGACATTGAGCACATGTATATTACAGTTGTAGCATATTCAATGCTGCGGGAATGATGCAGAATGTTTGTTACAGTAATCTTACACTTTGGTAATCTTCAGAATTTAAGCATTAGGACGTTATTTACTTAAAACAAAAATGCATTATAACGCAGTATTTCCATGGCTAACACAAAATTCCACAGCAAGTATCTCAAGTTTAAGAAGAGCAGGAATGTGGAAAATGGCGACTACAAGTAAATTCAATGACACCACACTGTGTCAGCACTGTTATACAATTATATATCCAATCAGGGAAAGAACTGAATGCCTCCTGCGTTCCCTGACCTTCTGCTGGTTACAAAAAGTGAAAATAAGTGGGGAGGCCTACAAAACAGGAACGGGCATCTGAATAATTACTAGCAGGTTGCTTTCATATCATGTACATATACTCATAGATAAGACAAGATTACACACAACTGGATAAAAAAATGTGTGAAGAGGTCTGAAGAGATAAGAATATATTTACCTTGTTCAAATTTGAAATCTATGTATGTATACTGGTTCATTTCTTTCCGCCTTTTCCGCTTTCCACTCGATTCAGGAGACATTTCCTGCCATTTCTTAATAGCTTCTGAGAAGGCCTGCAACGAAAAGAAAGTACGTTTAGCACTCTGGACAAAACACCAGCAATGGCCAAAGACACAGCTTTAGGAGAGAACACCACCAGATTTCTGTTGAAGATGAGGCTTACATCCAAAGATGGGACTAGCACAATTCTTTGATAAATGCAACTTTAGGTTGACCGTCTTTGTTCTTTTTCCCACAAGGGTACGCACACTTTAGGGAGCCAACAGGATAACTTGTAAGGCAAGCAACAAAGATACACACACTTTAGAGAGCTAACAGGCTAGATTTCAATGCAACACTTGACAGACTGAAAACATTAACAAGGTAAGCAAAGTCACAGTATGGAGATTCTCTTCCTAAAGAAAGCTTCCCCATCAAAATTTTGCACCATGAAACAATTCGGTGTTAAGGGCTTTTTCAGAAATGGTAGTTAAAACATTTAGATGAAGTTTTTTCTGTGACTATGGCAAGACTTTTACAACTCAAAGGATATTCAAGGCTGATGAAAAAGCAACAACAACTCAATATTAACAAATAAGTTGCAATCAAAAAAGTCCTACTAAGGATGTAACACTCTAAGTCACTTTATAGAAAATGCACGCTATGCCTTAATGACAGATACTCATATGTTCTACTGTGCGGTGCATGAAGGATGTGATTTTCAAATTCCAGGACCCAACACATCTATGTAATAACAAAGAACTTGCACTGTATCTAAACTTATCAAAAGGCACTCAGAAGAAAGAAAAACCGAAAGCACATCTGATGAGACCGTAGGACTACAAGCAGTAGATATGTTATTTTGCTTTATCTAGAATTAACTAGATGTACGAAAAAATAGAACATCCCATGTATCTATGTTTGCACATTGAAAAGACGACTTGATGGCTTGTGCTGTCCAAAAATTGGCTGAAAATATGTTGACTTGTAATCATTAATTCCAGAGGCTTGACACTTTTTTTAGTGTGCCATTACATTTTTAGTGACCCAAACTCATGATATTACTATTGTAGGTGATACATTTTCTGATACGAATGCAGCCCAGATAGGCTTTCTAGAACCCCTGGAGCAAAGTACTTTGTCAATGTGCAAACATAAGAAAGAAAACCAACTGGAGTGAAACTACCCTGCAACCCACTGCGCAGTGTCCAAGTGATGCATTTCAGGGAATTATCAAGTCTTTGAGAAATGGATGATTAGTGGAATCAAAACTCTTTCATAGTAGGCAGGCAAACACACGAATCATAAGAAACAATGGATATACTGTAAGAATGGATTTTAAAATTAAAATCCTAACCTGGGCGGACACAATGTGAATAGTAACTGTGGTAAAAACTGTCAGATTAGTAGCTGCGATGGTTACAAGCAGTGTGAACAGCAAAACCTATTGCAACATACTAGTTAAATTGTATCGTTTTCTTTATGTCAATGTTTACAATTCCACCCTAAACTCTTGGGCTAACTAATCTTAGCAACCAAGAACGGGCCTAATTTGTGTTTCAAGGTGGATCACAAACACATTCCAGTTTTGAACAATGAGGCTAATGTTCTGTGTACTAGCGTCACCTGGTAATCTTGTCTGCACTGGCAGCAGGCTGATAACCCCACCAAACGAAGGATAAATACGCCTTCTGTTAGCCTTTAGTAAATGTAGGCAATAAGATTCAGCATGGACCGTTTCAGTCTTCTGGCACGAAGTTCCTCTCTAAACTGTCACTCTAGTTATTAGCTCATACAACATACCTGGTGACTGTTGGACTATTTAGAATAATAATCAAGAAATAGGATTATCCACTTTTGAGAAAGTCTTGTTCATAACTCAAACAAAATTATTGATAGCAGAGAATTCATTCACTCAAGCATACCACATTATAACGTTGCAATGAATAATGGCATTAATAGCATTCTATACGTCACTTGACTTTAGGTAATCCACAAATGCAATTCAGAACAGAGGAGAACTAAGAAAGGAAAATACCTGACTTTTTGTATCACTACATACGTAGCATAGCCACAACAGAAACGTTCCTTCTCTTTCTGTTCAACACTACCTTTCCCAGGCACCCAGAAAGCCCAAAGTGGCCCTATCTAACAGTCCAAACACATATGCCACATATAGCAAGGTCGCCTGTGGAAGCTGTAAAAAGAGGCTTGGAACTCATTTCGGTGTTCTGCTTCATATACCACTCTGCCTCATGTGAAAGCGTAGTGTGCAACAATTTATGGAGAAAGCGCAGAAACTGGAAAAATCTGGATAACGTCCTAAACGCCACAATCTCCCTTTATAGCGGGACCTGGGAGAAAGTAAACTTAGTGGGTCAGAGTATCCCCAAATGTCCACACAGACTGGGTTTAAAACAAGGATGAGTCTTAGCCCCAACACTCTTCAATTGATACACGGTGGATCTGGGCAAGGAGCTGCAAAAAGCCAATGAAGCAACCCCAAAGATAGGTCATAAGTAAAGAAGGATAGTTTATAATAAAGTGTACTTATTGCAGTACGTGCATGATTTTTTTACTCCTTGACCATACAAAATAGGTTTCCAGAAGGGAATAAACGCCTTACACATCTATGATGAACTTAACAACTTGGTTGCTAATCAAAATAAAGCAAAATTGATAATACTCGCCCACTCTATGAGGAAAACATCGCACAAATGGAGGCTGGGCTCCCAGACCATAACATTGACACAAAGTTACAACTATCTTGAAGCAAGGTTTAGTGATACAGGGAAAGTGACCGTATATCAGAAAAGGATGAAGACAAAAGCATAAGCAACCATACATACCCTGTTTAAATTGTATGGAAAATTATACAGCCCAACAACTGTAGCAATCAGGTTCTCAAAGCAAAATGGCTGTCTGCAGTAGGAGACACGCAACAAGCATTTCCAGGGCAATGTGAGACTATTAGAGAAAGCCCAGTGTTGGGACTACATTTTTTCAGGTACCGAGATATACATGCAGCAGCCTCATACATCTGGAGCTTGGCCTCTGGCAGCAGAAATACGAATTCCTGGGCATGTATGCGAAATATTACTATTGAATCCTGAACGCTCCAGCAGGATCCTTAAGGGAGGTGCTAAAATATGTAAGTTTATATATAGTATATATGGAAAATGTTACTTACCTAGTAGACATCTGTTTGTGGCATGTAGTGCTGAAGATTCACATGCTTTGCATAAGGCCGCCACCCAGTGTTGGGCTAGGAGTGTTACAAGTTGTTTTTCTTCGAAGAAGGTTTTCGAGTCATGGGATTGAGGGGCTCCTCCTCTATGTGATACTGTGCATGGAGTCCTGTTTTCCCATAGGAGGGTGAAGTAAAGAGTGTAGAAGTGTATATCTATCTATCTATCTATCTATCTATCTATCTATCTATCTATCTATCTATATATATATATATATATATATATATAATAAAGAAATGAGATGTCCATGCAATGCATATACATATTTACGATATATAGTACTACAACAGCCACAGGCTTCCAGGGAGGACGCATGTGAATCTACAGCACTGCATGCCATGAACAGATGTCTAGAGGGTAAGTAACATTTTCGACGATGGCATGTGTAGCTGTAGATACAGATGCTTTGTATAGACTGTAAAGCAGTCCCCTCCCAAAATAAGCGGTGGCTTGCCTGTAGTACTTGGAGTAGTTTGAAATATTTTTAAGCACTGCCTGTCAAACGTTTGCTTGGTGGTGAGATAACACATCCACAAGTGTGTGGTGTAGACCATGTGGCTGCTTTACATATATCTGCCACTGGTATATTTTGCCACTGAAGCTCCTTTTTTCCTAGTGGAATGTGCTTTAGGAGTTACTAGTAACTGTTGTTTAGCTTTAAGACAGCAAGTTTGAATACGCTTTACTATCCACCTGGCTAATCCATGCTTTGAAATAGGACTACCTTTGTAAGCCTGTTGAAATGCTACAAAGAGTTGCTTAGATTTTCTGAATTTTGTTGTCCTATCTATATAGTACATGAGAGCTATTTTAACATCAGCAACTGAATCTGGCTGTGGAAAGAAGACTGGAAATTCCACTGACTGATTGATATGAAACTGTGAAACCACTTTTGGATTTGTCCTAAGAACTATTTTGTTTTTGTGAATTTGAAAGAAAGGTTCTTCTAAGGTGAATTATTTAATTCCACTAACTTTTCTCAAAGAAGTGATTGCTACTAAAAAGGAAACCTTCCATGATAAAACACTGAAGAGGACAAGAAAGAATGGGTTCAAATGGTGGGCCCATACGTCTTGTGAGTACAGTGTTAAGATTCCAGGCAGGAGCTGGTGGAGCTCTAGGTGGAATAATCCTTTTAAGACCTTCCAAGGCCTTTATAACAGGAATCCTAAACAGGGAAGTATGCTGTCTGTTTTGAAGGTAAGCAGCTATTGCTGTTAAATCTATTCTAATAGAGGAGTACGCAAGATTTGGTTTTTTGTAAGTGTAGTAAATAGCAAACAATATCCTGCACTGAAGCTATAAGTGGGTTAATGTTTTTGGGCTGAACATAGTACACAAAATGCTTCCATTTAGCTGGATAACACTGACTAGTTGTAGGTTTGTGTGCTTCCTTTAGAATATCCATACATTCAGATGGAAGCTGTAATTAGCCAAATTCTATTACTTCAGGAGCAGAATCGCCAGGTTGAGTATACTGAGTTTGGGATGTCTGATTTGACCTTTGTTTTGAGTCAACAGATCTGGTCTGTTTGGTAGTTTGTGACGTGGTACTAGAGACAGATCCAACAGTGTTGTGTACCAATGTTGACGTGCCCACGTGGGAGCTATGAGTATCATGGTGAGTGAGATCTGGTTGATCTTCTTGATGAGCAATGGAATTAGTGGGAGAAGTGGAAAAGCATAAGCAAATATCCCTGACCAATTGATCCACAGAGCACTGCCCTTGGATTGAGGGTGTGGGTACCTGGATGCGAAGTTGAGTTATTTAGCGTTTTCTCTTGTGGCAAAAAGTCTATAACTAGTGTTCCCCACATTTGGAAGTATTGTTGAATCACCTGTGGGTGAATCTCCAATTCATGTACTTGTTGTTGCATCCTACGTAAGAGGTCCGCTAGTTGATTGTTTATCCCTGGAATATACTCTGCCAGTAACTGAATCTGGTTGTGAATTGCCCATTTCCAGACGTGTGTTATTCCCCCCAACACAGTTTTTGCAGATAATACACTATGAAGATATTGTCTGTTCTTATTAACACTGATTTGTGTCTGAAAAGCCTTGAGTGCTAGGAACACTGCTGGTAATTACAAGTGGTTTATGTGATAAATTTGTTGGATTGAGTCCCATTCCCCTTGTATAGTGAGGTTGTTGAGAAGAGCTCCCTAACCTATCATTGATGCATCTGTTGTGATTAAGGTCTGAGGTACAGGGTCCTGAAAGGGCCACCCCTTTACTACGTTAGTGTGATACGACCATTGCAGAGATGTATGCTCTGTGGGGATGAGTAAAAAGTCACTGTTTTGTTGAGGTGGAGGAACCTCTCTGAGCGGTTGATTTACCTCTTCCACTATAATTAGGCTCTCTGTAAGTGTGGCCTTGTGATATGGATGGTTCTGTGGTTGATGATTTGAAACCAGCCCTAAAATGGGGGCTATGAAAAGTTCCCCGAGTAGGTGTAGTGTATAACGCACCCATAGCTTTAGCCGTCTCAGAATACTTTTGGAGCTTCTCTATTGTGGTATCAACCTCTGGCCCAAATAAATGTTGTTTATTAAAGGGCATATTTAATACTGTTTGTTGTCTTTCTGGCTTAAACCCCGAAGCACTTAGCCATGCATATCTTCTAATAATGATGCTGGTGTTGACACCCATTGCTGCTGTATCCGCTGTATCTAGAGCAGATCTGATTTGGTTATTGGAAATAGCCTGCCCTACTGCTACTATTTGTTGTGCCCTTTTTTGGTGCTCTATCATATCTTGCTAGGAGTGCCTGAGAGTTTTCAATCCTCCGATGGTTAGCAGCTTGAGTTGACACTCTTACCTGCTGCATCAAATTTGTGTCTGGAGGAGGAGCATCCCCTGTAGACTAGCTACTGGCCTACTTTCTTGCTGCACTGATCACTATAGAGTCAGGTGGTAGTTGTGGTCTAATAAAAAACAGATCAGAGGGTGCAGGTTTATATTTTTATTCACCCTGGATGTAATGATCCTGGATTTTACTGGTTCTTTAAAAAGAATCTTCTGCATGTTTAAGCATGCCTGCGAGCATTGAGAGGCACCAATACTCTTAATGAGTAAATGTTAAGGTGGTAAATAAAACATACTCTTCAATCGGATCTGTATGTAATTGTACATTATGATACACAGATGCTCTGGCTATAATCCGATTGTAAACAGTGGTATCTTCAGGGGGAGATGGCCTTGTAGGGTATAAATCATTGGGGAGAATGCTATCTGTGTCATATCTCCCATGGATCTATATCCTCTTCAATCACATAGGAACATCATTCCTATGTGGTGAAACAGGGGATTGTGGAGAAAATTGTGTAGGTGAAGGTGGTGGTGCAGGGTTATCGGCTGGTGGAGAAGCAGGAAGTAAAGGAGAATGGGGTGGTGAAGGCTGTTGATGGTACCTTTTGTTTCTCCTTTAGTGGGTGGTGGCCCAGCTTCCAAAGCTTTGTGAAATATCAATTTTCTTCTGATTGTTGGAGGAGAAAAGGCTATGATCCTTCCTTTGTCCCTATGTATATGGATCTTCCGCTGTTTAGCGTCCATAACCTCCAATATGGGCTGTATTTCTGGTGACTCCTCAGAAGCTGGAGCATATCTACCTAGGACAGGTTTCAGCTCTGAAAGCTTGGATACTGAATGCTTGAGTCGGTCTGAAAATGTTGGTTCCAAAAGTGCTGTTACTTTTTTTCAGCTCCGAGGTGGAAGTGTCCGACTTTCGGCTTGGTACCAAAACAGATGTGGCAAGCTGTTTCCTCGGTGTGAATGCACTTTGGTCTTTTGTTTCGGTGCCGAACCCAAGATTTGGTCACCTGAATGTATTTTTCGGGTCCGACAATGGCACACATGCAGTGGAGGACCAAAAGACCACTGCTGAAGTCTTTTTAATTGTCTTTGGGTGATGGGATGGGGCTGATGTACTCACGTACTGCGCCGGTGGGATGGACTGGCTGTCGACATCGGAATCTCTATCCAAATCGGAGCCTGCAACGGAGCTGGTTGGACACTGTACTAATTCCTCTTGTGTGTGTTCACCCCCGAAAATGTCTGGAGTGTGTTCCAACGACCTGGACGCCATCTCCATTCGACACGATCTTCGATCCCTAAGAGTCTTTTTGGAACGAAAGGCCCGGCAAGCATCACAGTTTTCTTCTCTGTGATCCGGAGAGAGACGGAGATTGCACACCAAGTGTTGATCGGTGTATGGGAATTTGGCGTGACACCGAGGGCAAAAGCGAAACGGAGTCCATGTCGAAGTAGGCCCAAAAAAGGGCGAGATGTCCCCGAAGGGTGTGTAATACAACCCGACGATTACAAACGGATCGACTATAAGGTTGGAAACGCGATTGAAACTATATTGACGTTTATAGAAAAGAAGAAAGAAGTTTAGATAATACTGCCGAGGTCTACCAGAACGAGAGGAAACACGTCCGAACTCGACGGCGGAAAGAAAATAATCTAACAAAGGATTCAATGCCCATGCACAGTATCACCGGGAGGAGGAGTCACTTGATCCCGTGACTCGAAAACCTTCTTAGAAGAAAAACAACTTGTTACACTCCAAGCCCAACACTAGATGGCGGACTTATGCAAAGTAAGTGTATCTACAGCTACACATGCCATCGAAAAATAAATAAATAAATATATATATATACATATATATATATGTTCATCCACAAGAACAGTCTCTGTGATGACGCGCTCACTGGCTGGTGCCTGGTATTTCTCACGGATAGTGAGTCCTAGCACTATGTTCACCTTTTATACTGCCCTTCCCAATCGCACATTATAGAGCATTCTGGGAACAACATCTAATTAAAACACAAATAAGAAGTCAGTATAGTCCACTGATTTTGTTGATATGTAAAGGTCACGATCTCCAAACAAAACAATATAACTTATGTTTACAAAATTAGAAACCCTTTACTGATCAAAGCGTTATTTACTAAAGTAATTTTATCAACATAATTAACCTTTTTGCTGCGGGCGTCGGCCACTAGCCGATGCCCACACTCCCTCCCTGGTTCGGGTCACGACCAGTGGCCGACACCAGGGAGGGGGTTAAAAATCCTTGCACCGGAGGATTTTCTTTTTTCTTTTTTTTTCCCGCTTCTCCATCCCGCCACCCTCCCGCCCCCTTGTGACGTCACAGTTGTTCCCACCGGAGAAGAAGAGAAGCACATAAGCGTTGTCTTGTTCTCCGGTGGGGAAAAAAAGGCCAAAACGGCCTCACCAGATGCCAGGGAGGCATCGATGGAAAGGGGAGGCTCTCCCCTTTCCATTGATGCCTCCCTGGCACCGTTTCCTGGCCATGGATCGCAGCACGGCTGCGATCCATGGCCAGGAAACGCCCCTAGGCACCAGGAATCTTCTTTGGGGGGGGGGGGGTCAGCCCCCTTGTAAAAGGGCCGCCCCCCCCGGGGGGCAATATTTATTTATTTCCACTGTTTTGGGGGGCGACCGCGCCCCCCACATTATAAAAAAATTACAAAATAAAAAAAAAATGAAAACAAAATGGCGGGGTCGGCCCTTAGAACACAGGCCGACCTCAGGGGCTAAAAAAAACGTGTAGTTTTGCCTGGGGGGGTGATTGCCCCCCCAGGGTAAAAACAGGAGAGAAAAAAAATTGTTGGTGGTCAGCCCTTAGGGTGACCATGAATGGGGCCATTTTTTTTTTATACATGTGTGCTTTGCCAAGGGCAAGCACACGTATGAAAAAAAAAAAAACGTTTGTGAAATGAGTGTCTTGTTTTCTCTCTCTCTCTCATATATATGTGTGTATATATATATATATTTTTTCAGGTAGAGCATTGCAGCTCCCATGCACTGCTTTTCTGACTTGTTGGTGTGTATCTGGGCTTCTAACAACGCCCACCTCACGCCCATCACTACCACTCGTTCGTGGGCTTGCCCTTCAAAAATCATTTGATTACATTGGAAAGTGATTTACCTTTGTCCCTCCTTGGGGAGGTTTTGTTACCGCCTTGGCCATCGCCCCTGGTACATGGCTAATTGCACTTTTGCTGTTACGTTTAACTGCGAGCGAACTCCTTTTCCTTTTGTGTATCTCTTCACCTGATGCTCATGGTGGCCGTGGCGCTGTGAATCAGCTCTCTTATGTGAAAGAGTTTAACTTTCAATTATCAATTTATGTGGCAAGAAAAGTTGGGTTAGGAGTTTATAACGCTAATAGCTCTAACTCGAGCAGATGCGAGACCCATTGCATTGTAAATGCTTGTTTTTCTTTTGTGTGTTGTTTTATAATGGTGAACAATTTCACCGCACTCCACGAGGACCGTGATCAAGACTCCTTGGTGAGTTGAAACACGTTGGTGGTTATTGACTGCAATAAAATACACGTTTATATGTACCTCGTGGAGTGCGGTGACATTTTTCGGCATTACATAATTTCTAGATTGGTCTTCTCTGTCACTGGGCACCGGCAGTGGAGTGTGTCGCCCTTATATATATATATATGTTACTATATATATATATATATGCAACACAAATTGGTTAAAAGATTGTTGCGCAGCGCACTCCACTGCCGGTGCTCAGTGATGGAGGAGAGCAACCTCGAAAATATTTTGTGAACAAGAATCTCACCGCACTCCACGAGGTTCAAATTGACATGTTTTATTGCAAGTATAAACAATGAAAGAAAAGAGGGACTCATTTACTGTGATCAAGACTCCTTGAGAGTCAAAACGCGTACGTGGCTGTTGCTTGCAATAAAAGATGCCAATTTGAACCTCGTGGAGTGCGGTGAGATTCTTGTTCACACAATATATATATATATATGCATGCATACATGTCTTTTCTGTAGTGGCAGTTGCCATAAAGTAGCGCAGATGGTTTATTGTCCTGCTGCAAAGGAGATACATTTATATGTATTTAGCTGAGTGGATAAGTAAAGGCAAGCGTTACCTGCGCTTTAAAACAAATGTTATGCCAGGGGGACTATGGAGATATGAGTGGCACTTTTGCTGGGTAGTATTGAGGGAATTAGAAGAGGAGGTAATGGGAGGCAGAGCACCAAAAATGACTGTTGCACAGGGTGTGTGGTAAGCTGAAGTAATATTCTTTTTTGTTTTTTTCTGTGTTTTCAGAGAATCTGCAGAATTGGAGAAGAAGCGAAGGTAAGGTGACGACATTTCCTATTGTACACAACAAACATACCCACAAGCAATTTTGTGACTATCTGCCTTCTACGTAGGCTAGTAATTTAGAGGGACAGTTTAGCCAGTTGCAGAGATGGCGTCTCGTTGGATGACTGCTGATCAAGCCCTAACTCGGGTTATGGAGGACAGTTCTGATGTAGGCTCAGAGACTGAGACAGAAGACACTGAGACAGCATCTGAGGGAGAGGACAATGGGGCAGATTCTGGGAGTGATTTTTCAGTCGGCGGAGTCCCATTAGACGACACCTCTGTCTCCTTCAGACTCACTGGAAATGACGACATCCGTGCTGTCCCTTCGCAAGCACATTCTGGGCAGCGGGACCACATTGGGTTAGCCGAACCCAGAGAGCACGTGCTTGCTGCCGCAAGCACAGAGAGAGTGCTCGGGAAACATCCTTTTTTACGACTTTTTTTTCTTCGAAAGTCGTGGTTAACAAAAGAGCAACAACGCTTTTTTTAACCACGACTCCGGTTTTTTGTGCCTTAACTACGTATGTTCTGAAAAACGAACATGCGTGGTTAAGGTACAAAGAAGGGAGTTGGCGAAGGTAAGTGGTTGGTTTAGGTTTTGGGGAGGGGGTTTTAGGTTTTGGGGTGGGGTTGGGGGGTGGGGCGTTTTTGGGGAGTGGGTGGGGGGTCAGGGGGTTTTAGGGTGGGGTTGGGGGGGTGGGGGGTTTTTGGTTTTGGGGAGTGGGTGGGGGGGTCAGGGGGTTTTAGGGTGGGGTTGGGGGGGTTTTAGGTTTTAGGGTGGGGTTGGGGGGGTGGGGCGTTTTTGGTTTTGGGGAGTGGGTGGGGGGTCAGGGGGTTTTAGGGTGGGGAGTTTTTGGGGAGTGGGTGGGGGGTCAGGGGGTTTTAGGTTTTAAGGTGGGGTTGGGGCGTTTTGGGGAGTGGGTGGGGGTCAGGGGGTTTTAGGTTTTGGGGTGGGGTGGGGTGTTTTTGGTTTTGGGGAGCGGTGGGGGGGTCAGGGGGTTTTACGTTTTGGGGTGGGGTTGGGGGGGGTGGGGCGTTTTTGGTTTTGGGGAGTGGGTGGGGGTCAGGGGGTTTTAGGTTTTGGGGTGGGGTTGGGGGGGTGGGGTGAGGGATGTAGGGTGAATGGTGCCTATTGCTAATGATTTTATCAGGAATGCCTTTACAACGAAATATCGTTGTTAAGGCATTCGTGGTAAAATCATTAGTAGTAGCAACGAGGTCGGTGTTCCGACCTCGTTGTTAAGGCAGTAGTTGTTTTTTAAGTCGTTGTTTCGTCGTACAATCGAGTGCTCTCTTGGCAGCCCCCCTGTTTGGTTCAGCCCCAAATTCCACCTTTTACTGGTGACGCTGGATGTAAAGTTGATACAGCGAACTTTTTGCGAGTCGACTACATCTATCTATTTTTGGATGTTGAATTCCTTCAGAAAGTTGTGCAGCAAACAAATTTGCGTGCAGACCAATTTCTGAGGGAGCGCGGAGGCACTCTAGGGCCCCGTTCTAGGGCACGCCAGTGGACTCCCACTTCGCTGGCGGAGTTGAAGATATTTTTGGGCCTTACGCTCAAAATGGGGTTAGCGCAGAAACCCACCTTGCAGTCCTACTGGACGACTCCCACGGTTTGGGTAACTCCCATCTTCGCACCATACATGAGCAGAGATCGTTTTTTGATACTGCAGCGCATGCTGCATTTCAATGACAATTCTGCTGCATTGCCCCGGGACCATCCAGATCATGGCAGGTTGTTCAAAATTCGGCCTGTCGTGGAAAATGTGTTTGTCAGGTTTCCAGAGATCTATACTCCTGGAAAGAACATAGCAGTCGATGAGTCCTTTATCCTGTACAAAGGACGGCTGCTTTTCAGACAGTACATTGCGAGCAAAAGAGCTCGCTATGGCATAAAGCTGTACATGCTGTGTGAGAGCTCTACTGGCTATGTGTACAGCTTGAGAGTGTATACAGGGAAGGACTCAACCCTAAACCCTGTTGGTTGACCTCCTGCGTTAGGGGTCACAGGTAAGATTGTATGGGAACTTGTCCAGCCACTTCTTCACAAAGGTTATAACCTTTATGTGGACAATTTCTATACATGAGTAGAGCTGTTCAGTGAGCTCTACAAAGCTGGCACTGTGGCCTGCGGTACAGTTCGTTGTAACCGCAAAGGATTCCCGCGGGAGCTTGTTTGCAAGAAGCTCCAGAAATCCCAGATTACTGCATTGCGTTCTAACGAACTGCTTGCAGTCAAGTTCCTAGATAGGCGTGATGTATACGTGCTCACTACAATTCATGATGAGAGCACTTCTCCCATCACGGTTTGGGGTCAGATGGCCGAAGTCCACAAGCCCATCTGTATACTTGATTACAATAAGTACATGGGCGGAGTGGACAAGAACGACCAGGTTCTTCAACCATACAATGCGTGTCGTAAAACTCGCACTTGGTACAAGAAACTGTTTACCCCCCTAATTCAGATGTCAACATATAATGCGTATGTTGTTTACCGTCAGACAACCACAGGAAGACTCATGACTTTCCTTGACTTACAGTTGTCTGTAATTGAAAGCCTCACTGCTGTTACAGAAGAAGCAGCAGCCTCCACCTCATATGTTCTGGAGGATGTGGCAAGGCTGCAGGAGCGACACTTTGCTGATCGCATTCCTAAAACACCCAAAAAGAATTGTCCATGTCGTCGCTGTAAAGTGTGCTCGAAGCATGGAAAGCGGCAGGAGAGTCGGTATTACTGTCCCCAGTGTCCATCACAACCAGACCTCAGTATCGTTGTATCATACTAAAGCAAAGTTCTGGGAAATCGACTGAGGTTGAGCTGCCGTTGGGTAATCCTTTCAGTGGCAGTGCATGGATACCGAACGTCCATGGGCCACTGCTTCGTTAGGCAAGGAGCCACAGATTTTTACTTCATCATGGACTCCCTTTTGGACTGCTTGACAGCTAAATCCACCGTCCGAGCGTGGTCGGTGTTCTGTTCAATTAACATGCATTATATTCCCCCTACTGCATATACTAGTGGACAGAACATATGCCACATTGCCACGGAGTACCCTTTCTTCACCTGCATGTCTACCTTACTTTCAACTGTAGATATGCTCTCTCAGTTCGAGGAATCACTTTGTACGGCATACTTGGAAACCCCCAACTTGCTTCCACAAACTAGTATAGGTTCACTTGGCTATTATACAGGATTAGCCAGGACTCTGATGAGAACAGAGACATGAATGGGTAAGGAAAGCTTATGGTAGGAGTGCCTTCACAGGGTTATTGCACAGGTAGAAGGCAGATAGTAAAGGTAGTACAGATGTACATCATCAACACCTATGGATTCAAACCCATTGGTGCCATCCCAGCACTGAAGGAGAATGACTTGTATAGTTCAGTGTTTGACCTGCTTTTCATGTTCATCCTCCATCAGAACTTAGTAGATGTTCAGTTTGCTGTATAAGTGCATTATAGTCACATCACTGCACATAATGTTGGCTGGGACATATGTTACGTTCTCATGGACTCCCCTATGTACCAAACACTACCCTTTTTCATAGCCTATGACCTTCTCTTTAGGGAACATCATGAGAAATCCCCAGCATGTCTCCCTTAGTTTCAAAGATAGATATGCTCACTCAGTTCGAGGAATCGCTTTGTACGGCATACTCGGACACCCCCAACTTGCATCCACAAACTGGAAGGAGTTGGATTTAGCACAGAGAGTGCGCTAAAGGCGCATGAAAAACATGTCTTCCTGAGCCTCAGGTGGCTGTCACGGGAGTCATTAGTAAAGGTTCGTTACGCATGCATTTGGTAATGTTAAGGAAGAAGGAGGCAGTTACTTGACAGGTGGTAAAATGTAGTCAAACTTATTCCGTTCTGTGGCGTGTGAATGTGATGGGCCCTTGTCTGGCAGCGGTAAGTTAATGTGAGTGCAGTGATTGGTTGGATTGGGCCCGTGGCTGGCGATATGAAAGGGTTGTTTGTTGTGCGTGAATGGCGTGTGAATGGACCATAAGGAGGTTGGTGCCTGGAGGTGGCTTTATGGCCCACCTTCAGAAGGCTTGGTTTCAATATTCAGATACTTTGATAAGTAATCATGCTTTGAAACCATAATTTCTGGAGGTGCTAAAACCAACCAGTGTGAGTGGTGGGTTAACTTTAACAAACTTGTACCAGGGGAGTCCAAGGGTGCAGGACTTGCGTGGCTCTCACCAGTTTTCCTTCACCCAGAATCCCCTTGAAATCACAAAATGTGCTTAAAAAACACATTTTCCTTGCATTCCAATGAGCAGAAGTCCAGGGATCTGCAGGGATCCTCAAAATTCCTACCACCCAGTGTTTCCCCACTTGTCCTGATAAAATCACAACCCCGCTTGTGTGCCTGCGCCTAGTGCCTGCTTCAAGAATGAATCACTCCAGGGTTAACAGTAGCCCTCATGCAAGGACTACCATTGACCCTTGTGTGATCCATTCCTGTTGCGGGCGCTAGGCCTACCCAAACAAGTGAGGTATCATTTTTATCGGGAGACTTGGGGGAACGCTGGGTGGAAGGAAATTTGTGGCTAATCTCAGATTGCAGAACTTTCTGTCACCGAAATGTGAGGAAAATGTGTTTTTTTAGCCAAATTTTGAGGTTTGCAACAGATTCTGGGTAACAGAACCTGGTCAGAGCCCCACAAGTCACCCCATCTTGGATTCCCCTAGGTCTCTAGTTTTCAAAAATGCGCTGGTTTGCTAGGTTTCCCCAGGTGCCGGCTGAGCTAGAGGCCAAAATCCACAGGTAGGCACTGTTTTCTATGAAAAAATGGGATGTGTCCACGTTGTGTTTTGGGGCATTTCCTGTCGCGGGCGCTAGGCCTACCCACACAAGTGAGGTATCATTTTTATCGCTGGGTGGAAGGAAATTTGTGGCTCCTCTCAGATTCCAGAACTTTCTGTCACCGAAATGTGAGGAAAACGTGTATTTTTAGCCACTTTTTGAGTTTTGCAAAGGATTCTGGGTAACAGAACCTGGTCAGAGCCCGACAAGTCACCCCATCTTGGATTCCCGTAGGTCTCTAGTTTTAAAAAATGCACAGGTTTGGTAGGTTTCCCTAGGTGCCGGCTGAGCTAGAGGCCAAAATGTACAGGCAGGCACTTTGCAAAAAACAGCTGTGTTTTCTGTCAAAAAATGGGATGTGTCCACGTTGTGTTTTGGGGCATTTCCTGTCATGGGCGCTAGGCCTACCCACACAAGTGAGGTATCATTTTTTATCGGGAGACCTGGGGGAACATAGAATAGCAAAACAATTGTTATTGCCCCTTATCTTTCTCTGCATGTTTTCCTTCCAAATATAAGAGAGTGTGGAAAAAAAAACGTCTATTTGAGAAATGCCCTGCAATTCACATGCTAGTATGGGCACCCCGGAATTTAGAGATGTGCAAAAAACCACTGCTCTTCAAAACCTTATCTTGAGCCCATTTTGGAAATGCAAAGGTTTTCTTGATACCTATTTTTCACTCTTCATATTTCAGCAAATGAATTGCTGTATACCCAGTATAGAATGAAAACCAACTTCAGGGTGCAGCTCATTTATTGGCTCTGGGTACCTAGGGTTCTTGATGAACCTACAAGCCCTTTATATCCCCGCAACCATTAGAGTCCAGCAGACATACCGGTATATTGCTTTCAAAAATCTGACATCGCAGGACAAAGTTACAGAGTAAAACTAAAAAAATGGCTGTTGTTTTCAGCTCAATTTCAATATCTTTTTATTTCAGCTGTTATTTTCTGTAGGAAAACCTTGTAGGATCTACACAAATGACCCCTTGCTGAATTCAGAATTTTGTCTAGTTTTCAGAAAGGTTTAGCTGTCCGGGATCCAGCATTGGTTTCACACCCATTCCTGTCACTAACTGGAAGGAGGCTGAACGCACCAAAAATAGTAAAAATGGGGTATGTCCCAGTAAAATGCCAAATTTGTGTTGAAAAATTTGGTTTTCAGATTCAAGTCTGCCCGTTCCTGAAAGGTGGGAAGATGGTGATTTCAGCACCAGAAACCCTTTGTTGATGGCATTTTCAGGGAAAAAACCACAAGCCTTCTTCGACAGCCCTTTCTTCCCATTTTTTGGGAAAAAACGAAATTTTCACTGTATTTTGGCTAATTTCTTGGTCTCCTCCAGGGGAAACCACAAACTCTCTGGGTACCATTAGAATCCCTAGGCTGTTGGAAAAAAAGGACGCAAATTTGGCGTGGATAGCTTATGTGCACAAAAAGTTATGAAGGCCTAAGCGCGAACTACCCCAAATAGCCAAAAAGGGCTCAGCACTGGGGGGGGGGGGGGGGGAACGGCCCAGCAGCTAAGGGGTTAATATCACAATCTGAAGATCAGATTGTATAGTACTAAATCACTTCATTATCATGTAATATAACTAATTGACATCACACTGTTCTCATATCCAACTACTGCATACGGCTATCATATAAAATTAGTAGTTCTCAGAGGTGAACATGCAGTTCTTCATCGTAATTTAAACCCAAAGGAGTCTTAGTTCAAAGTCGAATAATATATTTGGATTCAAATTGAGGCGATCTCCTTGTTCTATCTCCTCCTCTCTCATGATCTATAACATGGTCAATAGCATAATATCTCAGTAATTTCCAATCATTTATCCCACCGTGAATTTAGTTTCACACGTTATTCTGTGCTTGATGAAAACCTCAGTGTTATTTTCTGCCAAAACTGTTTTGTGGTCCGTCCAATTTTGCATGCTTTGCAATTGTTACATTTGTTCTACCAGTCAATTAGGTAGTGGTTTCAAAGCAAAATGGCTCCTGACTACCTGGTCTTTTATAGAAGGTACCTTTCGAAATGTTATGGATGGTTTCTTCCCCACTCTCTGGATCATTCGAAACCAAATTCCAATGTCTTTTCAAAATTCTTCTTATGATCCCACATTCTTTGCTATAAATTGTGATTAATCTCAAGGGCTCATTCACCTCATTGTTTCGCCACTTTTGTTTCGGAATTAGGAAATTACGTTTAACATCCATAATCTTTTCCATACCTTTGTTTAACGTACTTTGTTTATATCCTCTCATTTTGAATCTGTGTACAGTGTCTTCAAACTTTCTAAAAGCCTCTTCATCATTTGAGCAATTTCTCCTCGTTCTTATAAGCTCACCATATAGTATGCTAGCTAACAGGGCTTTTGGATGAAAACTTTCTCTATCAAAATGAGAAAGTTGAAGTCTCTTTTCGATACAGCGTGGTTTCTATCTGCTCATTTTGAACATACACTGTAAGATCAAAAATGTTTAATCTTTCACGGCTTACCTCACAAGTAAATTGTAATCCTAACTCAAGGTGAACGTATGGCATTCATGGTGGTAGCCACTTCCCTGTTGGATCCACAGGAACGTTATGTAGCAATATCCGGGCTGCTCGGGGGGCACCCAGTCAATATCCTGAGCGCCTATGCTCCTCAGAGAGCGACAGAGCGCTTTCTAGTGGCTCTCCGGGATGTAGTGGCAGGGCTTCCCACAAGTCTAACCATATGCGGTGGGACAACTTTAACTCTGTTATGAACCCAGAGATGGACATTACCGGGCTCTTGTCTCTGAGCCGGGCCACCCAGGCAACCGGATTGAGCCGATGGGCAGACGGCCTTGGCGCAGATATGGCATCCCCAAATGTGACAATACACCCACACGTCGGCGGTACGGCACACCACACTCACACCAGAATAGATCTTTCTCTCATGCCAGCCCTCGACGTACCCAGTCACGGGGGTTGAGATACTCTTACATGGGGTCTTGGACCACGCACCACTCCTTGTTCGGCTAGACGATATAGACTCTGTCCAGCGTCCGGTCGGCGACTTAATGCCTGGTGCTTGCAGGACAGTGGACTGTACCCAAGCACTGGGGGACCAGCTTACCGAATACTTCACTTATAATCTGGGGTCCGTACTGTCCCCTGGTACAATCTGGGCTGCTTGCAAGGCCACCCTGAGGGGTCATGCCAGACAACTCCTTTGCGTGCATCCATTACAGGGCAGCTAGCCTTAGTTAGGGAGGAGATTAGACACACTACTCTCGAAACAGCGAAGCACATGTGGCGAGCCTCGGCGGCCCACGTGTATGGTTGGGAGGATAAAAATGACAAGCTCTGCATTGGGTTGCAACTCAACCTATGGCAAACAGAGTCATTCCGGAGGTCGTCAACGTATCAGGAACCATCTCCCGGACGCTGTACAAAATAGCGCAAAGTTTTGCCGCCTACTACAAGAGACGAAGAGCGGCTTAGGCCCCAAGTGGAGAGAGAGGCCCCCTTGTTGGGGGAGGTCTCCTTTCCAAAGATCTCAGAGGTGGAAAGACAGGACCTAGATGAACTCATTGGGCTCGAGGAAGTTGGGACTGCCATATCGGCGCTGGCTGCGGGCAAAACCCCTGGCTCTGATGGTTTCCCGGCAGAGCTTTACAGTAAGTTTCGCAATATCCTAACTCCCCACCTACTCACCATGTTTGAAGAGGCCGAACAGACGAGTGGTTTTCCCCTGGGTCTTGACCAGACCACCATAGTGGTGATTCCCAAGACCAGCCCCCTTCGCAGCACTGTTCTACGTATCGCCCCATCTCACTCCTGAATACCGAAGTCAAGATATTATCCACAATACTCACTACTAGACTGAAAAAAGTGCTGTCCTCATTGATCCACCCGGACCAGTGGGGCTTTATGCCAGCCAGAAGTACCAGACATTTCATTAGACGACTGCACGGGGAGCTGGCTAACCGGGCCCTGTTAACGCCTCCCCAGGCGCTCCTCTTTTCGGACTTCGAAAAGGCATTCGACACAGTGGACTGGTCATACCTTCAGCTGGTGCTCTCAAGTGCCGGGTTTGGCCCTCAATTCCAAGGACTAGTGAGACTCCTCTACTCTAACCCAACGGAGCAGGTGCAGGTAAATGGGGCAGTGTCGGACCAGTCTTCAATCTGCTGGGGAACTCGCCAGGTGTGTTCCCTGTCCCCGCTCCTATATGCATTGGGGATGGAGTTGCTTGCGAAGCTCATAAGGGAGGATCCCTTGATAGACGGATGGTCTTGGCCCACCGGGAGAGAGGACCGCATTGCATTGTATACGGACGATGTACTCTTGTTTTTGGCTAATCCGGCCAGCAGTGGACCTCGGGTGATGCAGCTGCTGGGGCTGTTCGCTGAGACCTCGGTTTGATAATTAACCCCAGTAAATCACTACTAGTTCCGCTATGCCCCACAAGGGATTGTTATGAATGGCAGAGTGCCATCCCTATCCGACGCAACAGCTTCCGGTATCTGCTACCAGAACTGGCATGGTCATTTAATCTCTTGCCACTTACCTGGAGAGTCAAGGAAGACCTCCAGAGATGGCGGTCTCTGCCCCTCAACAGCCTGGGACGGATATCGCTGCATAAAATGATGGTACTTCCCTGATTCTTCTATCTGCTTCAGAACGTCCCCTACCACATCCCCAAGCGCTGGTTCAAAGAAATAGAAGCTGCTGTGCAGCAATTCTTATTGCACAATTCCCACCCCCCGGCTGGCATTTCGCACCTGCCAGGGCGATGTGCATGAAGGTGGTCTCGGGATGTCCAACCTCTATCTTTACTAACTAGCGATGCACCTACTGGAGGTTAATGACTGGTTGGAGGGAGGCTGGTCGGATCCTGCATACCAACTAGAACTTCTGACGATGGGCTTTCCCGGACTGTTCGGGATGCTGTATGGGCACCCCTTGCCGCGTAGGGTCCCTGAGGTGACAAGGGTGGTGCTGATGGGGTGGAGAGCGGCGCAGAGGGTGACGAGTTGGTGGTGCCATCTCACCCAGCAAACCCCGCTGTGGCATGGGTCGTGGCTGGGGGAGGTATTGGCACTGGAGGGGTTCCATAAGTGGGACCTTATTGGCATTTCAGTGTTGGGCGACATCTGGGAGGGTTCCCACAAGCGGTCCTTCCAAGAGCTTCAGCTGAGGTTTTCGGTTGCCAGGACCCAGTTCCATAGATACCTACAACTTAGACACACGTTAAACATGCAACTTCAGGCATGTGTGGTCCTTCCCAAGTTTAGTCCTGTAGAAGCCAAGACACTGACGGGCGGCTTGTGTAGTGGGGGAGTGTCGCGCATATATCACTCCCTAGTCACTAACACAACACCAACGTTTGACAAACTCCGAGAGCGGTGGGAGCAATGGCTGGCTCCGATGGAGGACGAGGACTGGAGAGACGCATTGATGGCCCCGAGAACATGGACTATGACCTCCCGCTTTCGGGTGGTGCAGACCTATTACCTTCACACGGCTTACCTTACTCTTGACAGGATGCATAGAGCGGGTCTCCTACCCCTTGCTGATTATCCTCGCTGTGCGGGCCCGGATGCAGACTTCTACCATATGGTGTGGAGCTGTCCCCAAATAGCAACCTATTGGTGAGCAGTGGTGACTGAGATCTCTAGAGTCCTACAGGCGGAGGTTGAGGTTGCCCTGTTGCCAATTTTATTGGGGGTCCTGGATGGGGTGGGGTCCAGTAAAGCGGACCGGGCCTTTGTGGGAGTGGCATGTTTAGTGGCTAAGAGAGATATTGCAGGGGGTTGGAAGGCGGAGACAGCACCTGCAATTGCGAAATGGTGGCGAGGGGTAGACTGGTGCGCCCATCAGGAAAAACTAGTATATGTGGCGAGAGGCTGCTCTGCTAAAAACAACAGAGTGTGGGGGAAATAGATGGGAACCTGGGGAGATTGTTCTGCTGACATGTCTTAGATGAAGCAATTGTTGTGTGTGCTGTCCTTGACTACTACGGCTGCTCTTGATCATATGCCTCTGTTACCTGCCTGGGACTTGTGCAGTGTTCAGTCAACAAGGTGCGGTTGTGACCTGTTTGGTTTTATGTTGCCATACAAAAATAATAAAATTGATCGTAATTTTTTTTTTTTAAACAGCCGATAAAGGAGGTAGAGATGCCCCTTGAAAACCCACCAACTACCGGTATGCTGACTGACTAGTTTTAGCCAGCGTGCCACCACCAGACAAATTTTTGACAGCCAATGGTGAGCCTATGCTTTCGGGCAGTCAGGAACAAAGCCTGCTCTGGGGAGGTGTTTACACTTCCCACCAAACAGGATGACCTGCAAATCTGCATTTCAAGGCAGGGGGGCTGCAAATAAGCCCACCTCCTTTGGTATGTAGATCTGGCTTCCCCTCAAAGGAGAGATACAGACCCTCCTGCCCCAAAACCCACTTAGCATCTGCACAGGTATGAAAATTAGTAGTCAGAGGTGAGCCCACCTCTCAGGCCAGTTCCACCCCAAAGGTGTGCTGGCTGATGTGGTCACAACTTTTGAAAGTCTGCCATCTTGGTGATGGCATAACTAGGAACTCTGGGATAGGATTCCCACAGGAAGTGGTCGTATAGGGGGTGTAGTGAATGCAGGGGTAAGTAGCCCATTGGCTACTACCCTACATTCCCCTAAACACCCCTAAATTCGGTATTTAGAGGAGCTCCTGGCACCAGGAAATCAGATTCCAGCTGACCTACAAAGGACACAAAGAGCCGCAAAAGCAAAGACTGAGGAAGAAGTACCGGATTTGGACCCAGACCTGCCTGCCTGCCTGTCTGCAGCTCCCAATGGCACCACAGTTGTCTCGTCCTGCAAGCTTTTGTGCCTTTAAAAGCCTGGAAGGACTGCCCGTCTTCAACAAAGACCCAGGAACTTCTGTGGAGCAGCAGAGCTGCTTTCCTTCATCCTGAAGGCACCCAAAGAGAACTGCGAGGACTACGGACCGATGGAAACCTGACACCTGAAAGCACTACTACACCTGTGCCGCCTAGCCCGAGCTTTAGTGAGCCAGCGGTGCCATGGTGGTCCCCCGAGCCCACCAGAGACTAGGCCCACCATGGACTTTTCCACTGTGGACTAACCAATGCCACCTGCAGCCTCTGTTTGCAGGCCGCCGAAAATCGTGAGAGCTCCCGGTTGAGAAAAACAGACGTTGCAAGACACCTCTGGACCCATTGCACCTAACCTGTGGAGAAGAGGACCCAAGCTGTTCCCACGTCCCAAAGTATCGTGAGAGCTGAGCCCACCTGCTGGTTCAGCCCAACTGGCCTCCCAGTACAAACCTGCAGCCTCTCTTTAACCAGACCGATCCCCATAGGCTAACATTGGGCACCCAATGCTGTACTGCACCTGGCTGCCCCAGTGCCTCCTTGTGCGACCTGCTGATGTGGCCTTGGACCTTGCCCATACTTACCTTAAGTCCAGGAGATTGGTCCTGTAAGTGGTGTACTACACCTGTATGTAGCATTTGCTTTTCCTCCGTAGGATAATATTCCCGATTCTGAAAAATGCACGTCTATTTCTGAAATCTGAAAGTATTTCGCTTGCAAAATGTACTTACCTGATTGTACGGATTCTGGTGGATAAATATATATAAAGATGCTTGTTATTTTTGTAAATTGGTGTGGATCTCCTTATCGAGTTGTGTCTCTTATTTATTGACTGTGTGCTTGTCGTAAATATCTAACACTTCTCTCTAATAAACCTAAGGCTGCTCGACCACACTACCCCCTAAAAGAGAACTCAGAGATTCCTAGAGCAAGCCCTGTTCAGTGGTAAGGGAACCCTTGTACTCTTTGCACAGTAAACCTTATTATGGTATGCCATATAAAGAGCCAGATTCCTACATCCGTGGCACAGTGGTGGGGTACAAGACTAGACATTTGCTGTACCACTCAGTTAATAAGTGATAGCACTAAAGAATCCAAAATTGTATTTAGTTAGGAAACATTTATTCAATGTATTTTTTTCTAAATTGTTTAAAATTTACTTTTTGGGCATTGTGTTAGGTCCCTAGTCCAAACCGGTTAGAATTTAAAATACTTTGGTTAGTTAGGCCCTTTAGAAGTATATTCAGTTTTTTTTTTACATTTCTAAAAAGGTTCCAACTACTTTAAAACCATGACTGACGCAGCAGGTTCATCCCAGAAGCTCCAGCTGGACCCCTACCAAAACCTTAAGTTGGCCCATTTTAAGGCCCTCTGCAAAGCATGGAAACTTACCATGGGGTCTAAACCCACAAAAGCCCATCTGCAGCAGCTGCTTGCAGAAATTACTGAGCCATGGCACATATAGAAGCCAGTCAGGAGAATGGGGAGGAGAAGGTTGTGGAAGAGGATCTTGAATCCCTCCACAACTCCACTGACAGGAACACCACTGGGAACACTCCTTATAGTACCCCAAGGAGATGGAGACAGTGAAAGATACTGTTCTCCAGAAACTAGCTAAGAGGATAGAATTAGAGGCTAAACTCAACTGTAGAAAAAGAAAAGCCTGAAATGGGCCTAGGACCCATCTCTGGTGCCAGGAAAAACTTTAAATAGGTAGGAAGAAGAAGCATTTGACCCCAAGACCCCCAAAGGGATTGTACCCAAATACACAGAAGGTGGTGATATCACATAGTGGTTTACAGCCTTTCAGAGGGCTTGTAAAGTGAGGACACTCAGCCAAAAGTATTGGAACTCCCTCCTCTGGGAGCTGTTCTCAGGAAAGTGTAGGGACAGGCTCTTGACACCGAATGAAGCAGATGCTGAGTCATATTACCAAATGAAGAATTATCTGATTGAAGGATTTAAACTCACAACTGAGGAGTAAATGACCAGGTTCAGGGAAACTACAAAAACCTCTAGTCAATCATGGGTAGATTTTGTTGACTTCTCAGTCAAAACACTGGGCGACTGGTTAAAAGGGAACCGGGTGCAAGACTATGATGGGCTTTATAATCTTATTATGGAAGACCATCAGTTAAGTAACTGTGTTTCTTAAAAACTGCATTAGTGCCTTGTAGACCTCAGTCTATTTCTCCCCAAGAACTGGGAAAGAAGGCAGACATCTAAGTCAAGACTAGGGACACTCATGATAGGGGTGACCAAAAGAAAGGGGATGTTAAGTCCACCTCAAGGGAAAGATGGTGACCAGTCTAAAGATAAAAACAAAGAGTCCTCTAAAGGCCCCCCAAAAACTTTTCAGGAGGGTGGGTCCCAAGACAAGATACAAACCAAGGGTGGGTATCAGTGTAAGAAATGGGATCCTAAGAAGGCTTGGTGCTCTAACTGCAAAGCCAATGGGCACCCAACTGTCCCAAAAAGAATCCCCCTAGTGTACCTGCAGCTACTACTGCAGTGGTATGTCTCCAGATGGGATCCCAGGAGGGTCCTGACTATGTGAGGGGGAGGTGGATGTAGCTGTCCTGGCTCTCTGGCCCAGTAAACTGGAGAAGTGCAGACAACAGTCTCATATTGATGGGAACAGAGTTGAAGCACTGAAGGATACAGTTGGAGGTGTCACTATGGTGACTTAAAAAAATGATATCCCCAGAAACGTATCTTACTGTTGACACTTTCTCATTCATCAGAATTGAAAATCAAGCCAAGGTCCATTACATGGCAATGGTTCCTTAGAGTGGGGAGGGGTTACTGGCCAGAAGAAGGTGGTGGTATCCTCTGCAATTCCTGTAGCCTGTCTGCAAGAAAACAATTTGGAGTCCTCAGCATGGGCTGAGTTCTAAAGAAAGACCTGTGCAGCTATGCTGTGTGTACCTGAATGAATATGTGTGAAAACCAGAGCACAATGAAAGGTCCAGAGTGAAAGGGAGATGCTGGAGTCTGGAATAACTGTCCAGCCCTCCAAGAGAAAAGGTAGGAAGTCTGGTAAGCCAGACTCTGAACAGCCCCAAGCTCAGGTCTCCTCCCCTCAGGGAGAAGACCTGTCAGCCCTTTAGGGAAACTGAGCCCCAGGAACTTGGGCCTTACAAGGCAGACACACTGGGCCCAGGAGGTCCCTCTAGGAAAGAGCTGTGCCAGGGACGGAGGATCTGTTCCCCTCTTGAGAGCCTGAGATAGCAAGCTGCTGACCAGGAAAAGGGAGAGGTCAGTGGCTCCCACAGAACCTATTGGTAGGAGGCACTCCTGTATACTAAGGCCAGATACCCCAAACCTGGTGCCACTAGGAGAGTGGTAGTGCCTCAGATGTACAGAGAGGTCCTACTAACTTTGGCTCATGACCTCCTCTTAGCTGGGCATCTTGGTCTCACCAAAATGTGGAGTAGGTTAGTCCCTCACTTCTACTGATCAGGCATGTCCCAGAAGGTGAGGAGTTTTGCAGCTCCTGCGTCCCATGCTGAGCCAGTGGTTGGGGGTTCCCCTTTTAAAGGGTAGGGATTCAACGCTGTTGCCCCCCCAGACCCTCCAACAGCCTCAGGGAACAGAATCATACTGGTGGTAGTGGATCATGCCACCAGGCACCCTGAAGCTATACCCCTTTGAACTACTGCTGCTCCTGCAGTGGCTAGGACCCTACTCAGAATCTTTACTGGAGTGGGCTTCCCTGAGGAGGTGGCATCTGACCCAGGTAGTAACTTCACATCTGCATGCCTCAAAGAAATATGGAATGACTACCCCGTATCACCCACAAGCAAATGGTTTAGGTGAGAGATTCAACAAAACCATGAAGGGCATGATTACCGGACTCCCTGAAAAAAAATCAAAAGGAGATGGGATATTTTGTTACCTATTCTGCTTTTCACCTACAGAGAAATACCACAGAAGGAAGTAGGTTTTTCCCCCTTCCAACTTCTGTTTTGAAATCCTGTAAGGGGACCATTGTGTCTAGTGAAGGAAGGCTGGGAAAGACCTCTCAACGAGTTCAAGCAAAACAGTGTGGACTATGTGCTTGTCCCATGTTCTAAGATGGCTGAGTACATGGAGAAAGTATCCAAAAACCTTAGGGCCATCCAAAAGCTGCAGAACCTTGATTATTACCAAAAGGCTGCCTTGAAGTAGTAACAACCAGGGCAGAAGATGTGGGTACTTGAGCCTGTTGCTTCCAGGGCATAACAACCAGGGAGGAAGATGTGGGTACTTGGGCCTGTTGCTCCTAGGGCACTCCAGATCAAATAGAGTGGCCCTTACCAGATCCTTGAGAGGCAGAGTGAGGTCAGCTATCTGGTTGACCTAGGTACTTCTAGGAACCCTTGCAGGGTCATCCATATGAACAGACTAAAGTTTTTCCATGAAAGGGCTAATGTGGCCATGCTGATGGTCACTGATGAGGATCAGGAAGAAGAGAGTGAGCCTCTCCCTGACCTACTCTCCCACAGCCCCAAAGAATGGTCAGTTGATTGAGTGGTCTTTTCAGACACTCACTTCCCAGCAGCAACCTGACTGCAGGCAAGTCCTACAGCAGCATGCTGAGCTCTTTTCCGTCATCCCTGTTCAGACTAAGTGGTGTGTCCATGATGTGGACACTGGTGACCATAAGCCTGTCAAAAGATAAATATACAGACAGAATGACCATGTGAAGGATAGCATCAAAGCTGAAGTCAGCAAGATAATGGAGTTAAGGGTAACTGAGCCCTCTGACAGTACCTGGGCCTGCCGAGTTGCCTTAGTCTCCAAACTTCAGTCCAAGGGAGGTAAACCAGAGCCGAGGTTTTGTGTGAACTATAGTGGTCTCAATGCTTTCACAAAGACAGATGCACACACTATCCCAAGAGCAGATGAAGTTATTGGCAGACAAGGGGCCACCAAGTTTCTCAGTACTTCTGATTTGACATCAGGGTACTGGCAGATTGCTCTGATGCCTGAAGCAAAAGAAAAATCCACATTCTCAACCCGAGATGGAGATTACCAGTTCACTATTATGCCATCTGGTTTAAAGAATGCCTCTGCCACCTTCACAAAGGTTGGACAACAAAGCCCTTGCTGGGTTGGAAGCCTGTGGTGCAGCATATCATGATGATATTGCTGTCTTTAGCTCCACTTGGCAAGATAACCTAATCCACATTGGCAAGGTTCTTTAAGCTCGGCGAAGTCCAGGCCTCACTAAAAAGGCAAGCAAGTGCCAAACAGGGCAGGGCAAAGTTGTATACTTGGGTCGCCTTGTAGGTGAAAGTCAAGTTCAACCACAACAACCCAGGATCTAGACAATTCAGTGTTGTGTAAGAAAGTGCCCCTTTTTGACATGGACACCCTTACTTTGTGTCTGGTATTTGATGCAATTTTGACTAAAAGGGCACCAGGTATCTAATAACCAGGTCCCCAGTGCCAGATGTTTTCCCCTAAAACTGTGCAAATGTTCCCCAAGTGGCAATACCTTTGCCCCCCTATAAGTTCCTACTAAATGGTACCCCTGGCACCTAGGGCATGGGTACCAAAGAGAGTCCCCAAGGGCTGCAGCATGTATTGTGCCACCCTCAGGAACACTTCACCTAGCACAGACAGACTGCCATTGCAGGCGTGCTTTTCTGCAGCCAAAAGTGAAAACACAACATGGCACACAGCCTGTGTGCCATGGCCCCCAACGGACAAGTTACTTACCTTCGGTAACACCTCATCTGGTAGAGATCAAATCTAGTTGCAGATTCCTTACCTTAGAATTTTCCCCAGGCCTCAGTATGGATCTGGAGATTATTCTCTAGAGTGCCGTTAGGTGGTTTATATCGTCTCTGAGTCTGTCATCAGTGTCGTCTAAACCGGATATGATGTCCTGTGTCCTTTATAGGCACCACCCTGGTGCGCTGACATCAGTTTCTTTGCACGACTTTCCACGGCAGATGGGGAGGGCCATTAAGACCACTGACCACTGCTGTGTCAGAATTAGGGCCTGGAAAGTGAGCCCCTTTCCCCAGAAACCAGTTTGCAGAGCGGGGAGCATGGGTAGGTCGGTAATAAATCTGCACCTAGATATTGTCTCTATCAGATAAGGCGTTACAGACGGTAAGTAACTTGGCCATGTAACAGAGACATCTAGTTGGAGAGGCCTTACCTTAGAATAGATACCCAAGCAATATCAGCCCTGAGGTCAGTCGGCGAACAAAGATCATATTAGAAAGGCCTGCAGGACCAAACAGGCACAGTGCCCGTCCCTACAGACCCAACTGTCCAGGCAGTAGTGTTTGGTAAACATGTGCAGAGATGTCCATGTTGCCTCATAACAGATGTCAAGGACTAGAACTCTCTGTGCTAACTCACTGATTATAGCTTTAGATCTGGTAGAATGAGCATGCAAGCCTTCAGAAGGTTGCTTCTTAGCCAATGAGTAGCACACTTTAATGCAGAGTACGACCCATTTGGAGATGGTTCTCTTCTGCAATGCCTGACCTTTCTTCACACCAACATAACCAACAAATAGTTGATCATCCACCAGGAACTCTTTGATACAATCAAGGTAGAATGCCAATGCTCTTTTGGGGTCCAGGTGGTAGAGTCTCTCCTCTTCCTAAGAAGGATACGGGGTGTGTAAAAAGTAGGCAAGGTGTTGGACTGGCATACATGAAATGCCGAAACCACTTTTGGCAGAAAGGAGGTCCTAGTGCGTTGTCAGGTACAGCGGCTTTGATGACAATGCCTGCAGCCCTCTCACCCTGAGGGCAGATGTAATGGCCACAGGGAAGGCTGGTGTCAAAATGAGAAGCCGGAGAGGACAATTGTGGAGAGGCTCAAATGGAGCGCACAGCAGGAATGTCAGAACTAAAATAAAATCCCTCTGGAGCATAATGAATGGTGATGGAGGAAACATATGAGTAGGGTATTTAGGAACCTAATTACAATAGGAGAGTTAAATAAGAAAGGTTGATCAGTCAACTGCAAAAAAGCAGAAATGGCAGATAGATAACCTTTGAGAGTGCCCATAGCAGAGCCCTGTTGGGCCAGAGAAACGATAAACAATAAAACCTCAGATAAAAGGACATGAAGGGGGCCAAAAGACTTGTCTGTGGACCGTACTACAATCTTCTTCCAATGACATGCGTACACCGATTTGGTGGAGGGACACCTGGCAGCCAAGATTTAATTACAGACTTCGGGAAGAAGGTCAAAAGCTGTCAATTGCTGACGCTCAATCTCCATGCAAGGAAGAGGAGATTGGACAGATTTGGGTGTAGAACCCTCCCTTGTTGCTGCGACAGAGGATCCTCCCAAAGGGACAGTCTGGTCGGAGGATTGATGGCCATGCTCAACAGCCGGGGATACCAGACTCTTCGTGCCCAATCTGGCTGGAGCCATAAGGAATACTTGTGTCAGGTCTTTCTCGATCTTCTTCAGAACTCTGGGCAGACGTGGTATGGGCAGAAAGGTGCACAGGAGGCCAGAGTTCCACTAGAAACTAAAAGAGTTACCGAGCGATTGTCGCCTTGGAAACTCCAATGCGCAATGCTGCTGACACTGAGTTCCTTGCGGAGGCAAACAGACCTAACCAAGGCACTCTCCATGCTGAAAGAGACCTTGCGCCGCCTCTGGATGAAGATGCCATGTAGGACTGAATTTGTCCGCTCTGGCGTTCAGAAAGTCCACCACATGTTTAACCACCAGGGAAATGCCCTGGTGTTCCTGCCATGTCCAGAGGTGTAGAGCCTCTCGACAAAGGGTCCAGGACCCCACCCTGCCCTGCTTGTTACAGTATCACATGGTAGGGTGTTATCCATGAACACCTGCACTACTTTCCATTTGAGAGAGGGGAAAATGCTTTCAAGGCTAGTCTGATTGCCCAGAGCTCCAACTGATTGTTGTGGAGTCCGGCCTCTGCCAGAGACTAGATGACTCTGATCTCCATGTCTCCCAGGTGGCGGCACCACTCAGGAGTGACGCATCGGTCACTACTGGTTGGTGAATGGAGGGGGATCTGCCTTTAACCCAATTGCGGCTCGTTAGCCACCACTGCAGATCTCATGCAGTTCCCTACAAGATCTTGACTATGTCGAAGAGATCCTGAGGCTGCGCCCACTGGAAATTCAGGTCACACTACAGAGCCTACATATGCCACAGCAGGATGGAGGAGACCATTAGGCACAGCAGCCTCAGAGTCATTCTCACCGATATCCAGGACAGAGGCTGAAACATCAGTATCTGGGAGGATAACCCCAAAACTGCACTCTGTCCAAAAAAGCATCAATGAAGGGGGGAGTGCCTGAGAGGGAGTCAGGTGTGTCTCTGGCACCTTTATAGTTAACCCCAGTAAATGCAGGAAGTCAGCAGTGGTCTAGAGGTGGGAGACGAATGCCTGGGTTGGGGCCGCCTTCAACAGCCAGTCACCGAGATGGAGGAAGACAAACTCCTGATCTGCACAGATGAGCTGCGACCACCGCTATCATGTTTTAACACCCGAGGTGCGCTGGTAAGGCCAAAAGGAAGCACAGGGAACTGAAAGTGCTTGTAGCCTATCATAAACCGCAAGTCATCTGTGGGCAGGCGGGACAGGGATATAGAAATACACGTCCTGCAAGTCCAACGCTACCATCCAGTCTCCTGAGTCCAGGGCATATTGAAACTGAGCCAAAGTGAGCATTTTGAACTTCTCCTTATTGAGAAAGGGTTGGAAGGACTGAAATTCTAGAAGAGGGTGAAGGCCCCTGTTCTATTTGTGCACAAGAAACTAGTGGGAATAACAACCACAACCAACTTCTGCCACAGGGAGCCTCCTTATGACTCCGGGCTTCCCATGCCACTGGATTCAAGCTAGCCTGGCTGATGAGGGGTGAAACCCCGAAACCGGTCCCAGGATGCTTGTTTCCAGTCCAGGGAAGACCTGGCCTAGCAGTTCGGGCTGGACTGTTCCCATGGGGAACAGGGTCAAGACTGATTTGCATATGGCTGGGTCCAAACTGGAATGGCATGGGCAGCAAAAAAACGATGGATTTAGGCCCAGATCACTGTACTGGGGGTGAATGTTTGACAATGTTCAGCATTCCGTCCATCACTTGTTGTTTTTGCAGCCTCCTTATGACTCCCCTGGCCAAGAGGGCCGTAATTTCCTTGCAGAGAAATGTCAAGTGATCCTTTGTCATTCGATCATAGGATGGTGGCGTACATGGAGCAGTAGTCCCGAAGGGGTAGGAGTAGCCCTGTTGGACTATCTGCAAAACATTTGTGACGTAATGGATTGCCAGCGGAGCAGGTGATGGCAGATCCTGCCTCCGACAGGTCCCTTGATGTGAATTTTCAGACCAGGAAGGTTTGAAGGCAGATGCAGGGACGGGGGGCCGAGGGGGTGGACTGGCCAGCCCACTTGCTCTCCGATCCACGAGGACAGTGATTCCCATATCCCTGGCCATGCAGCCGCCATGCAGCATGCGCGGCACGGTGGCTGGAGGGAAATGGATGTGGCTGGGCATCCATTCTGTAGCCACGAAAGGGACAGAAAGCTGACTGACGAGGGACCACCCGAGGCCCAAGAGCATGGGTGTAGCACAAGAATCTTTCAAGCGCTCGAGCACCAAATCGCTTTCTCTCTAAAGAGACGGTGCCATCGAAGGGCATGTCCATAAGATTGGCTTGGACATCCCCCAAAAAGACAGTTATACTCTGCCCAAGGGCCACTGTTGATGAAACCGCTCTGCTCAGTGAGTCAGTTGTGTCCAGTTTTCATTGGATTGAGAACTTTGCTGTGTCTCTCCCATCAGCAAATGCTTGGGAAAATACAGCCCGGGCCTCCTCTAGGTCTTGTAGCAGCACCTGCGCAACCGTATCCCACAGCATGTGAGAATAACAGCCCAAAAGCCATGTGGTGTTCACAGACCGCAATGCCATGTTGGCAGAAGAAAACATCTTCCAAAGTGTGTCCACCCTTTTAGTTCCCTATCCGGGGTTGTGGAAGGGAATGTGCCGTAGGAGGTGGAGGCCTGGATAACCAAACTCTCAGGGGGGAAGTGTTGTGTAAGGAAACCTGGGTCACCCAGTGTCGGGCGATGGCAACGGCCAATTGTCCTGTTCACTGGAGCCCCTGTACTGTTTTTTGACCAGGTACCCAGTAGGACATCCTTAAGAGCTGCATTAAAGGAAAGCAGGGGTTCAGAGGATGAAGCCCCAGGCTGAAGCACCGGTGTCAGGAGGTTAGTCCAGACTGCCATTGAAGGTAGCTCAAGGTACAGGACCTCAGCTGCTCTCCCCACCACTACTGAATATGAAGCTTTCTTCTCTGTAGCAACAGTAGGGGAAGAGTGCATACCAGTATCTGGTGAAGTATCCAGTCCACTGGCTTCATCCAGGTCCATACGTACTCCATGGGGCCGTGGGGCTGGTATTCCAACGGGTCTAGCAACTCCTTCTATTCCTCACCATAACCTAGACAAAAGGAATAAGGCTCAGGATCGGACACAGAGGACAAGGCTTCTGATGACGCCATCCGGGTCTGTGTTGGAGTCGGCAATGAGGTTAGGGACGGAGCCACCCGGGGGCACAGGCGGCTCTGGCAGGATTGACGTCAGGGTGGCGAAGGTCGAGGTGGTATGAGCAGCGCTGTTCCAGATCTAGATATGGATCAATGGGTGCCCCTCAGAGCCAAGGCTGAAACCGCTAATGCAGAAACTGACGGGGTCCCCCTTCTGACTCCACAGGGCCCAAAGGCACACTAACAGTCAGACTTCCCAAAAATGTGGAGCATGGCCTCATAAAATTCCGAGTTGGGCAGGGGTCGCTCGCAGAAACTTGGAGAGGCGCGGAGTCGGCCCAAATGTATGCTCCGCAGAGGGAGGCATAGAGCGACAATGCTCCCGCATCTCGTCAGCTGATGGATGAGGTAAAGTCGAAGAACACTGTTTTCTTCGACTCCTTCTTCTGCCTCGACTTACCCGATTGTCCCACGGACTTGAAATAGGACAACAAAGAGGTGGAGACAGGGGAGGGCTCCACAACCGATCCAGAGACCGTCCTCTCGACCGAGATCAGGACTTACGCAGAATCGCCATGAGCTTTAGGGACGGCTTCCTCAAGCATTCAGATTCATAGCCCGGTACTCAGAGCATGACTGGGTCATAGTCAAGCTCCAACACCACAGGCACACAAGGTGCGGATCCATCACAGACATCGCCTGATGATAGGATCTGCAGAGCTTCAAACAGGTCTTGCGAGAATACATCCCTTCATGCACAAGTAGAAATTCTCAAAAAAAGGCAAGTGAAAAAAAACAACTGAGGGGTAGCTCTTTCGTCGGATCAGTACTGGTGGACGCAGAAAGAAAAGAAATGACCTCAGCACGCCAGAGTGGCACCTATATAGGACCTGCGATGGACAACGCTGACGACGGACAAAGAGGCGATTGACGCCACCTAACGGTGCGCAGGGTGTAGGAAGTTGGCTCTGTATGCACTATTTCAAAGTAAGGAATAGTATGCACAGAGTCCAAGGGTTCCCCTTAGAGGTAAGATAGTGGCAAAAAGAGATAATACTAATGCTCTATTTTGTGGTAGTGTGGTCGAGCAGTAGGCTTATCAAAGGAGTAGTGTTAAGCATTTGTTGTACATACACACAGGCAATAAATGAGGAACACACACTCGGAGACAAATCCAGGCCAATAGGTTTTGTTATAGAAAAATATATTTTCTTAGTTTATTTTAAGAACCACAGGTTCAAATTCTACATGTAATATCTCATTTGAAAGGTATTGCAGGTAAGTACTTTAGGAACTTTGAATAATTACAGTAGCATATATACTTTTTACATAAAACACAATAAGCTGTTTTAAAAGTGGACACTGTGCAATTTTCACAGTTCCTGGGGGAGGTAAAGTATTGTTAGGTTTCACAGGTAAGTAAGTCACTTACAGGTTTCAGTTTTTGGTCCAAGGTAGCCCACCGTTGGGGGTTCAGAGCAACCCCAAAGTTACCACACCAGCAGCTCAGGGCCGGTCAGGTGCAGAGGTCAAAGAGGTGCCCAAAACACATAGGCTAAAATGGAGAGAAGGGGGTGCCCTGGTTCCAGTCTGCCAGCAGGTAAGTACCCGCGTCTTCGGAGGGCAGACCAGGGGGGTTTTGTAGGGCACCGGGGGGGACACAAGTCAGCACAAAAAGTACACCCTCAGCAGCGCGGGGGCGGCCGGGTGCAGTGTGCAAACACGCGTCGGGTTTACAATGGTTATCAATGAGAGATCAAGGGATCTCTTCAGCGTTGCAGGCAGGCAAGGGGTAGCCACCACCTGGGCAAGGGAGAGGGCCTCCTGGGCGTCACTCCTGCACAGGAGTTCCGTTCCTTTAGGTGCCGGGGGCTGCGGGTGCAGGGTCTTTTCCAGCCGTCGGGGAATGGAGTTCAGGCAGTCGCGGTCAGGGGGAGCCTCGGGATTCCCTCTGCAGGCGTCGCTGTGGGGGCTCAGGGGGGACAACTTTGGTTACTCACAGTCTCGGAGTCGCCGGAGGGTCCTCCCTGAGGTGTTGTTTCTCCACCAGTCGAGTCGGGGTCGCCGGGTGCAGTGTTGCAAGTCTCACGCTTCTTGCGGGGATTGCAGGGGTCTTTCAATCTGCTCCTCTGGATACAAAGTTGCAGTCTTTGTTGAACAGGGCCGCTGTTCTCGGGAGTTTCTTGTCTTTCTTGAAGCAGGGCAGTCCTCTGAGGATTCAGAGGTCGCTGGTCCTTTGGAAAGCGTCGCTGGAGCAGGTTTCTTTGGAAGGCAGGAGACAGGCCGGTAGGACTGGGGCCAAAGCAGTTGGTGTCTTCTGTTCTTCTTCTGCAGGGGTTTTTCAGCTCAGCAGTCCTCTTCTTCTTGTAGTTTCAGGAATCTAAATTCTTAGGTTCAGGGGAGCCCTTAAATACTAAATTTAAGGGCGTGTTTAGGTCAGGGGGGTTAGTAGCCAATGGCTACTAGCCCTGAGGGTGGGTACACCCTCTTTGTGCCTCCTCCCAAGGGGAGGGGGTCACATCCCTAATCCTATTGGGGGAATCCTCCATCTGCAAGATGGAGGATTTCTAAAAGTTAGAGTCACTTCAGCTCAGGACACCTTAGGGGCTGTCCTGACTGGCCAGTGACTCCTCCTTGTTATTCTCATTATTTCCTCCGGCCTTGCCGCCAAAAGTGGGGGCCGTGGCCGGAGGGGGCGTGCAACTCCACTAGCTGGAGTGTCCTGCGGTGCTGGAACAAAGGGGTGAGCCTTTGAGGCTCACCGCCAGGTGTTACAGCTCCTGCCTGGGGGAGGTGTTAGCATCTCCACCCAGTGCAGGCTTTGTTACTGGCCTCAGAGTGACAAAGGCACTCTCCCCATGGGGCCAGCAACATGTCTCTAGTGTGGCAGGCTGCTGGAACCAGTCAGCCTACACTGAACAATTGGGTAAAATACAGGGGGCATCTCTAAGATGCCCTCTGTGTGCATTTTTTAATAAATCCAACACTGGCATCAGTGTGGGTTTATTATTCTGAGAAGTTTGATACCAAACTTCCCAGTTTTCAGTGTAACCATTATGGAGCTGTGGAGTTCGTTTTTGACAGACTCCCAGACCATATACTCTTATGGCTACCCTGCACTTACAATGTCTAAGGTTTTGCTTAGACACTGTAGGGGCATAGTGCTCATGCACTGGTGCCCTCACCTATGGTATAGTGCACCCTGCCTTAGGGCTGTAAGGCCTACTAGAGGGGTGACTTATCTATACTGCATAGGCAGTGTGAGGTTGGCATGGCACCCTGAGGGGAGTGCCATGTCGACTTACTCGTTTTGTTCTCATCAGCACACACAAGCTGGCAAGCAGTGTGTCTGTGCTGAGTGAGGGGTCCCCAGGGTGGCATAAGATATGCTGCAGCCCTTAGAGACCTTCCCTGGCATCAGGGCCCTTGGTACCAGGGGTACCAGTTACAAGGGGCTTACCTGGATGCCAGGGTGTGCCAATTGTGGAATCAAAAGTACATTTTAGGTGAAAGAACACTGGTGCTGGGGCCTGGTTAGCAGGGTCCCAGCACACTTCTCAGTCAAGTCAGCATCAGTATCAGGCAAAAAGTGGGGGGTAACTGCAACAGGGAGCCATTTCTTTACACAAGCCCCCCCCCCCCCCCCCCCAGCCCACAGGCCAGGAGACTCAGCCAAAGCTGGGAGAGTCTTCCTAGTCTGTCAGGCGAGGAAGAGTAGAGGAAATAGGCTGGTTTGTTGCAGGGCCTACTCTGCCTTACATCCTCCTGTCCAGGTCATTCCCTCTGGGGAACTGACCCACTTCCACAGTGATAGGACCTAATCTGAACTGCCTCTTGTCTGTGCTTTTAATGTCTTCACCCATTCTCTCTATCTTGGGGTTAGAGGTATCCACCTCTGCTAATCTTATCTTAGCCAGGGTCACCCCTAGCTTACCCAAAGAGGTTACCCAGAGCTGGAGTAACCCCACCATGACCAACAGGGTCAGGGGGCCTAACTTGCTATTTGGCATGGGGTCTGACCACCATGCCAAGGATAGGGCAGCCATAAAGGCTAACACCCAGCAGAGGCCACTGACAGCTGTCAGTGCCCAGAACCACACCTTTAGCTCTTCACCTACAAGGGAAGGGGCTAAGTTACAGGCTTCTTTGGGTTCAGGGTGCCCGTCTGCTGTATTAGAGTGGGGGGTTACCACATCTTGTAGTAAACACCCTTCTTCCACTCTTTCTTCTGTTAGCTGAGGAGCCACCCACTCAGACTTAACAGTTGCCTGACTAGCCAGGACTTCTTGTGGGTCAGGTTGGACTTTATCAGAGCCACTTTTGGAGTTCTCCCCTACTGGAGCAGAATCTCCTTGGCTTGCTGGAACCTTGGCTAAAGGTTGTCCACCTTTCCTACTCTGTTTCCTTTTGTTTTTCTTCTGGGGCCTACTTGCATTTACTGCAGAGGCAGGAACTCCAGAATCCTTGGGAGAGGTCTGGCACTGGACCCGTTCCTCTCTTGGGCTCTGACTAACCTCTGGGTAGTCATTTCCAAGGAGACAATCAAGGGGGAGGTCTGTACTGACTACCACCATTCTCCAGCTAAAAGTCCCACCCACTTCTATGGGCACAAAAGCCACAGGCCTATCAGTGACCCTGTCTGGGCTAACTCTTACTCTGGCCATCTCACCTGGGATGTACTGGTTTGAGAACACCAGCCTGTCATGCACAATAGTGTGACTGGCACAATTGTCTCTCAGGGCAGTGGCTGGGATTCCATTCACCAGTAGGTGGTGGAAGTGTCTACTTCCCTCTGGAATCTCCAACTCACCTGTTGGGCCCTTTTTCCAGTTGAAGGCTATGAAGACCTCCTCATCTGAGGAGTCATCCCCGATGGCTACACTGGTCACCCCTGGGATTTTGCTAGGGGGTTTGTTTTTGGGACAAGAAGTGTCCTTGGTGTGGTGCCCTGTCTGTCTACAGTTATGGCACCATGCCTTAGTGGCATCCCAGTTCTTACCCTGGTACCCACCTTTGTTTTGGGTTGTGTCTTGGGGCCCACCCACCTGTTCTGGTTTTTGGGGGCCTACAGAGGACTCTTTTTCTTTGTTTCTAGTGTCACCCACTTTCTCCTGGGGAGGCTTTGTAACCCCTTTCTTTTGGTCACCCCCAGTGGAAGTTTTGGTTACCCTAGTCTTGACCCAGTGGTCTGCCTTCTTTCCCAATTCTTGGGGAGAAATTGGACCTAGGTCTACCAGATGCTGATGCAACTTTTTATTGAAGCAGTTACTTAAAATGTGTTCTTTCATAAACAAATTATAAAGCCCAACATAGTCATGCACTTCATTTCCAGTTACCCAACCATCCAGTGTTTTCAGTGAGTAGTCTACAAAATCAACCCAGGTCTGGCTCGAGGATTTTTGAGCCCCCCTGAATCTAATCCTATACTCCTCAGTGGAGAATCCAAAGCCCTCAATCAGGGTACCCTTCATGAGGTCATAGGATTCTACATCTTTTCCAGAGAGTGTGAGGAGTCTATCCCTACACTTTCCAGTGAACATTTCCCAAAGGAGAGCATCCCAGTGAGATTTGTTCACTTTTCTGGTTACACAAGCCCTCTCAAAAGCTGTGAACCATTTGGTGATGTCATCACCATCTTCATATTTAGTTACAATCCCTTTAGGGATTTTCAACATGTCAGGAGAATCTCTGACCCTATTAATGTTGCTGCACCATTGATGGGTCCTAGGCCCATCTCTTGTCTTTCCCTTTCTATGGCTAGGATCTGTCTTTCCAAAGCCAATCTTTTGGCCATCCTGGCTAACTGGATGTCCTCTTCACTGGAGTTATCCTCAGTGATTTCAGAGAGGTTGGTCCTTCCTGTGAGGGAGCCAGCATCTCTGACTATTATGCTTGGAGTCAGGGCTTGAGAGGCCCTGTCTTCCCTAGATAGGACTGGTAGGGGGGAATCACCCTCCAAGTCACTATCATCGTCCTCTGAGTTGCCATCCTCAGAGGGGTTGGCCTTTTCAAACTCTGCCAACAGCTCCTGGAGCTGTAGTTTGGAAGGTCTGGGGCCCATTACTATTTTCTTTAGTTTACAGAGTGACCTTAGCTCCCTCATCTTAAGATGGAGGTAAGGTGTGCTGTCGAGTTCCACCACATTCATCTCCCTACTAGACATTATGCTTCTAAAAGTTGGAATACTTTTTAAGAATCTAAAAACTAGTTCTAGAATCTAATTCAAACTTTTACCAAACTTTTAAACTCTAAAATAAATGCTAAACAGGATCTAACACAAGGCCCTAGCAGGTCTTTTAAGAATTTAGAAAAATAGTTCAAATTGCAAAAATCTATTTCTAATGACAATTTTTGGAATTTGTCGTGTGATCAGGTATTGGCTGAGTAGTCCAGCAAATGCAATGTCTTGTACCCCACCGCTGATCCACCAATGTAGGAAGTTGTCTCTGTATGCACTATTTCAAAGTAAGGAATAGTATGCACAGAGTCCAAGGGTTCCCCTTAGAGGTAAGATAGTGGCAAAAAGAGATAATACTAATGCTCTATTTTGTGGTAGTGTGGTCGAGCAGTAGGCTTATCAAAGGAGTAGTGTTAAGCATTTGTTGTACATACACACAGGCAATAAATGAGGAACACACACTCAGAGACAAATCCAGGCCAATAGGTTTTGTTATAGAAAAATATATTTTCTTAGTTTATTTTAAGAACCACAGGTTCAAATTCTACTTGTAATATCTCATTTGAAAGGTATTGCAGGTAAGTACTTTAGGAACTTTGAATAATTACAGTAGCATATATACTTTTTACATAAAACACAATAAGCTGTTTTAAAAGTGGACACTGCATTTTCACAGTTCCTGGGGGAGGTAAAGTATTGTTAGGTTTCACAGGTAAGTAAGTCACTTACAGGTTTCAGTTTTTGGTCCAAGGTAGCCCACCGTTGGGGGTTCAGAGCAACCCCAAAGTTACCACACCAGCAGCTCAGGGCCGGTCAGGTGCAGAGGTCAAAGAGGTGCCCAAAACACATAGGCTTCAATGGAGAGAAGGGGGTGCCCCGGTTCCAGTCTGCCAGCAGGTAAGTACCCGCGTCTTCGGAGGGCAGACCAGGGGGGTTTTGTAGGGCACCGGGGGGGACACAAGTCAGCACAAAAAGTACACCCTCAGCAGCGCGGGGGCGGCCGGGTGCAGTGTGCAAACACGCGTCGGGTTTACAATGGTTTTCAATGAGAGATCAAGGGATCTCTTCAGCGTTGCAGGCAGGCAAGGGGGGGGGGCTCCTCGGGGTAGCCACCACCTGTGCAAGGGAGAGGGCCTCCTGGGGGTCACTCCTGCACAGGAGTTCCGTTCCTTTAGGTGCTGGGGGCTGCGGGTGCAGGGTCTTTTCCAGCCATCGGGGAATGGAGTTCAGGCAGTCGCGGTCAGGGGGAGCCTCGGGATTCCCTCTGCAGGCGTCGCTGTGGGGGCTCAGGGGGGGGGGACAACTTTGGTTACTCACAGTCTCGGAGTCGCCGGAGGGTCCTCCCTGAGGTGTTGTTTCTCCACCAGTCGAGTCGGGGTCGCCGGGTGCAGTGTTGCAAGTCTCACGCTTCTTGCGGGGATTGCAGGGGTCTTTCAATCTGCTCCTCTGGATACAAAGTTGCAGTCTTTGTTGAACAGGGCCGCTGTTCTCGGGAGTTTCTTGTCTTTCTTGAAGCAGGGCAGTCCTCTGAGGATTCAGAGGTCGCTGGTCCTTTGGAAAGCGTCGCTGGAGCAGGTTTCTTTGGAAGGCAGGAGACAGGCCGGTAGGACTGGGGCCAAAGCAGTTGGTGTCTTCTGTTCTTCTTCTGCAGGTTTTTTTTAGCTCAGCAGTCCTCTTCTTCTTGTAGTTTCAGGAATCTAAATTCTTAGGTTCAGGGGAGCCCTTAAATACAAAATTTAAGGGCGTGTTTAGGTCTGGGGGGGTTAGTAGCCAATGGCTACTAGCCCTGAGGGTGGGTACACTCTCTTTCTGCCTCCTCCCAAGGGGAGGGGGTCACATCCCTAATCCTATTGGGGGAATCCTCCATCTGCAAGATGGAGGATTTCTAAAAGTTAGAGTCATTTCAGCTCAGGACCCTTAGGGGCTGTCCTGACTGGCCAGTGACTCCTCCTTGTTATTCTCATTATTTCCTCCGGCCTTGCCGCCAAAAGTGGGGGCTGTGGCCGGAGGGGGCGTGCAACTCCACTAGCTGGAGTGTCCTGCGGTGCTGGAACAAAGGGGTGAGCCTTTGAGGCTCACCGCCAGGTGTTATAGCTCCTGCCTGGGGGAGGTGTTAGCATCTCCACCCAGTGCAGGCTTTGTTACTGGCCTCAGAGTGACAAAGGCACTCTCCCCATGGGGCCAGCAACATGTCTCTAGTGTGGCAGGCTGCTGGAACCAGTCAGCCTACACTGAACAATTGGGTAAAATACAGGGGGCATCTCTAAGATGCCCTCTGTGTGCATTTTTTAATAAATCCAACACTGGCATCAGTGTGGGTTTATTATTCTGAGAAGTTTGATACCAAACTTCCCAGTTTTCAGTGTAACCATTATGGAGCTGTGGAGTTTGTTTTTGACAGACTCCCAGACCATATACTCTTATGGCTACCCTGCACTTACAATGTCTATGGTTTTGCTTAGACACTGTAGGGGCACAGTGCTCATGCACTGGTGCCCTCACCTATGGTATAGTGCACCCTGCCTTAGGGCTGTAAGGCCTACTAGAGGGGTGACTTATCTATACTGCATAGGCAGTGTGAGGTTGGCATGGAACCCTGAGGGGAGTGCCATGTCGACTTACTCGTTTTGTTCTCATCAGCACACACAAGCTGGCAAGCAGTGTGTCTGTGCGGAGTGAGGGGTCCCCAGGGTGGCATAAGATATGCTGCAGCCCTTAGAGACCTTCCCTGGCATCAGGGCCCTTGGTACCAGGGGTACCAGTTACAAGGGGCTTACCTGGATGCCAGGGTGTGCCAATTGTGGAATCAAAAGTACATTTTAGGTGAAAGAACACTGGTGCTGGGGCCTGGTTAGCAGGGTCCCAGCACACTTCTCAGTCAAGTCAGCATCAGTATCAGGCAAAAAGTGGGGGGTAACTGCAACAGGGAGCCATTTCTTTACACAGGGGTACTGCTCAAGAAAAATCTCCGGATCCAGACTGACAGCTGGGGAAAATTCTAAGGTAGTGAATCTGCAACACAATGTCTTTATCAGATACAGCATGCAATATATGTAAGTCATAGGCCTCACAGTTCTAAGGCAGGGTGCATTAGAGCAGATATGCCCCTCTCAGGCCAGTCCCACCCCTAAGGTGAGCTGTCTGATGTTGACACAACTTTTGAAAGTCTGCCATTTTGGTGATGGCAGAACTAAGAACTCTGGGACAGGGTTTTTACCACTTACCACAGGAAGTGGTCATATAGGGGGTGTAGGGACCTCAGAGTAAGTAACCAACTGGCTATTACCCTACACTTCCCTAAAGTCAGTATTTACGCGAGCCCCTGGCCCTACGAAATCAGATTCCTGCTGACCTACTGTAAGGAAATGCCTCCTTGGCATGGTTACCCCCTAACGTTTTGCCTTTGCTGATGCTAAGTTTTGATTGAAAGTGTGCTGGAGCCCTGCTAACCAGGCCCCAGCACCAGTGTTCTCACCCTAAACTGTACCTTTGTCTCCACAAGTGGCACAGCCCTGGCACTCAGATAAGCCCCTTGTAACTGGTACCCCTAGTACCAAGGGCCCTGATGCCAGGGAAGGTCTCTAAGGGCTGCAGCATGTCTTATTCCACCCTGGGGACCCCTCACTCAGCACATACACACTGCCTTAGAGCTTGTGTGTGCTGGTAGGGAGAAAAAGACTAAGTCGACATGGCACTCCCCTCAAAGTGCCATGCCAACCTCACACTGCCTGTGGCATAGATAAGCCAACCCTCTAGCAGGCCTTAAAGTCCTAAGGCAGGGTGCACTATACCATAGGTGAGGGCACATGTTCATGAGTACTATTCCCCTACAGTGTCTAAGCAAAACCTTAGACATTGTAAGTGCAGGGTAGCCATAAGAGTATAGGGTCTGGGAGTTTGTCAAACACGAACTCCACAGTTCCATAATGGCTACACTGAAATCTGGGAAGTTTGGTATCAAACTTCTCAGCACAAAAAATGCACACTGATGCCAGTGTGCAATGTACTGTAATATGCACCCAGAAGGCATCTTAGAGATGCCCCCTGAATACCAATCTGACTTCTAGTGTAGGCTGACCAGTTCCTGCCAGCCTTCGTCAAACAAGACAAGTTGCTGGCCACATGGGAAGAGTGCCTTTGTCACTCTGTGGCCAGGAAAACAAAGCCTGTACTGGGTGGAGGTGCTTCACACCTCCTCCTGCAGGAACAGAGCCCCAGGGCATCCGAGCTAGTGGAGGTGCCCGCCCCTCCGGACACTGCCCCCACTTTTGGCGGCAAGGCTGGAGGAGATAATGAGAAAAACAAGGAGGAGTCACCCACCAGTCAGGACAGCCCCTAAGGTGTCCTGAGCTGAGGTGACCCCTGCCTTTAGAAATCCTCCATGGAGCCATGGCCATTGGCTACTGCCCTCCCAGACCTAAACACACCCCTAAATCTAGTATTTAGGGGCACCCCAGAACCCAGGAAATCAGATTCCTGTAACCTGAAGAAACAAGAAGGACTACTGACCTACAAGCCCTGCAGAGAGGACGGAAGACGACAACTGCTTTGGCCCCAGCCCTATCAGCCTGTCTCCTGACTCAAAACCCTGCAACCAGCGACTCATCCAACAGGGATCAGCGACCTCTGAAGCCTCAGAGGACTGCCCTGACCCCCAGGACCAAGAAACTCCTGTGAGCAGCGGCTCTGCTCAACAATCTGCAACAAACTTGCAACTTTTCTACAACTTTAAAGACTTCACGTTTCCCGCCGGAAGCGTGAGACTTCCCACTCTGCACCAGACGCCCCCGGCTCGAGATCCAGAGAACAAACACCACAGGGAGGACTCCCCGACGACTGCGACCCCTTTAGTAGCCCAAGACGACCCTCCTGAGCCCCCTCAGCGACTCCTGCAGAAAGAATCCAGAGGCTCCCCCTGACCGCGACTGCCTGTAACAAGGGACCCGACGCCTGGAACCAGCACTGCACCTGCAGCCCCCAGGACCTGAAGGAACCGAACCTCAGTGCAGGAGTGACCCCCCCCAGGCGATCCTCTGCCTAGCCCAGGTGGTGGCTGTCCAGAGAAGCACCCCCTGTTCCTGCTTCCACCGCTAGAGTGATCCCCCGGGTCCCTCCATTGAATCCTATCTAAAACCAGACGCCTGCTTTGCACAGTGCACCCGGCCACCCCTGTGCTGCTGAGGGTGTGTTTTGTGTGCCTGCTTGTGTCCTCCCCCCAGTGCTCTACAAAACTCCCCTGGTCTGCCCCCTGAGGACGCGGGTACTTACCCGCTGGCAGACTGGAACCGGAGCACCCCTGTTTTCCATAGGCGCCTATGTGTTTTGGGCACCTCTTTGACCTCTGCACCTGACCGGCCCTGAGCTGCTGGTGTGGTAATTTGGGGGTGCCTTGAACCCCCAACGGTGGGCTGCCTAAGCCCAGGAACTGAGACTTGTAAGTGTCTTATTTACCTGACAAACTAACCATTACTTATCTCCCCCAGGAACTGTTGATTTTTGCAGTGTCTTCTTTTAAAATAGCTTATTGCCATTTTAACAAAGACTGTATATGATATTGTTTTTATTCAAAGTTCCTTACTTTCCTGTGTGAAGTACCTTGCATTTTATGAGTTTACCTCAAATCTTGAACCTGTGGTTCTTAAAATAGACTAAGAAAAAATATTTGTCTATATAAAAACCTATTGGCCTGGAATAAGTCTGAGTGTGTGTTCCTCATTTATTGCCTGTGTGTGTACAACAAATGCTTAACACTACCCTCTGAAGCCTACTGCCCGACCACACTACCACAAAATAGAGCATTAGAATTATCTAATTTTGCCACGATCAACCTCTAAGGGGAACCCTTGGACTCTGTGCACACTATTTCTTACTTTGAAATAGTATATACAGAGCCAACTTCTTACACCTACGTAGAAGGACACAGAGTTGCAAAAACAAAAGCTGGGGAAGAAGCACCTGGCTTGGACCCAGCCCTGCCAGACGGTCTGCTTCTCCATTCGAATTGTGTCAAAGTAGTCTTGTCCTGCAAGTTGTGTGCCTCCAAAAGCCTGGGATGACTGTGTGCTTTCAACAAAGACCCGGGAACTCCCATGGACCAGCGGAGCTGCTTTCTTGCATCTTGCAGTCACCCAAAGAGAACTGTGAGGACTTCGGATCGCTGGAAATCTGACAGTTACAAGCACCACTGCAGCCGTGCCGCCTAGTCTGAGCTGAAGGGGGCCAATGGTGCCAGTGTGGTCCCCCGTACCTCCAGAGACAAAGCCACCTTGGACACCGTGGACTCACCAAGCAGCCTGCAGCCTCTGTTGGCAGGCCCCCTCAACTGAGAGTGCTCCCGGTGGAGAAAACCCAATGCCTCAAGGTACCTTTCTATCTAGATTGTGGAGAAGAGGACCTAAGGTGTCCCCACATCCCCAAGCATCATGAGAGCTGAGCCCACCTGCTGGCTCAGCCTGACTGGCCTCTCTTTCACTGGATCAATACCCATAGACTAAGACTGGGAACCTAACGCTGTACTGCGCCTCGGCACCCGAGTGCCACCTGGTGTGACCTGTTGGTGTGGCCTTGGACCGTGCCCCATACTTATCTTAAGTCCAGAAGATCGGTCAGGTAAGTTGCTGTACTATATTTGTATGAAATATTTGTTTTTTTCTCCATAGGATAACATTGCTGCTTCTAAAAACAAATATGTCCACTTTTGAAACCTGAAAGTATTTCTCTTGCAAAAAGTACTTACCTGATTGAATTGATTCTGGTGCTTAATTATATATAAAGCCTTGTTATTTTAGTAAATAGGTGTGGATGTCCTTAATGAGTTGTGTGTCTCATTTACTGACTGTGTCCCTATGCTAAATGTCTAACACTCTTGATAAGCCTAAGGCTGCGCAACCACACTACTCCATAAAAGGGCACTCTGGGATTGCAAGAGCAAGCCCCTATCCACTGGTAGGGAACCCCTGGACTGGACTCTTTGTACAGTATATTTCATTTTGGTATACCATATAAAGAGGCAGCTTCCTACACAGAGTCACTTACAAAAATCCAATTCACCTAGAAGGCTCTGTCTCCCCTCTTACTTTGAAGCATGCAGGCCTTGCACTTTATTCTGCTCTCATGCACACTTTAAGTCACTCGATGCAGTACCTTAGAACTGTTGTCTTTGATGTGTTTATAATGGCGATACATTTTAATGACATTCCATGCTGTTTTTCTTTAAAAAAATGTGAATGCACATGTATGTTTTTAAATTCTTATATTTGAAAAACAGAATTTTTATAAAAGTACTGCAGTATGTTTGCATACATTTTTCTTTTTCTTACCACATCATTTTACTATTGCATTTATACAGATGAGCAATTGCAATGGGTTTAATTAGTAACGCAATAACAACATTAATTAATTAATTCAGGCTTTGAACTCATGCTATAAACAAATTCATAGCAATAGCAACCAACATTAATCATTTTAATCACAAAGCATAGGCCAAGACCCACTCCTTCAAAATCACTTCCAAAGAAGTGACAACCTCTAAAATAGTGTGGAAAGCTGGAGAAAACCCCATAATGGCGGGTATGGGTATTCTTCAGGCAAATATATCTAGAGATGCCAAAAGAACAATCATGCAGATTTAAATCACCTAAATAAATTGAACATATTAGACAGCAGTAACCATCTCTGCACACACACAAGAACATTTAATAGCATTTTCTGAGTTGAGCCTCAATGCTTTTTTATGAAATACAAAGGAATTCACAATTTGCCTGCATAGTATTCAACAGTAAAACTAGTCCATGTTTGTCCAAGACACAGATAATTGCACAATTTTTCATCACTATTATCTGACCCACTTCATAAAACACTGGAACAAGAAAGAATAGAAGAATAATGAACGATTTCAAGATGGCCAAAAGCAAAAATAACTGGATCATACATTCAGGTGCTTTTAAAAATATAAAATAAGGGGGTTTCCAAATCATGCAACACAAATAGGATATTGACGAGGATTATGCAGGCCCTGAGCATAGCGAGGAAGAAAATGACTTGAGAGAACTGTTGTTTCTAGTTGATATAGCCGGGGACTTTTGACATAACCCGGACCACAGATTGTCAATAAACCCTTAGTACCTTCCAGAAAAACCATCATAGTGGATCAGAAGTTCAGATTCATCAAGGGCTAGAGCAATTGGATACTGTCCTAAACTTTCTTCCAGAGGATCAAGTAAACCCCAGACAAGAGTTCCTCAAATGGATAGGAATTACCATTGCATATTGCTTCCAGATTAGAGCTGTACATGGAAGAAAATGTTACTTAGCTGTAATGTTATTTCTCCAGTACTGGCATCTTTCTTGTGCTTTATTCACACCAGTTATCCTTGGTGTCAAGAATGTGAATATATGAAAGACAATACTGGAGAATTGGAGTTATATTTCACTGCTAATTGGACTTTGAAATGTACCAGATCTTTGGAATGGAATGGGCAACAATGAAGGTGGTGATCAGGGGCTTCTGTCTAGGAAGGGGGTGGACCATCAACTCTAGGCAGCTGGTGAGGGAGGTGAAGTTGGAGGAAAAAGTAGGCCGCATGGAGTCTGGTGGACTCTCAAAAGAGACAGAGAGGCTAATTCCATGACGAAGAAGTGACACTTGGGACTAACATATGACAGGCTGTATGAATATACATATAAGACCAACTGACAGAAAACTACATAGAGATTGGCAAGATGCTATCCTGGCTACACAAGAAAGAATCCTTAGAATCAATCCACATCACTTAAGTAATGGTGATGGGACAATAAAAATATGTATCACAAGTGCATATCTTGCACTTTACTCCTAGTCTAGTGACCCCTGCGAATCCGATAACAAGCAATACCTGGAGGTGATGAAATGTTCACTCTTTACTGAATAGCAAAGAGAAATTCTTGAGGCCACTGGAGTGGAAATGCAGGAAGCAATCCCACCCCTCCAGATTTTTATAAAGGGTATGAAGAGGTCATCCTAGAACAAAAAGCACAGCTGAGGCCATCAATTCCAACACATGTACCATTTCAGTAGCCAACTTTCCAAAAGCAAAGTCCCGATTTGAGGATCACTCATTGCTAGACAAGATCCTCAAGGGCAATATATTATTATATGTATCTATAGAATTTAGACTCTCCTACTGCCCTAGCCACTTTTCCCTGGTATAAGATGTCAACATGGTTTTACACATTTTTAAGTAACAGTGTATCGCCCAACAGGGGCGCTAACTGTATAACATTATGATTGTAGGGCTGAAAATCACTAAAACTGTCTCATGGGAATCCACTCCAAATCTTTACTACGCGACCCCCCTGGGCAGGATTAGAAGAAGGATAGGCTCATTGCGGTAATCCTGGGCTACAATCACCCATTCACCAAAAAGTCT